>NC_052643.1:14252731-14561955 GCF_016161935.1 Mauremys reevesii | reverse complement strand
TTAGCGACTGGGGAAACAAGTTATAAACAGCTTAATTAGCAGCTTAATCATTTTTACAAGAAAATGCGCCACACTTTGATATATGAGCAAGAGTTAGATTAATGAAGTCAGATGAGAATGTTTTTCCAGCGTTGTTCCCGGACACAGCGCAGTGCTTAGAACTGGGAGACCTGGATTACCCACAGACACACACCCGCATCTCAGGGGTTCGGGCTTCATTTTACAAGCAGGGATTGTGTAGGCAGAGGGCTTTCTCAGCATCTAAGGAGGAACTGGCCTACTTCTCCATGTTGGAAAACAAACAGTTCATTTGCAACCATAAATAGGCCATGGTGGAGTCTGGTGCTTTGTGATGACAGGCCATAGAACCATGAGACTTTGGGTCTCAGTGATAGTTGTCTGTTAACTGTGTTGTTGCCGGTCCTTTTTGCTGTCATTTGATTGGCAGACTGCTGTGAGATGCCTGATCCAGTCAGCATCATGTTAGAGACATTGGGTGTGCCTGTGTAGTCCACACCCACTCAGTGTGGAGCTCTGTCCCCCTCTCCTGATGGACGGGCCATATGTGGAGATTGATGAGCCTGTTTTAGTCTGGGCTAATGCAGTTGCATGTAGTAGCTCAGGCTGTCGAGGTCTGTGCTTTTACAGCCAGAGGTCCTAGGTGCCCCCCCCACAGCTATAGCTTCCCATTGGGGTACTGAACCCAATCCCACCAAGGATTTTTTCTGTACGTACATATGGCAGCACAGCAGATGTACGCATTCTCAATGGCTATAGCCTGGCATATTTCACAGCACAGCCAATGCCAGGGTTGCACACGGAAAACCCTGATCAATCCAACAGCTTAGCTCAGGGGTCGGCAACCTTTCACAAGTGGTGTGCTGAGTCTTCATTTATTCACTCTAATTTAAGGTTTCGCGTGCCAGTCATACATTTTAACATTTTTAGAAGGTCTCTTTCTATATCTATAATATAGAACTAAACTATTGTTGTATGTAAAGTAAATAAGGTTTTTAAAATGTTTAAGAAGCTTCATTTAAAATTAAATTAAAATGCAGAGCCCCCCAGACCAGTGGCCAGGACCCGGGCAATGTGAGTGCCACTGAAAATCAGCTCGCGTGCCGCCCTTGGCACACATGCCATAGGTTGCCTATCCCTGGCTTAGCTGATACATTCTGCCTTGATTTGCTAGTGCTTGCTACATATCAGCACAGGGGATGTATAGGTCTTCTTCTGAAGCAGCTGGGCTGATGCGTTCTTCCCTGTGTGTCAGTGCTAAGCCAATGCCCAAGAGGGCAGGCACTTACCCACCTGGGAGCGCCACTTTTGGGATAAGACATAAACACTGAAATGTGGGCCAAGATTTTCCAAAATCATTTCCCGCCCTTCCAAGGGGCCAGATTTTCAGAAAGTGCCGAGCACGCACGCTGTGCAAATCAGAGCCTTTTGCAGTCTCTCAAGTTGGGCAGCTAGCAATCAAAGGTTTCCGGTTCACTAGTCTCTTCTGAAAATGGTGGCCAATAATGCCTCCTTGTGGATCATATCCAGGGGGGTTTAGGGACCAAATAAAAGCCAGAAGGCAAATGTCACAAAGTGGCTAGTTAGAATTTTTAATAACAAAGAAAATTTGTTGATTTGATGGAAAGTTCTGAGGCTTTTTTCCTCCCTGAAAGCGATTGATTATGAAAGAGGCAGCGTTGGGATTGTTATTCAAAAACTTCTGATGTCTACTTCTTTCTCTGCCACTAATGTGCCATGGGGCCTAGGGCTAGTGATATAGGTCTCCGCCTCGGTTTCCTTATCTGAAAAAAGAGACAGGCAAATACCTTGTGGAAAGTATTTTCTGTGAAAATTTTTGAAAGAAAAATACCAACAACTTGCATTTTTTGAAAATATTATTTGCTGACATTTTCTAGTGTTTCAATGAAAAGTTGCAAACCAAACTCTTTTGATTTTCAGAGTTTTTTTTCTCTCCTCCCCCCTCAAAAAAGGGAAATTTTAGAAAGAAATGAGTATTTTCTACACAAATTTTTATTTAAAAAAAAAAGAGGTAATTTTTCATCTCTCTCACACAAAAATTCAATGAAAAAATTCCAACCAGTTCTAGTTGCTGTTATTATTACTATCATTAAAATGGGGATGGATTTAATATGAAGGAGAAATAATTAGCCCAGTTTGGTCACATTGCTAGCGCCACATGCCCCCATTTAGTCTAGACTAAGGCAGGGGGTTGCCTGGCATTGCTTTTCTCTGTGTATGTGATGAGGTGTCTACCTCACACAGGTGAACAAAACGACAACAGGCAAGTAAGAGCCTGATTATCCCACCTGGCTGCACCTGCAGGTGCCAGGCTTGATTTGTTATTTGACCCAGCTGGGCAGGAGTTGGGGCTTCTTCACAAAAGAAGTGAAAGCTACAGAGGAGGGCCAGGGGAGTGACCCAGGACAGAGACACCCAGGAGAGAGGAGGTAAGGACTTCCCTCTGTATGGGAAGAAAAACAGAGATGGAATTAAACCTTGTGGTGGGCCTGGAAAGAGGGCAAGGCACTGAGAGGCTGTCCTGAGAGGCTGGTGTTCCAGCAGAGAAGGAAGGAGCTGGGAGGATCTAGGGTGAAGGCAGAGACCTGGGAACCAGAGGAGCGGCTGTGTTAAGCACAGGCTGAGGGAAGCCACACAAGGGGCTTGGCGGTAGGAAGTGGCCCAGGCAAACAGCAGCGTAGCGAAGGCACAGACCTAGTTGCTCCGTACAGGGTCCCGGAGCTGAGAGTGAGTCTGGATTCCACCCCCAGCCCTGAGGAAGGGGTGTATGAGTCTGACGTAAGGACTATTGAGCCTGGGGGTGTCTGAAGATGGAGCGTCAAGCATGAGATGAGGAATAGCCCAAGAGGGGGCAGAAGGAAATGTTGCGTTGGATGTTTTGTTGTACTTTTGTTACCCCTGATGTGGAGCTGACCTGAGTGGAAACTCTGAGTGTGGAGTGCCTGCCAGCCTGGACCTTGCATGGTTAGGTAGAGAACTGATACTCCTTGGTAAGAATGACATGGGAATGAGGGAATTCAGACAGGTGACTTTCCCTGACTGAATTTCTTGTTGTTGCGACTAAAGGCTTTGCCTAATGCAAAGTATAACAATGCCAGGGCCATCAATGTGCTACATATTGTGTAGTAAGGCGGTGAGAATGAAGAGCAGAACATGTAATTCCTGGCCACAGCCATGTTTCCTCCTAGGAATTCATGTAAGGCTTGTTCTGCTTGGTTTTACTCTTGAGGTGGGGACCTTCTTTGCCAACATTTCCCTTGTCTCCCATTTCTAGGCATTGTTAACTTGCTGGGAATTCTTCTTTCATTGTTTCTTCTTTGTTATCTTTAAGTGGGCATCTGACTATGAGAATATATAGGTTTTTTTTTTTAAATCAGGGCTTTGGACTTCACTGCAGCTACCCCATTTTAATCCAGCTGAGCATCTTGACAGAACTCGCTAATACACCTAACCTGTCCTTTCTTTGCAAGCAGTGGATCTCATGTAAAACCTGGAATGGGTTTTATAATTGAATGAATAAACTTGTAAACCCTACCTCAATAGTCAGATGAAGACTAGATAGAGTTTTCCTGTGGGCCTTTATGCTTCTAGTCACCTTCTTGCTAGGTAATGATCTCCAGATGGGAACTCTCCCTGTTGCTTATGTAATGAATAAACGGTTGCCCTGAGAGATTTTTTCCATGTTAATTTGCCAAGAGGGCTTTGTTTCTTGATCAAATGAACTAACGTGATGAAGGGGTGATGGAGATATTTGTTTGCAATATCATAAAAGCATTTGGCTGCAGAGGAACCGTGGTGTTAGACTGGGAGGTTTTGGTATCTGACGGGCCATGGTCCATTAGGGCCAGTCGCCAAATCCCACAAAGTTCATTTCACTGCAGGCTTAAGCCAAATTCAAGAATTCTGTTTGCTTGAGCGCCAGGTGAATCTAGTGACTCAGTCCTTGGAAATAGCTAAAGTTATTAAAGGTAACATGTTACACAACATTATCAGCTCAAACACACCCTGGTGTTACTCCATTTTGACCTTTTTGGCTGAGTGTGTACTGAATTGTATCCAGTAGCAGTCTTCCCTTTGGGAGAATCTGGAGGCAACACCATGCTCAGAAAATGAGAAGATAAAATCACCTTCACCCGTTTCTGTGCACCATTCACAGCTGTTACTGGGGTCAAGCTTCCTTCTTCCAGATGAAAGATCCATGGCAGGGTGCTCTGGGTGGCAGGGTACATATTTCAGCCAGGGCTTCCACAGTCACAGCAGCAATGGAGTTTCTGGGAGGCACCCACCCTGGGATGAAGAGGTGGATAGTCACTGCAGGAGTACTTTGCCAAGTGCACTCTTTCAACAAGTGTAAGTGCAGCTGAGGGGGTCACAGGGACTCACTGAGCAGCAGCCAGCCTGAAGAGCTGTGGAGCTAGTTAGAAAGGTTTCTGATGTTTTTCTCTAGGGCAGCTTCATTTGCAGTGTCTATGCAATATAGATCATTTTGGAATCACGACCTGTTCCCAAACTGGAGAACTGAATGCTGGATTCTAGGGAAAACTTTCTCATGAGTTCTGAGTGTGAAAGTAAAGTAGCACCAAATGACTTTGCTACTGAAAGAAAAAAGACACCACCATAATACAAATGAAAAATAACAACAATTCGAACCCAACAGCACAAAGCTTGGGGATAGTGCAATTTACCTGCTTGCAGCTACTGGAAAGGCACTTCAGATGGGACATTCACAGAAGAAGTGATGGGATAAATAGTTAAGCAACATTAAACTAATGGGTAATATCACCAGATGCTCACATTGTAACATGCCAACTGAATACATTAATTTTGAGAACAAATTGGTACTTAACTGTTTTCAGTGGGTTGTGTTATGGTATATCTGGTATCAAGATACAGGGATTGCATATACAGGTAAATAAGGTGCTTTGATACCATAATGAGTATAGTATAGATACCTAAACAGACAGAAAAATTCCTTGTATGTGAATTGATTGACACCGTAAATCCATGGTAAATGGAGAATAAATTCCTGATGGAGAAAGTTGATGCCAGTTCATATACCCTAGTTTATGGTGTGTGAAAAGAAATATCTGAATTTATACAATTAACTAACAAGCTCTAAACCTTTGGGGCAATGTGATTCTGTTCTTTTCAAGCCTGGATTGTACTGTAGGTAATTCTCTCTGAATTTCATCCTCCGGTTATTCTAAACCATTACCAGTAGAGGGTACCAATGCACTGTTTGTCTTTATACAGATAGTCACCTTTGGAAATCCTGAATCTTTCCTTTGTGTGGCTAAGCTGGAGCCAGCACAAAAGCAGAAAGCTGTTACCTTATGGGGCTTGAGAGTTTTGCTCACAGAATTTGCACCAAATGGCTGGTCGCAGGACCCTAAATGTGATGGTCAGAATGGAGGGGTTTGTCATGGAAACCCGAGACTCCAATTCTTTCAGACTTGGAAATTAATTTATTTTTTGTCCTCTTCTAAATCTGCAGTCTGCTTGACACAAGTCAGATTTTCGGAATGGCAATATACAAAAACCTGTAGAACACTTCAACCTCCCTGTACACACAATCGCAGATTTAAAGGTAGCCATCCTGCAGCAAAAAAAACTTCAGGACCAGACTTCAAAGAGAAACTGCTGAGCTTCAGTTCATTTGCAGATTTGACACCATCAGCTCAGGATTAAACAAAGACTGTGAATGGCTTGCCAACTACAAAAGCAGTTTCTCCTCCCTTGGTGTTCACACCTCAACTGCTAGAAGAGGGCCTTATCCTCCCTGATTGAACTAACCTCATTATCTCTAGACTGATTCTGGCCTGCATATTTGTACCTGCCTCTGGAAATTTCCACTACATGCATCTGACGAAGTGGGTATTCACCCACGAAAGCTCATGCTCCAATACATCTGTTAGTTTATAAGGTGCCACAGGTCTCTTTGTCACTTTTTGCTTGAATAAAGAATCTAATTTAGTTGCACTGGCTACACATTTGCTTCACCCCAACTCCACCAGAGAGCTGGCCTCTGTGTACACATGCCTACAACTAGGCAGCTGTTGCCTTCAGGGTTGCTCACCAGCGCTCCTGGTCTGACAAAGAACCACTGCAACACCCTTTGACGTGTCCTGCTTGTTCCTAGAGGCAGGACTGTGCTATGGCCATTTCCTTCTGCTGGCCACTAGTTGCAGCACTGCTGACCCTTCATGTGCAGCCTTCCAGAGCAGTGAGCGGCTGTTACAACCTGCCCCCCAACACACACTCGCACACACTCCTTTCCCCAGCTGTCAATAGAAGAGATTAAAGAGAAGTAAAACATCAACATTTTTTCTTTTTCTTTTTTCTTTCTTTCCTTGGCCCAAACCACATGCTTGTCTTCATTCCTCTCTATTGTAATCATGCTCAGAGGGTCAATCCCACTGTTCTAGACACAGTGCAAACAAGTCCTTGCCCCGAACAGCTTACATTTTAGGTGTGAGATGAGGCAGGCGGCTACTGCAAATGGGGGAGCACAGAATAACAATGAGCTGGGCACACAACAGTCAGGCCTTTGTGGGTATTTGGAATCAGCAGCTGGATCTGAATCCTCCAAGGTGGCCCTCTCTCTGCCGTCAGACATTATCCTGAATTTAGTCCTGTTCCAATGACCGATTCCATCCTGGATCCAAATGTGGGACCTGGAGCCTATCCTTTGATCTCTTGTCTTGTCTGTTGCATGGATTGGGATTGCAAAGAAACAACAGAACATTTAAGATGACAGCCTGTTCATTGTACTAGGATGTAAATACTAAAACAGTGGGGAAAACAAACCTATGGATTGATAGATGCCTGTAGTTTATAAGTTATTAAGCACTAGGTAAGAGATTTGATTAATTTTGTGCCTGGAGGGTTTTTTCTTTTCCTTTTTTAAGAATTGGTGAAAACAAAATATTTTTCTAATTAAATAAATCTACGGTACCCGCTAATGGGGCCCGTCTGTGCGCTTGTCACAGGGTACTGGGAGAAGTGGAATAATGATTTTATTTTTTCATTAAATAGAATTATAGGCAGTTACTCAAAGCAACTGTGAGCCTAATTGAAAGAAAACCATTTCTTCTTAATTTACTTTCATGGTTCCGGATGATAAAAGAGTGTGTTCGCTGGAAAATTAAATAAAAAACACAATGTGAGGAAGCTTGAAATACTGCTCGGCAGGCACAGGTGGGATAGACGAGCCCGCTGCTAACATGACTTCCTTTTAACTTTAACTCGAAACTTTGAGTGAGTTCAGATACCAGGGTTTCCACTGAGAAGCCATGCACCCTGCTCCAGCCCCTTCCCAAGGTTTTATTCAAGCCTTCGCTTCAAAGCCAAATTGCTCAAGTCTGAATTCAGTCATTTTCCCCCAAATCAACGATTCAATACGGTGGTCTCCTGCGGTGGTGAGCCTAGAGTTAGATTGTGTGCCTTGGACTACGCTCCGGAGAATGGCAGTCAGAGGACGTGCGCTGCATGGGTTACCCTACCCATATCTTAGCTCCACATGCCTAGGAGTAAATGGGGCCGCTCATGCCCTCTGAGGAGCAGATGGGGAATGAGTGGATCCTTGACTCCACTCTTATTGCTCTCAGCTACTCAGGCCAACGTTGCAACCTGCTGCTGGGGGAGGCCAGCAGGAAATTACTCCCTTGCACGAGTAGAATTGTGACTTGGAGGGGTACCTAGGAGGCACAAGAGTATGTATCTCCCCTGTACGGGACTGCACCTAAAGGCACAATCTGGCCCACGGAGAGCAGATGTGAAGTAGTGGTCAGAGCAAGAGCCTGGGATTCAGGACTCCTGGGTGTCAATGTTTTACTTGATGGGGGTGGGGGTGGCCAAGAGCTAGTGAATTGCACTATTGGGAAATGCAAGTCAGTGTGCAGGGCTCTATTTCTTTTGCTGTTCTCGAAGCCCTTCAGTTCCCAGCACAAGCCTGTGGCTGTGCAGGGCCTGTACCCTGGGAGCTCTCTGCACCCTTGCAAGTAAATCACAGGATGGTCCAATCTCCCCTTCCATC
This sequence comes from Mauremys reevesii, assembly GCF_016161935.1. NCBI lineage: Eukaryota > Metazoa > Chordata > Testudines > Geoemydidae > Mauremys > Mauremys reevesii. The sequence goes on along the minus strand of NC_052643.1, from coordinate 14,553,881 downwards.
ACAGGGACTGGAGTGGGGACTGGCAACTGGGTGGGACCCATTCTTGCTTAGGGCACCAGAGACCACTAGGCTGGGCTCGGGGGTGCACTGCTACATGCAGGCATGCTTCCCCTTGAGTGAAACTTCCAGGCTCTGAGTGTGTATGTTGCACCAGCACTTGAGAGGTTACAGTAAGGAAGTGGGAGCTAATTTAATTCCCTTGTGAGGGTCCCTACATGGCCGGTCTACTGCCGGAGATATGGACACATCTGCTCGGGGGTCACAGAAGCGAACAGTGGCTGCAGCACTGACAGGAGAGTCTGTTTCCACTAACTGTTCCTGCTACTTCTTACACTAAACACTTCCTAAAAAAGGAATCAGATAATGTTTCCCTGTGGCTGCTGTCAGACTCTCATGGGGCTGCCATTTGCTCCATCTTTTTGGATCTACTGGGTCCAGGATGAGATTAAAACCATCCTCCAGGGAAGCGAGATGGCTCCTTTTTTCTTTAGGAGATTAACTTTTGCTCTTCTATTGATGAAATTGAAGAGGCACAAGCTCATTCCAGGGCTTCGAATGGCCTTGGGTCTGGTCAGCCTATCATGAAGGGGTGTAGGAGGGAAAGGAGGAGTTAACACTAGGATGACCAGACAGCAAGTGTGAAAAATCAAGACAGGGTGTGTGTGTGTGTGTGTGTGTGTGTGTCGGGGGAGAGGTAATAGGAAAAGACTCCCAAATTGGGACTGTACCTATAAAATCGGGACATCTGGTCACCCTAGTTAACACAGTGAGGCTGAGAGATGCAAATAACACATGGATCCTTTTTTGCTTTCTAAAAACTAGCCTGAGGAATAGGAAGCAGCTCTTGGGTGGGAACCAAATATTTCATTTTTATGGGGATTGCTGCAAGTCTGAAGTGGAATGAAACCCAATGCATTCAAAAAAATTCCACTCAATAAAATTCAGAAAAGAAGACAAAATCTTTTTGGGTCAATCTAGATATTTCCTTTTGATGAAACTGAAATGTTTTCTTCTAATTTTGACTTTTTATATATAATTGATTTTGCATGAAAAGTCATTCCGAACTAGAAAATTGAATGTTCTGTTCTGCAAAGGCAATGTAGATCTCCCAACTCTACTTTCAGTTTCTTTTGAAATAAACTTTTTTTGTCAAAATTGTCATGTTTCACTTTTGACAAATCAGCATTTTCCACTGGAAACCTGTTCCACTGGAGAACTTTCTTCTTTAGGAAGCTTTGGGATAGGGATGGGGGAAGGCAGGCAGCTTAACTCGGATCATTAGTAACATGATACTGAACTTCCATCTCTAAACCAGTAGTTTGGATCTATTGAGATCAACAGTGACCACATGTCATTACCATTTGGTGGCCTATGTGAAAAGAACCAGTAGGTTTCAATCCCTGTTTAATAGGGTCCTATAGAAATTACATTAAACCTTCTTTGCTATTGTATTGGGCAGTCTGAAAAATCTATGGAAAGGTTATAATTTTTAATTAAAAATCTATACACTTTTTCCATATGGAGAATGAGTGAGCATGGCATCAGAAAGTGGAAATTCCCAAGAGACATTGGTGAGGTCTCCAGGCCTGTATGTCAAACTCACTAACTTTTTTTTTTTTCTCACTAGCTTTTGAGTTCAGCCAAATTGACTTCAGATTTCCAGACCTTTGGAGAGCTGCCAGTCATTAGTTTGATCTCTCCATGATGATCATTACAGTAGCACCAATGGAAGTCAGAGCCTCATTGTGCCTGGTGCTGTACATACACCTAGTAAGTCCCTGCCTTAAGCTGTTTATGGTCTATCCAAATAGATGAGCTGGGCAAAAGGTGGGAGAATAGTAAAAAGGTAATTGTTTCCTGTTACCATTAATAATCATACTGAGCATACAATACCATTTCTGAGCATCCAATCTGAAAATGCTCTGATGAATAGCAATCACCTTTGCATACCTGATAAATGCCCCTTTCAAAATAAGGATTTCTGCCAAACTCTTTAAGACCTCCTTAATGTGAAGTGACATTTTTCTCCATTGTAATCACTGTATTAAAGTTTAATATGAAGTATTAATAAAACATACCATCCCTAATGGCAAGTGGCAGAATAGTCTGAACATGGCTGTCGTGCAAAAGATATCTGTGTGACCAAATCACAGAGGTTCCCTTTCTGTGCAGTCCAAGGGTAGGGGGCTCCGCTGCTATTTGGTGATCCCAAATAGCGTGCTCTTCAATGCAGGAACCTCTGTGAAACCATGAGCGCACAAGCCAGTAACATATTCGTCATTTGTCTGTGGGGATTGTTCTTGTCTTAGAAAAAACATTCCTCTTATTCCACTTAGAACTCAGGTCACTCAGATAAAGGAGATGATCCAAAAAAAGACTGAAGTGGATGCTGTTTTCTGCCCCTGTGGATTTTTAAACCCTTCATTTAAGGCCCAAAATAGAGGAAGAATAAAGGGTGATTTGTCTCCCCAGCTGTTCCAAGGGGGAAAAACAGTAAACGGTGCTTGAGTCTATTTTCCTGAGTAGTTAATGTGACTAATTGCTGGCAAGCTTTGCCTTACTCTGTGTGTGTGTGTGTGTGTGTCCTATTGAAGGCCTATGGGTGACATTAATGGACAGGGCACCACCAGCATAAAACCCATAGGACTGAAGCGGTGGTGGAGACTCCCTTAACCTCCCAGTGTTAAGCAAGCCACACGCCAGAAGCATTTTAAGTATATAGGGGTAGGTATCTGGAGTGGCCACACTGTGTGTGGTGCAAGCCAGGGAGGCACAGGGGCAAAGCTGTCTTTAAGCTTCCTGCTTCTGGGGACTGCCCCCAGGGAAAGTTAGGGCAGCCTGTTGTCTGCCACGGCCCTATGGGGCATCCCCAGCAGCTGGTGATTAATGGGCATTATGGGGCATGGGCTACATCCCCTTTCCCTTTGGAATACCCTATAAGAGTGGGTGGCATAGAATTGCTATACTGGGAAGCTGTGGATTCTTCTGATGCAAGAAGACTATTTGAGGCTGAATTTACTTTCTGTTATGTGGCACAAAACAGCAAACAGAAGAGGGGAAGGATGGCCTTTGTTATGGTGCTGGGCTGTGGCTCAGGAGCTGTGGTTTCAATTCCTTCCCTTACCACGTACCTCCTCTGTGACCTGGGCATAACACTTAATCTCTCTCTGCCTCCATTCTCCCATCTTCTGCCTGCACGTTGCTTCTCTTTCTCCCGCCTTTGTGGGTCTCACCTATTTAGGCTCTTTGGGCTGGGAAGTGTCTTTGACCTTGTGTATGTACACAAGGTCCCTAATCTCAGGTGAGGACTCTACAGTCTACAGGAAGATAAAATTCCCCCAAATCAAGAGAATAGCTTTTTTTTAAAAAAAATCACATTTTAAAGAACACTGGGTTCTTTTTATTTACCTTCTGGATTTTCAAACTTCAAAGTTCCAGTTTTCAAACTTTTTTGTGCCCATGAGAGTTAGAAGATCCTTTTATTTTTAAGTGAAAGTTGCAAGTCTCATGTAATCCCAGGACTCTGGCAACCAGCACTTCTAAGGACCCACCAAATATTGTGAGGCTCGTAATAAAATCAGTGGATCTGGCAACTCTAAAGTCCCAGTTCCACTGAAGGAAAAGGACATGGGAACCAAACATTTCTGTTCACGTTTGTTTTCTGTAGTCACCCCAGCTCCTTTGCTTCACTTTGTTTTAGCCTGTTCTGAGGATATAAAAATATCAGAAGCAGAGACCTGCACAATTGACTATTTTATAGACTCAGTGGGGAAAATGGTCTCACATGCAGATTAATCTGGGCTAGGAGGAGGGAAAGGAGAGAGAGAAAATAAAGATCCAGGTCTGGGACTGCATGAGCGAGAGGTGCCGTGTGAGCGTAAAGGGTGACTTAGATACTAGAGGGATGGCATTGAGAAGCGGCAGGCGGAAGGAAAAAGGGGAGGGGGGCTGAGGGGAAAAGCAGGAGACATGGTAAGTTAAGTAAATTCACATTTATTTCTCCAAGAATTTGCTTCAAACGCTCTTCCTGCCCTCACTGAACATTTGCTGTTTGGACGCCGTCCACTCGGGAGGAACAAAACCGCTCTGTGTTACAGCACCAGTGGCCAAGGTGAACACCAGGTCACCGGCAGGCTGCTGCCTTCGGTGCCTGTGAGTGCACCTCTGGTAGAGCAATGTGTGGAGAGGGGTGAATCCGTGGGCATTCGGCCCCCCACAAGCATTCCCTCAGGCTCCATACTGGGCCTACAATTCAGTCCTGTAAACTAAACCCAGTGCTAATTATTATCCATCTCCAGTACCAGGGAATCTGTTACTAGCAGCTATATACTGCAAAGACTAGTCACCCTGGACTTATTATGATTTAAAATCTCTCCACAACGGTTAATGCAGAATGAGCAAGCTAGCCCACCACTCTGTAATTGGATATCCTCAAGGCCCGTCCGATGCAATCAGAGAGGATCATGCTGCAAGATAGTCCCCCATTTAAATTAGGCCCCTGAATATCAGCACCAATGAAAGAGTTTTCAGCACCAGGGAAGACCAAATTATTTTTACCCTTAGCCTAACCTCACCTTCCCTGCATGGCAGATAGCAGATATGCTCCAGCTTATTGAAACTACAACAAACCTATTGTCTGGAGGCAGTCTACGTTCAAATGAACAATGAGAGACATTGTTGGCGATCTGTTACTGGAAGTTTTAAAATGTACGTTATGTTAGTATAGCAAAGAAATACGACATCTGCAGTGTAACTATGGCGATCTTAGCACAGTGTCTCTGGGAGCACCCTTTCCCCACACATAAACTACTGTGTGTAGGCCTCTGTCCTCACTTATATGAATTCAACCTCTTCACTTCTAAAGGAGTGGCCCCTGTGCGGGAGAGGGCAGAACGGACTCTGTTATATGTATCCATTAACAGGCAACACAACTCAGTCTTTACAAAGACAAATATGGCAACGCACGCTGCGCTACCAGGCCAGGAGCATTGTAATTTTATTTTGTTGAAAGGCTAAATCCAAATAAACATTTCTAACATAGCCTATAAAACAGACTTACACCAAAACTGCTCACACCAGCTGTGACAGTGGGACATTTCTTTTCTTTTCTTTTTCTTTTTTAATATTGAGGCCTGGTCTACACCTAAAACTTAGGTTGATAAGGCAACATCAGTCAGGGCTGTGAAAAATTTCACTCCCTGAGCATCATGGCTAGGTTGACCCAACCTGCAGTGTATATGCAGCAAGGTGAATGGAAGAATTCTTCCATCGACCTAGCTACCGCCTCTCAAGGGGGTGGATTTACTATAGCGACAGAACAACCCCTTGTGTCACTAACAAGCGTCTATGTTACAACAGCCTAGCTGCTGTGGCACTTGTAGTGTAGACATACACGTATGCTCTGCTGACTACAGTAAAATGGCTATTTGGTGTTCCAACACCAGTGCCAGACCCCAAAGGACAATTGTCGCACGAGGGGCCAGATCCTCAGCTGCTGTAAGTCAATGTAACTAGGCTGATTTTCATACCAGCCACTGAGGCAAATACAGTGATGGATTGTAAAAGTGTCTGGATCGTTGTTTTGTCCAGCTTATGGGTATGTGTGTTGGGAGGAAGAATCCAACCTCGTGTCAGGTTGTAAAAATAAATTACAACACTTAGAGAAACAAGGTGGTGAGGTAATATCTTTTGTTGGACCAACCTCTGTTGGTGAGAGAGAGGAGCTTTCGAGCCACTCAGACCAATGAGAGAGTTTCCTCACCCACCTTGTCTCTAATATCCTGGGGGTGACATGGCTACACCCACACTGCAATAACAACCCTTGTGATTTATACAGCCCTTCTGCCTATGGTAAGGGGTGATATAGAGCCCAAACTGAGCAGCGGGACTTCAGCCCTTGAGTGCAAGGCACACACCCCTGCTGCTAGAAAATCTACCAGATAACAGCTCGCTGCCTGCTGTGTGCCAGGCCTGCTGTGCTGATGCCCCCTCAAGGGTGGCTCTAGAACAGGGGTAGGCAACCTATGGCACATGTGCCGAAGGTGGCACATGAGCTGATTTTCAGGGGCACTCACACTGCCCAGGTCCTGGCCACCGGTCGGGGGGGACTCTGCATTTTAATTTAATTTTAAATGAAGCTTCTTAAACATTTTAAAAACCTTATTTACTTTACATACAACTGTTTGTTTATATGTTATAGACTTATAGAAAGAGACATTTTAACATTTTTAGAAGGTATCACTGGCACGCGAAACCTTAAATTAGTGTGAATAAATGAAGAGTCGGCACAGCACTTCTCAAAGTTTGCCGACCCCTGCTCTAGAATTACCAGCCTACAGTGGGACATAGCTTCCATATCGGTGTGTTTGGCTCATGCCCTGAAAAATGGGAGTTTCTGCCACGTGTGAGCTTTTATCCTCTTGTATGCAATTAAAACCAACAACCTCGGGAGACGGCTTTCTCAGGGACTGGCCCAAGACTGTGGAATGCACTTGCCCAGGAACAAAGGTCCATCACAAATCTCCCCCACCCTTTCCTCCGAGTGCAAGGCACAGTGGTTTGACCAACCTTCTCTGACAAACCTAGAGCAATAGGTGTGTGCATTAAGGGCTGACCTAAAGCTTGTGGAGGCCCGTGGGAGTCTTTCAATTCATTACAATTGAGTTTGGATTAGACCCTTTATTTTTTTTACGGAGGGTTTTCCTCTTCCTCACCCTCAATTTTACTTTCACTCCAAAGAGCTTTAGGAAAGTTCAAAGGGACAACAGCTGATCTGAACTAACGGGAATCTCCTTTTAAGCTAATCTGCTGGAACCAAGGTTTATTATTTTTATTTACTATTTGTATTCTCGTAGGCCTAGGAGCACTTGTCATGGACTCAGATCCCATCGTGCTAGGCACTGTACAAAACAAAGGACAAAGAGACAGGCACCAGCTCTGTGCTGTGTTGGTCCCAAGCCCCCTCGCTGCAGTTTGGAATTCTGGTCTCTAGCTGGCAGCTCTTCTCCCTACGTTGCTCGGATAAGTCTCTCTTTTAGGAAAACCAATTGGCTACTAGGCAGAGGTCACTGCAACGGCACATTCTGGTTTAATGATGCAAATGGACGGGAGAGGTCACCAGTCCAACACTCCCAATCACCACACTGGAGCCCCAAACTCCACGTGCCAACACAAAGCATGGAACTCCCAAACCCAAAGTGTAGCAATCATCAGATCAACTCTGAACAGTCTTTTCTGTAACTTTTAATAGACTCCAATATTTCTACTCTCGGCTTTTACTGGGCAAGATGTAATTTTCCAATAAACACCGTCCCTTCCAAAAAGCAGCACTTCTGAACTTTTTCCAGGATCCAAAGGCTTTGGCGACAGCCTGAGCAATGGGAATCAAATTGTAAAAACACAATCCCTCCTTTCGCTCCACACTCGCCAGTGTTATTCCAGGGCTGAAACGAGAGGCACGCTTGCTATTTGTTTCTGCTTCTGTTGGCTTTTAAAAGCACGGGAGGGTAAAGGAGCTGGATGGTTGTTACTTTCACAGCTTGCTTATGTACACAGTGCCATAACCTTTGTGTCTTGCTGTGAGCAGCTGCGCTGCGATTGTATTAGTCTGACTGTAAACTGTGCGGTAATATGTAAAACATATTGTGAGTGATGATGACTAATTGGAGAACATCTTGCAAGACATTCTAAACTTGTGTACAATGTCATCCAGCTGTAGGCTCTGCTCTGTCCTGGATGGGATCTGTGTTACTCAGTGCAACTGGCTGGCTCATCAATAGCTTTGTGGAGAGTGCAGAGTGACTGAGGGAGGAAGGAGGCGAAGAATAACTCGTGTCCCATCATGTAAACACTTCCCCACTTCTAGAGACTAGAATCCGGTAAGATACCGGGCAAAGATTTTTTTCAAAGGTGACTGGAGATTTTTTTTGGGTGCTCCACTTCAGATAACACACAGGGGCTTGATTTTTCTGTGAGGAATTCTCTGCAGATCAGTCCTCTTTACTTCATAAATTTAAAAAGTACGAGTCGCTTTGGGAGAACTTGGGCCCCAGATTATATTTCCGGGCCCCAGTTCCAGTGGGAACACAAAGGAATGGCATTCTACTAGGAAAAAGTCCAATGTCTGTCATATTGTAGGGGCTAATATCCACTGAGCCACCGGCAACTGTTACAGCTATTGTCTGAAAGCCAGTGAACGCTCGGGGACAAGCACTGGCTCTTTGGGGAGCACGCAAGACACTGACTGACAATTTTTTTTTTTTTTGCAGAAAATGTAATTTAGTCCTAAATTCCTCGTGAAAATGTCAGTTTTTCAACAAAAAACAAAACAGAAGTGACCATTTCAATTTTTGTAAATTTTTTGGTAAAAAAGCAGGGGGGAGAGTTCAATTTTCAGAAACACAGAACCAATTTTTTTTGTGAAAACCAAAAATTTCTTACCAAAAGATGACAAACATTTAGACGAAAAATGTTTCAATCAGGAGATTAATTACAGATGGTCTTAACTGTGTTAAAATGGTGGATCTTTGTACAAGCCTATTCTCACCCCATATCGCACATGCCCACCATCCTACAGGGATAACAACATCTGCACACATCAGCTTGCACACACGCACCACCACATGGTGATTATTCCTTTCTCCATAAACAAGGCTACACACACACACAGCAACATTCCCCTCCCCGAGCACAGGCCTTCCTATTTCTGTGCACGTGTGCACACCGTACACATCCCATCTCATGGTAGTATTCTCCTTCCTGTGCACAAGCCTGCGCATTCACACACACCCTCCTACTGTGACTTGTCCCTTCCCATGCACTCTCCCCATGGACACTCCAGAGCAGACATCCCATCAGCAGGCCCCTGGATATTCGGGGAAGCTCACAGCTGAGACTATCTTGGCTGCTTTCTCAGTATTATTCTGAAAACCCTTCAGATCTTATGTTACTTTGGTGATAAATTGTCATAATAAACTCTTCAATAGTATGAAGATAGGTCATTATTCATCATTGCAAGGCTCCGAAAAGATCATAAATCTGGAATAAAAGCCATTTGTTTAGTTTGGAGAATCCAAACCTTCACTGTTTGGAAGGATTCATTTTCCCCCATCCCCCTCAGTTAATCATTCTGTAAGCCCTCATAAATATCACAGTCTGGGGGTGGGGAAGTTACTTTTGTTGTGCCATAAAAAATACAATGCCATGCTATGAGTTTTTACTTCTCAGCTAGCAGGTAAAATATTCAGCAACAGACCTAGGGTATGTGATGCTAAAGTCTTTGCATAGGCCATTTTCAAGGCAGAAGAAAATGTGGAAATGAATGTGATAAGAGTTTTCAACGCATATATATGACAAGTAGCATGCGTGTGTTCATGTATCCATGGAAAGAAACTGATTTTTTTTTCTTTTTCTATAGTATAAAAATTTAGTATTGCTAACATTGTTTTAAATCTCAAGATTTTTAAGTTACTCATGATTTTGGGGGGCTGATTTAGGATTTTACAAACCATAAATGGTGGGTGCTTTTCATTGGCCTTCTGGTTATTGAGCACATGGGATCATGTTTTCAAGCTTTTTCTCCACAACCATGAGGGCTAGAAACTTGCGCTTTTTTTTTAATGAAGGCTGAGGTTTATATTCAATCTAATGGTTCCAGGAGCTGGGGCTTTAAGAAAAGCACCAAATATTCTTAGATAAAATAAAGATGGATAATGCTGGAAAAATTAATGAGTTGCAACTTGTATGAAAGAGAGAGGGTTTGAGAAGTAGCATAAATGTTTATTTAAAAATCAGAGTGAAATAAGCATCCATTGTAGCAACGGACTAGTAGCATTTATCAGAGCCAGGCAAGGTACCACACAAGTGTAAACCCTAGTGCAGGGGTTCTCAAACTGGGGGTTGGGACCGTGAGGTTATTACATGGGGAGGGGAATCAGGAGCTGTCAACCTTTACCCCAAACTCCGCTTTGCCTCCAGCATTTATAATGGTGTTATAAATTAAAAACACTTTTTTTATATTTAAGGCAGGGTCCATTCAGAGACTTGCTATGTGAAAGGGGTCACCAGTAAAAAAGTTTGAGAGCCACTGTCCTAGTGAGTGTGTAGGGAACCTGTACTACAGTGGCCAGAGGAGGCTGGAATTGATCCATAGAGGATACGAGTCAGTTACAGACCCACTTACAGAATGGCCCTCCATCTTGATGGACATATGAGGTATTGAACCTCCCAGATCTGAAAAGGTAAGTGGCTAAAAATAGCTCATGCTATACCAGACTCCTGTCTGCTAAAGACTTGGCACAGAAAGGGACCTGTAACGCACTCACGCCAGTAGCTTACTCAAATTTGCCACATATGGCTCTGCCAATGCACCTCAATCCTGATCTGCTCTGACTTCTGCCTTTGCACTTCCAGATAATCCTTGTGACCTAACCCGGAATTTGAACTTGACTCTCCAGGGGCTGATCTCTTACAGCTCTCAGCAGTCATTCTATCCACATTCTAAGCTAGACTAGGGCAGATGCATTGTTATGAGAAAGTTTTAGGCTCAAGTCAAAATATCTGAGTCTTCAAGAGGCAAGGTTAGAGATTCAATTGCATCATTATTTTGATTTGTTTTAATTTCCCAGCAGGATTCAAGAATTTTTTTCAAAATACTTGTGGGAGGAGGGGAAGGCAGAAGGGGGCAGCTCATTATCTCAAATGTTGCAACCCATCCTATTCAGCAGGATGGAAAGAAATGAGTATCTGGACAGAGCTTCAGTCCTATCTCTGTCTGGAGGAAGACCTTGCTGAGCTTTACCTGATCTCTGTTATCTCAATGCAACTTTGGAGTAGCTCCATTGAAGTTAGTGCAATTACTTGGGGTTTACTGCAGTGGAACTGAGATCACAATCTGGCCCAGTCCATTTGCTACTGTTTAATTATGGGGCCTTCTCTTCACCCATGTCATGTGAGGTGAGGGGGAACTATCTCCGGGACCCTTTCCGAGTTCCTGGTGCATACAGCTACACGGGTTTGCTGAGGAAGGAGGTAGGGGCACTCTCCTTCCTGCATCTTTTTATTCCATCCTATTCTATTCAAGTTCTATTTGGCCTTCCCTACTGTGCATTAAGCAGCATGACTAGCATCTGTAACACCTGGCGTTTCCTCTTTCCCTCCCTCTCCAGAGGGAGAAATTGAATGGGGTGAGGATTATTATTAAAAATAATTGAATATATTCGCTGGAGGCTGTGCTGCATGTTTCTATTAGTAAAAGCCAGGATCCACTAGAGTGCCTGACACGTGGAATGAAAGGAGGTGGAGACTGTGATTCCAGACTGAGATCTTTGTGATGTGGACACCTGCTGACCCAAACCTGCCAGCCCCTCTTATATAGGTTGCTAATAGCCATCAACAGATTTTGGCCTCTCCCAGCCTCAGCTGCATGGGTTAGGCTGGTGACTATCTGTAACTATGGAGACCACAATGACCACTATTGCAACCGCACCTGTCCTCCCCACATTTGTCTATTTATCAGCTAGCCGGACATTCGTTAATACAGAATATGATGTGCAGGGTGGCGAATGGAGAGTTTAAAATGGGAAAGGTGCTGGTGGCAGTGGTGGTGGGGGAAATGCCATTTAGGGGAGTGGGTTTAAGGAAAAATGAAATCCAGAGTGAATTCTGCTCAGCGGGGTTTTCTGTTGTGGTGCTGAACGGCCTTTCTCCTGGCTGCGCAAGGGAAGTTCAAGTGAATGTATTCTGGGGAGCAGCCACCGGGATTGATTTATGCACCTAGCTTTAAACCAGAAACTATATAAGCAAGCCATAAATCATGGTCTTGGAGGGACGCAGAGCTATTGCCTGGGACTCAGCAAGTGATGGGGAGGAAGTTGGAGGCGGAGGGGAAGAAACAAAGAGAGAGAAAATTGTCTATTTTTTAATAAATTGCCTGAGCTTCGGAATTAGTGGTTAGGGTTTGAATTGGGATTAGAAGCCGGCTTGGGAACCAGGGAGTGCTATCTTTGCCTTCCTATAACCTCATTAACTCAGTAATGTTAAACACATTCTTCAGCAGGGCTCCCTGGTTCTGTCTCTCTGTGGCCTGCCTTCCTCCCAGGGTAGCAGCACATCTTAGAGGCATCTCTGTGAAACCTTCCCAGTAAATGTTAGCGATCCCTTCTTAGCTCTTATTGTCTCTGCCTTCAGATATCTACGCAGGTATACACTTAAGTCCAAGATAAACACTTCCTCGGCCCTCATTTATTGCTGATATAAACTCCTATAAAGCTCACCACTCTGCTAGCTATCATGCCCTCTATCGCCTTTTTGCAAAATGTAATCCATAAAATGCTTTCATGGTAACCTTATACATCGGCAACCAGTGATAACATCTCGAGGCCCCCGTGACAGACAGGAACTCGCAAGCATGGAGTTAATAATGCAAACTTTCAAAAAATGAAACTGGCAGAAAGAGACGAGGAGGGGAATAAAAGGGGCCGGTGTGGCTGTAATTGGGACCATGTGAGCTTCCTTAGAGAGGGATTAGGGGAAAGAGACAGGCCTCGCCCGCGAAGATTAGTTTCAATTAGACGGGCTGGAGGCGAAAGTCAGGACTTGGTGAAAGATTAAAACAAGAAGGGAGAAAGTTTCCATTGCTTTTGCTCGGGGCCTGCACAAGAGGTTTCAGTGAGATCATGCTAATTGAAGGCAAAGCCTGCATGGAAGTTAGGAAGAACTCGAATTAATTGATTCGATGCTGCAAGATATTTTTATTTTTTTTACCCACAGCGGTTTTATTTTATTTTCATCGTTCCTTTTTTCCCAAAGAAGGAGGGGGGAAAATCGTATCCAAAACTCTGTAGGACTAAAATGAAATAGAAGGGAGAGCTCTGGTCCGCTATCCCTTGGCCAGTCAGTCGCTGATGCACCCGTTCTCATGGTCTCCTTTCAGCTTAGCATCAACTGTTCGAACTAAATTGATGGTGTCGTCGGTACTACCATACAGCTAAGCTCCTTGTTTCACACATTAAAAAGTCTGTTCCCTTGACAGATTTGTTTTTCCCACAAGGAGATCTAATTTAGAGCATTATTCAAAAGTGCTCTATAAAACTAGAGTAAGGGAGTCAACCAGGCTTGCATTTTCCATCTGCAGAGTTGGGTAAAGGAAGCTTATCCTCTGGTCTCCCCATGCCTACCATCCTGAGCATCTCTTCGTTAAAGGGCTAAATGAAGAGACATGTTAATCTGCCCGAAATGGGACCATGAGATGCTACTGTCCTAGCAATAACAGTGGGGACAGCCTATTCCTCGAGTTTCAGTGACAAATGAAGTAATGGAATAATAAAAACTAGAGATGGAGAAGATGCATTCATTCACCATGTCCCCATCCAGGGCAGGATTCCTAGTCATAGATTCCCAGGCCAGAAGGGACCTTGTGATCATCTAGTCTGACCTCCTGTATAAAACAGGCCACAGAACTTCCCCAGGATAATTCCTAGAGCAGAGCTTTTAGAAAAACCTCCAATTTTGATTTAAAAATTGTCAGTGATCGTGAATCCACCGTGATCCTTGCTAAATTGTTCCAGTGGTTAATTTCACCCCTTGGTAACAATTTACACCTTATTTCCAGTCTGAATTTGTCTAACTTCAACTTCCGGCCATTGGATCATGTTACACCTCTATCTACTAGACCAAAGAGCCCACTGTTCCCCATGGTAGGTATCTATAGATGTAATCAAATCACACCTTAACCTGCCCTTTGTCAAACCTAAATAGTGATAGACTCAAGGAGCTCAATCTAGAAGACATGCTTTCTAAACCTTTAATCATTCTTGTGGGTCTTCTCTGAATCCTTTCCAATTTTTCAACTTCCTTCTTGAATTGTGGGTACCAGAACTGGACACATTATTCCGGCAGCGGTGCCAAGTACAGAGGTCAGAGTAGAGAGGTTATTTGACGAGTGCCCTGTTGATTCATCCAAGGATCATATTAGCCCTTTTAGCCACAGCTTCACTCTGGGAGGTCTCAAATCTTTTTCAGAGTCACTGCTTCCCAGGGTAGAGTCCCCCTATCCTGAAAGTATGACCTACATTCTTTTGTTTTTAAATGTATACATTTACATTTAGATTGCACCCAGTGTACAGAGCAACCTGGATCGCTTGGAATCAGTGATCTCTCTTCATTATTTACCACTCCCTCAATTTTTGTGCCACCTGCAGACCCTATCAGTGATTATTTGTTTTCTTCCACGTCATTGATAAAAATGTTAAATAATGTGGGGCCAAGAACCAATACCTGCAGCACCTGACTTTAAACACATATACTCATGATGAGTCTCTGCTTAGAACTACATTTTGAGACCTATCCATTAGCCAGCTTTTAATTCATTTAATGTGCGTTAAATTTATATCATTCTAGTTTTGTTGTGATATCAAGTCAAATGCCTTACAGAAATCTAATTATATTATGTAAACACTATTACCTTTATCAATCAAACTTGTAATCTCATCCCCAAAAACATCAAGTTAGTTTGATAGGATCTATTTTCATAAACCCATGTTAATTGGCATTTATTATATTATATTCCATATCAGCTGCTCTAGAATCTTGCCCAGGATTTATGTTAGACTGTTAGGCCTATAATTATCCAGTTTACTCTTTTAAAATATTGGCACATTAGCTTTCTTTCGGTCTTCTGTAACTTCCTTACTGCTGTAAGGCTTATTGAAAATCAGCATTAATGATCCAGCAAGCTCCTCAGCCAGCTCTTTTAAAACTCTTGGATGCAAGTTACGTGGGCCTGCTGATTTTAAAAATGTCTAACTTTAGTAGCTGCTGTTTAACATCCTCCTGAGATACTAGTTGAATGGAAAGAGCATTATCAGATGAGACTACATCATATGTTCCTTCCCCCCAATACAGAACAGAAATATTTATTGAACACTTCTGCCTTTTCTGCAGTATAAATGAATAATTCTACCATTTCCATCTTCTAGTGAACTAATACCATTGTCAGGATGTCTCATGTATTTCTTTGCTTCCCTTATCAATTTTCTACGGTTATATTTATATTCTGATTTATATTCTTTACTATCAGCTTCTTTTTTCTTCCATTTGTTATATATTTGAATTTTTTATAGCTGCCTTCTCTTCTGTAAATCAGGTTGTGTGTGTGTGTGTGTGTGGGGGGGGATTTTCCCCCAGGCCAATACAGCCTTATTCCTCAGTTGTGGGATTGTGGGCATCTAGTAAAGTGTTCTTAAAAAAAAATTCCAGTTATCATTCACATTTTTCTTATTAAATTCTTCTTCCCAGCCATTTTGGCTCATAATTATTTTCAGATTTGTGAAATTGGCCCTTCTAAAGCTCTGTGTGTGTGCGTGTGTGTACGTGTACTCATTCATTCCTAGTTTGGTCTTTATTCTGTTTGCACATTATAAATTTGATCAAGTCATGATCATTTGTTCCTAAGGTACTATTAACTTATAGTTCCATGATCAGTCTCTCTTTATCTGTCAAGACTATGTCTAAAACTGAATTCCCTCATGTTGGTTGCAAAACTCTGAGCTATGAAATTGTCATCTATAATATTTAGAAATTCCGAGGATGTCTTAAAACTAGCAGCATGAGACTTCCAGCATCTGTCACTCAAACTGAAGTCCCTCATAATTACACAGCATTTTTTTCCCTACTCATTATAGACAAGTGCAAGGAGCTGGTCATCCTGATTGCTGGTGTGATCTGATGGTCTGTAGCAGACACTAATACCCCATCTTGTGCTTTATCTATTAGGACATCGATCTATAAGCATTCAAGATAATTTTCTTCTGAGTTACCAGTGACTCAGAAACAGGTAGACATTTTTGACATAAAATACCACTTCCCCTCCCTTTTAGATAGATCTGTGCAGTCTATTCTTCAGGACTTTGTTCACTTTTAAATAAAGTGAGCAATGAGGATTCCACCACTTCCTCTGAGAGAGACTGTTCCAAATCCTAATAGATCTCCATGTTAGCATTTCTCCCCTCCACCCCTCTCCAGATAATACTGCAAAGCTATAGGGAAATTTACATCTGATCTTTCTATATTAGATCAATATTATTATTCCATTAAGTTTGCCTCATAGGGACAGGGTACGTCATCTTCTGCCAGATTTCTGTATCAGAGTGTGGATTTTTGTTTGATAAAGCTTCAGAATTACAATGACTAGTCAATTACAGTTAAATGCATTTTCACAGCCAGCCAGAAAAACTTTTGAACTAATCAAAAACATCACAGCAATAGGGATTCCCAAAGAGATTTTTGTTTTATGAGAATGTTCTCTCCCTAGGAACGTTAGAAATGTATTTACTGAACAGCCATGAGTACAATCTGTTAAAATATGATAAAAATAATTCATTTGCTAATCACAGTGGTTTCCATCTTTTACAGATTATAGTTGATCCAAAATTTCTGTGTTTAAACTAATATTGATGATTGGCAGGGGATCTCACTCCTACCTACTTTAATGCTGTAATAATGGCTTTGCCACCATCATATGCCTTTTGGCTTCATATACGCAGATTTTGTCATTTCACTTTCTTGGTTGTTGTCACTTTTCAGATATAATGGAATTACATATTAGGGACCAATTGCCTGCCATATAAAATCTGTACTGTATCATTCAGCCACTAGCTGTCTCTGGCTAATGTATTGAGTTCCAGTAAGGCATGATCCCTGGTAAATAAAGAAAACCAAGATGGAACTCAGGCTGCTGGAAAAGTTTGTGTCTATGGTTGGTAGCTGTATGCATTAATAAATTCCTCCTGTTTAAGACAGACTGTGATTCCACATGTCCTGATGTTCAGATACTAGAATGACTCCTTTTAGTACAGGATCAGGGAACAGTGCCAAGGTAGCTTAAAGCCACCTATCCAGTCCAGGCCATGCCAAGTGCTCCCCATGTGTAGCTGAGAATTTGGCCTTCATTTTTTTAGCAGATTTTTCCAACTGTGGAAATGACCTTATAGGCATTTCTGTAATGAATATTGATAAACACTGGGGTGTGGGAGTCTGTAGCTCTCTGCAAAAAATAAAATATGAAAAGTTCTATATAATACAGGATTATTAAAATTATTTAAATCTACGAGCAGAACAAATCGACCTCATCTCTTACCTCTGTGTGGCACCTAACTAAATATTTTTTGTAATTGCCATATTTCTTTAAATGTAAAGATTGAGAGCATTCCAATTTCCCCCCCATCACTGGTTTCTTCCCCCCTCCTTTTTAATTTTATTTTGATGATTTTTTTAAAATGGAGGGGTTTTTTGGGCCTGAAATTCTTGCACAGAGACCTGATAAATGGGTGTTAGGAAGGAATGTTTTCCAAACAGTGTAGGAACCATTAAAAAGATGGCTTTGCTCTATGCCCCTCCCCTCTCTGCAACTATTAGCACACAAATAGCAGTTTATGTTCTTTTGGCTGGTCTCCACTATTCTAGGCAGGGTTCAGGAAATACGTTGATTTATAGGTTGGGCATCCAAAGGTAGCATGCTGCCTGTTTCCTTAAGGGTTGCCTACTGGTGACATTTACTCAGTCTGAGGCATGGTATTTCAAATTGGAAGTATTCATATTTTATTCAGCTAACTCTACGTTTATACTTTATAAATTGATTTAGGAATGAAACAAGCTCCTTTCATGAGGCCTGTTGAATTCAGAGTCCTTGTTATGACAAACTCAGATATATTCTTTTAGTTGAGTGAGTTCTTTACTAAGATAAAGCCAAATTCTGCTGTCCAATACTGCCATGAGCAGACCCATTACATTCAATGGGGCTATTCACATGAACAGGATTTGGGACCTAATCCTGCAAAGCTATTAGGCATGTACTTAAGTCTCATTGAAGTCTTGGTCCCTCAGGCTGTTTGCTCTTGCAGGATCATTGACTCTACAGTACCATACCAGACCATTGGTCAATGAAGTCCTGTGTTCTGTCTCCTGCAGATGTTTAGTATTCCAGAAAAGCCGAGCTCTCCTGCTGAGATTGGTACCCCATTGTGCTAGGGCCTGTACAGACACACCGACTGAAATGCTCCCAGCCCCCCAGAGCCCACACTCTAAACAGCCAAGGCAGAAAAAGGGTAGGAGGAAAGGCAGTGTTGTTTCCATCTTACAGAATAGGAAGTTGGCCACGGCAGTGTGCTAATTCCTGATGTGGCGGGAAGGCCAAAGCCCTGCTGAGGTACAGAGACCTTGTCACATGTCATGGAACTGGCAAGATGCTAGAGATGTATTTGAAATAGTGGGGCACCAATACTGATCATTATAAAATTCTTTGACTCTTTGGACATGCCAAATCCATCCAGATACAAACCTGACTTTATTAGGTAAAACCCATCCATCAGTTTTAATAGCATGTGCATAGGAACATGTAGAAACTACGGACATACTTAGGATCAGACATTTATATGGATAATTTCTGGAATCCTCCTAAGCTCTTGGCCTTGAAACTATATTGTGGCAGTGAGTTCCATAGGTTAATTTTGCATTGTGTAAAATATGCATTTCCTTGTTTACATTTTAAATTTGTTGCCCTTTCAACAATGGACAGTGACCACACAGCAGGTGTAGAAGGGGGATGAAAAATGAAAGGGTTAACAAACAAACTGTAGCTAAACAGCTGTCTGACAACAATAGGTGCCCAATGATTGTTAAATCTCAATAAAATATTGCTTAATCGACATTCAATGCCTATTTAGGAATCTTCCTTTAAAGTCTTATATTCATTTCAGTGAGACCTGGAACTTGCTGGATAGAGTCACAGCATTAGATAACAATGTAGCTGAATTTTAGAGCACAGGATCTCATTTCCTGTCAGGATGGAGAAGATTGTTAGCATAGCATTACACGTTTACCTGTCCCTAGATCCAGCGGTCTCCCCAGGAACCCTTTTCCCATGGGAAATCCTAATTCAGCTTTGCAAACTCACAAGTGGAGCTGGCTGAAATTTTTCATCTGAAACTTTTAAAAAAGAAAAATGGCCTTTTTTTGAAAAGGGAAATTTTCATGGAAGTTTTGTGTTTTGATGGGGGAAAAAAATTGTTTTGATATTTGGAACTTGAGTTGTTTTGTTTTTCAGTTATCTTCCCCCAGCCTCTTTCCATTTTGTCACTGAAAGAAGTGATGGGGGGGGGGGGGGGAGGAGCAGGAGAAAAAAGGGAGATGGCGGTGGAAAGAGGAGATAATCCAATCCCCAAAAGCTTAATAAAGAAATAAATCTGAGAGATCTGGTTTTCCATGCTTCAAGTCAAATGTTTCGCTTTTCAGGTTCCTTGTCCAAAAATTGAAATTTTTTACTTTTTTTTTCTCCCATGAAAAATGTAGAAAAATTTCAATTATTTCAGTGTCTTTTACTGAACATTTTGACCAGCTCTCCTGCAGAGGTTTAAAGGTGTAAAGAATGAATGCTTGTGAATAACTCATAAATTAAGTCTCTCAACCCTCTAAACAAAGACCCAGAGAAGAGCTCTCTGTAGCCTGAAAGCTGGTTTCTCTCACCAGCAGAAGTTTGTCCAATAAAAGATCTTACATCCCCATCTTGTCTAATCCCCTAAATGTTAAGAAAATTGATTCAGAAGAGCGGCAAATGGAGGTAATTTATATACTTAAGGTCAGAGAGGCAGGACCAAGAACAAAGAAGCCCTGACTTCCCGTCCTATGTTCTAACCATTAAGCCACACTTAGTAGGTAATCCTAGTCTATTGGGATATGACACTCACACATCAGTTCTGTTACTATGTTGCCTCTCACCCAGTCTTCCTCCTTTATACTTCATTGACCCAGGTGTCATAAACCGATTTGGACCAGTCCAAACGGGTGCCATTGACAAGTGCACTATTCTGTCCCCTTGCCCTGCAATCACTTGTATTTAAAAAAAAAAAGCATCCCCGTGCATTCCAGGATGCTTCTTACTGTTTTCAGCCCCAGTCCTGTGAGTGGCTTCTTGCAGGTGGGATCCCAGTCAGTCGCACTGAATTAAGACTGTCCTTAACATCTTGCAGATGAACAAAATGAGATCAACAAATGGGCATTATATAAAGTTCAGATGACATCCTCTGCTACTCAGTGCATCCCCTAGGCCTAAATTAGAGGTGACAACTGCTACTTTGCCGACCTAAATGCCGCAAGGATCACCGGATGAAAATACGAAGAAAGTTGTTGGCAGCTGCCACTTTGCAAGTTCAAATGCTGCATCATCAGGTTCATAAGTTAGAAGCATTTAAAAGACGTGACCCTGTTAGTTTATCATGATGGAATAGAGCAGAGAAGTGCCAGTTTAGCACTATACTTAATTCAAGCACTTTTCCATGTGGGGACCTGTAAAATCTTTCCATAGGAAATGCTAGAATAAGTAGGACTTTAATTTAGACACTCCTTTATGTGAGACAGGACAGTCCTTGTTGTGCTTGGAGAGAGTTCAGCATGACGTCTACTTCAGAGGTGGCCGAATCCTGGCCATGTGAAGGAAAAAAAAAAAAGCAGCATAGCAGAGGGGAGACAGATTGTTTAGTGGAGAGAAAAAGAGACACTTGGTTAAAAAATAAATCGCCATTTGTTTTTTGGACTAAGTTTCTGCAGCCTTTTGCAATTAACAAAACCCTAATTTAAAGGTGCAGTTAGACCTTGGCTGATTCAGCCCTTACACATGGTATTTGGCCTGCTAAGAGAGGGCTGGTGGATTCCTCTCTCAACTGGAGGGAGAAATTATTTCAATTGTAAACTCTTTGGGGGTAAGGACTGGCTTTGTGCAGCACCTAGCACAATAGGGCCCTGACCCATAGGTGATTAGTAGATGTAATTTGTATTCCAGTAGCGCCTAGAGACCAACCTATTTACCACAATGCTATCATCTAGGGTGAAATTACCATTCAATATTAACTGAAAGCTTCAGCCTCTTACGAATGTGCCACAGCAGGATAACGTAAAGAGGAGTAGTTGTGAGCTGTTGGACGGGAGGTGGTATGGCTTAGGGGACAGAGCACTAGACTAGGAGTCAGGGCCACCTGTGTTCTGTGCCCAGCTCAGCTGCTCCTGAGCAAGCCATTTCCTTTGTTCGGTGCCTCAGTTCCCATAAAATTATGATTGTAACCTCCTTTTAGATCTCCTGATGAAAAGCACTAGGTAACAGAAAATATAACTACTGCTTATTATACGGGAGGAGGCTGCCAGTAAGGACTCCTGGGTTCTATTCTATCTGCCACTGCCTCGATATGTGACCTCTTGGTGCCCCAGTTTCCTCGCCTGTAAAGTGGGGGTATAACAACACTTACCATTGTAAAGTACTTTGAAGCCGATAGATAAAATCACTGAATGGGTTTGATCCTGTTAGCTGCTGAGTGCTTCCTGGAAAGTGATCAGAACCTTGTAGAATCTGGCTCTGACGTGTGAAAGTGTTGTCAAACTGCACGATCCGTAAGTCCTGACCCAGACTCACACCAAGAGCCAGCGGGAGCTTACTTGGGTTCAAGAAATGCTAAAAATGGGGGGATTTGGCCATTATTACACTATTTTAGTATTTGAGACCTGCTTCTTGACTAGTAGGGCAACACATCACCAAGCTGAGAGTTCAAAGCTGCACTCAGACACATTCAAATGCCCCTTTAGGAAGGTAATTTTGGGCTCCCACATTTGCAAAATGGGCTCATTCATAGCTCCTTTTCCCTTTGCAAGGTTCCTCCTTCTATTGTTTCTTCTCTCTTTTACCAGTTAGTAAAACTGATACCACTGCAATAACTGAAACAAATGGTTTTACCTCCCAACAAAGCATTTTGATTCCTCGTATATTTGCTTTGTCTCCAACTGGATTGCGAAAAACAATAAAAGAAAACCGGGCTGAAGAATAAAAGAAAACCGGGCTTGTATTGTAACACATTCCTTGGGGAAATCTTACAACTTCTGCCCAGTGAGTCCAATTCTGCAGTCTCAATGCAGGCAAAACTGCCCACTGATCTCTGGTTTGAGGTCCAGAGTGACGTCCAGCTAAAATTTTTATTTCAAAGATCTGTGAGGAGTAAACATGATAAGGAAAGACAGTGAAATGCAAACACTAAGAAGCCTGATCCTGCAATGAGTATACAGCTCATTGTAGGATCAGGGCCTTAGTCTATTGGAAAATAACCCAATAATCCCTCTCCCTACTTCCCCAAAGCCTTCAGTCGTAGTCCCAGTTCTTGAGGGCATGGAGGGAACAGCTGCGCGTGATCTCTTCACAAGTGCTGGGTAGTTGGTAAACAAACTGCACCCGCCCCCTGCCAAAAAATTATACAAAAATGTATTCATTTTCCCTGCCGACGAAGGGTAATGAAGAGCACGTGCACGCTGCACTGAAAGAGAGAGAAAAAATGACAAATTAAATCATGTCTCGCTTGACGACCCTTTAAGTGTAACAGATCTGCACTTGTGCTTTCTGACAGGCGTGATTGATACAGCGGGGCACTCGTCAATTTCTAAACACACAGACTGAACAAAGAGTCACTTCATTCTGGCCCTTGTAGTTTACAGGCAGCCCAGCACTGTGCTTGGTAAGCACCCCTCATGCTCTGGTGTTTTAGTTGGCAGTGCACTGAATCTCTCTGTTTGGACAACTATATTTATTTTTATGATCCTTAAAATATTGTAACTCAGTCAACTCAACAGTCATTTAAGGTAATTTCTGGTCTGAACAGAATCTATTTTTTAGGCTACTTTACAACATGCATTTGCAGTGGTTCAGATTCTTTGTCCAATTTTCTTTATTTCTGGGCATTTGACATTATTTTTTAGCTGTAGATAGACAAGTTGCATATGCATGGCTGGCATTTTCAAAACTGCCTGAGGGGTTTAGAGGCACAGCTTCCATTCATTTCCATGGGGATTGTGTGTATCAATCTCCTAGTCTTCTTTAGAAATTCTCAGCTATAGCTAATTCTTTAACGTGGGCAAAACAACATATTTTCCCTAATCTTGTTCTCTGAAACAGCTGAACCACTTTAGCTGAAACATTTTAGAATAATTCAGCCTGCGGCAGATATCCCAGCTTGGAAAATTTCAGGCCACGTGGTTAAAGTTTGGCAAAGTTATAAGCAACTGACAAGAGGGATTTATAATGGGAGGTGTCGGGCAACCTTAATAGGCATTGCTGCCTGAGCCAACTATAATATAGCTAGGGTAGGATTATTAAATGGGCCCAAGGAGTTAATTCCAAGGCTAGAAGGGACCATTGTGATCATCTAATCTGGCCTCCTGGATAACACAGGCCAGAGAGCAGAGGTGGGCAAACTACCCCATGGGACTGTCCTGCCCAGCCCTTGAGCTCCCAGCCAGGGAGGCTGTCCCCCAGCCCCTCCCCCATTGCCCCCTCCCCCACAGCCATGCCGCCGCGCGGGCGGCGGGGTTGCATGCTCCTGCAAAGCAGAGCTGCAGTGTGTCTGGCTCCAGCCGGGCATGGCGGCTGCCAGACATGCTGTTCTGAGCAGCATGGTAAGGAGGCCAGGGCCGGGGGTTGGATAAGGGGCGAGGGGTCCCTAGGGGGGCAGTTAGGGGACTGGGAGCTGGGGTTGGATGGGGCAGGGGTTCTGGGGGGTGGTTAGGGGATGGGGGTTGGCTAAGCGTGTGCTTGTCAAGGGGGCCTGTCAAGGGGCGGTTGTGTGGATAGGGGTTGGGGCCGTCTGGGGACAGGGAGCAGGGGTTGGATGGGGTGGGGTCCCGGGGACAGTTAGGGGTGGGGGTCCCAGTAGGGGGCAGTTAGGGGACAAGGGGCAGGAGGGGTTGGATGGGTCAGGGATTCTGAGGGGGGCAGTCAGGGGGCGGGAAGTGGGAGGGGGTGGATGTGGGGGGTCAGGCTGTTTGGGGAGACACAGCCTTCCATAGCCAGCCCTCCATACAGTTATGCAACCCCGATGTGGCCCTCAGGCCAAAAAGTTTGCCCATTCCTGCCATAAAGCTTCCTCAAAATAATTCCTAGAGCAGAGCTTTTAGAGACACACCCAATCTTGATTTTAAAATTGTCCTTGGTGGAAAATCCACCACGATCCTTGGTAAATTGTTCCAGTGGTTATTTACCCTTTGTGTCAAAAATGTGCACCTTATTTCCAGTCTGACTTCATCTAGCTTCAACTTCCAGCCACTGGATTGTGTTGTACCTTTGTCTGCCAGATGGAAGAGCTCATCTAGTTAGTTGATAATTTCCCACTGAATCTCAGTGGGGTCTGGATGCCTAACGCTCAACCCTTTATATTTACCCACCTTTCTTCCCAAAGAATTGCACAAAGTTCATCAAACTTTTTCACACGGGTGGAATAATCTACCACTGACATGCAGCCACTTCTGGGCAGCACTTGGCAGCTACTTAATATCAAAACTTCTTAATGATTTAGGACCGGAAGTGAAGATGACTACTGTATCCAATTGAAACAGCTGGGAGAATTTATGTAGCTAGAACAGCTGCACTGAAATTTGGTCGGTACAATCCTAATCTTGTGGAAAGCGCCACAGAATCTTTAACGGTTTTAATCCTTAAGGACTTTCGTTGGCTTCAAATGACGGCAGTCCCAGGGCACAGTGCCTCAGCCTCACGCTGGGCAATTTGTTCAGTAATGAATCAGAGAAGAGCACCACCTGGAATCACTAGAACCGCTACCAGAAAGCGCCTGGGTATTCTCTGGAGTTACCCATCCAACTGCAACACGGCTTGCCCCTGCTGAGCTTGTCCAATCATCGCTCAGCATGGGATAGCTACATACTGTTGGATGGGAAATCCTACATTTCTTGTCATTGCAGGTTATTTTCTCTGTTCGTTTTCAGTCAAATGCATGTTCCAAATTGCATATTGTACAGGACGCTACGGAAATTCACTTAAAGGGCAGAAAACACTTTTTGCCTCCATTGTTGAGATTTTTTTTTATTGTTGCTCCTTTATTAGTTTTCTTATTTTTATTTGATTTTGGCTGAACAGAAGCAGCCTACAGACCTTAGCACAGTGGAAGAATTGTGAACCAGATACTCCTTCATGTCTAATCTCGCTGAGCGAACTAGCTAGTGCTAAAATGACCATTGCCATATCTATTAGATTGAGAGAGAGTCATCACCCTGGTGCCATTCATAGATTTTTAGCACCAAAAAGGAACAATTGCTCTTCCAGTCTGACATCTCGTACAACACAGGCCAGAGAATTTCATCGAGTTATTTCTGTAATGAGTCCAAAGACCTGATTCTTTTTCTTGTGCTACTTCTTTGGCGTGGCTAAAATCTGATTTTTATACGACTTCCCAAGCAAAGGGGCAAGAAGATATGAAAAATTCTGGCTATCACATCCAAGGTCTATTTTTATTGGAGGAAATAATAGCTCAGGGCACAGGCAAGCTGTTGGGGAGTCCACCCCCTCTAACTCACGAGTTTGATGCCTGCTCTGGGTTATCATAAGAGACATTCATTATCATCTGATAGGTGTCTGGTGGGCTACATGAAATGACTCAATGGTCTCCTGAGTTCCTGGTGGTCTACTTTCTACATCGTGCTACCACAAATGAAACCTTTTTTGGCAGTCTCAGATGATAGGCCCTGTTTTGATTGGGACATAAGTGGTGCTGGCTCTCTGCACGGGGTGAATTTCACCCACTAGGGTTTCCGGCTGCGTTTGTATCCCCAGAATAGTGTCCTAGTCTCTTAATTCCAGTATGGGTAGATGCAGAACTCTGTTTATTTAGACTTTTTTAACCTGACAGTTCCAATCAAGCTAATTCACCTGAAACAGACCAACCATCCTTTTATTTATTTTAAACTATTTTACTAAGGTAACCCAATCCAGGCCATCTCCATATCTTGTTTACAAGGTCGGCCTTGGTGACAACATCTGTCCTGTGTAAAAATGTCCCCCCTCCCCTTCCAACCTCTCCTCCCCATAAAGACATCAGAAATGCTACTGAAACACCCGCACAGGAATGAGCCTTCAGAGTCATTGCTCACACACCCCAGGGAAGGAAGGAGTCAGAGGAGGTTTACAAAAGACGCCCTTTGATTCACTGTGTATGTGTTTTAAAAGGGATTCTCAGAGCTGTGGGTGAGGCCAAGGATGTGGTGAATGGAAGTTGTTGACTATGGTTTCCTTCATGCTCCTTCCTTCATGTTCCTTCATGCTCCTTGAACTCCTATGGTGACATAACTAATGCTGAGATGTAAAACCAGGCTGGTGTAACACACCGAGCTGCAGTGGCTTCTTGGCAGACAGAAGAAATCTATCTAGCTTTATTTAATGCCATGTGCTCCTAGTGATAAGAGCTGATTGGCTAAATATTGACTGGGGTTCCATTAATAACATCATTTCTCACAGAACCACACGGGCTGATGATGGTTCTATTGCCCAGTTGTATACTGCTGGCCTTCTGGAACTCGTATTGTGCCCTGCACCCATATATGCATTATATTTGACAGTGGATGGTATACTTTATACCCCTGACTTGTAAAAGGACCTCAAGTCAGACTCCAAATTTGCACCCTTATACATTTGTGGATGCAAGTAATAGCAGGTGTATTTTTGGGGAACTTAGATTTGTAATCACCTGGTTTGCTTGTGCAAGCAGGTAGTTGAAGGGTGCAAAGAATAAATGCTTGTCTGTGTGCAAATATGCCTACAATTATTTGCCACACGAAATATATGTTGGTGCAAAATTATGGATGCTGCTCTTCAAAATCAGACCTTTTGTTGAAGCAAAAGTAAAGCTGCCTTTGAGGCAACATGCCATTAAAGCCGCACATTACACAATGGGAGACTTACATTGCATGCCTGTGATAGGCGCTGCATGAAGCAGCATTTGAGTCAGTATGTCTGTCTTCTCTGCCAGTCAGTACTGAACTGATGCATCGGAATGAGAGTTGCAAGGGGGAGTGGAGGGTGCTGTGGGTTGGCAGGCTGGTGCCTTAGGTACTTATCCAAACAGAGCTTCTCAACCTTGTGAAACTTGCTTGTCTCTAGAGAAAGTCTGGACATTTTTTAGTAGTCCTTTGGAATAGATTTCACTGTTGGACTGATGCAGTGACTCCACTTAAATGACTGAACTTACTCCATGCTCATGCTGGTGTAAATGTGGGCAGTGCACATGGGCAATATATGGTTTGCTATCGACTATAAAATGATAAAATTACCCAAAGATCCTGAACGAGATGCTGACATGAAGTCACTAAAAGGACAATAGCAGAAGGAAATTTAGAAATATGGCAGCAATTTGTGCTCAATTACTCGATGTGAGTGTGATGATACATTGTGGTCCCTAAAAGCAGAGGAAAGCTGAGCAGCTCTCATTGAGATGGCTCCTCTTGATCCTCACTGATCCCTGAACGTTCTTGTGTTTCAGGAAGAGGTGGGGGCAGGGGGAATTTATTTGTCACTTGAGCTAGTGATGACCAGCAGAAGCAAAACCTTTATTGTTTGCCATTGTTTCATTTCACTGCTGTACAATGTGAGTCTTTAAGTGCATTTCAAGCTGGTGGAATGCTCCTGATTGACAGCCTGCAGAATGAAGTCCTGTTTATCATCGATCAAGTCGTGCAGTGTGGGTAGCAGTAGCACACTTCCTCCACCATTCCTTGCCTAGCCTTTGCCCTGGAGGGAACAGCTCTTAGGGATCAAGACGATGGCAGGCACTGTGTGAGTTATTTCATTGCTGTTGCAGCAAGAATAGAGGCCAACTGTAATGGTAAAAGACCTCCCACTGCTGACCTCTCCTTCTAGCTGCAGAATGAGGACAAGGCTGAGCATATACATGTTTTTATTGCTGGTGAATTCAACCAGCGGGCAATTGCTACTAGTCTCTGATGGAGATAAATACAAACATAAGCCAACATAATGATGGCGTGCATTTATTTTATTACAATAAATAATTACCATATGTAAATGTATTAAGCACAGTCCTCAGAATCTTGATCCTCCTTTGCATCAATGTTTGGAAATTCCTGTACCTAAAGTTCACTTGCACTCCCAACCACTAGGATCTCTCTCCCCAGAGAGGCCAGAGTCCTGCATGCACCTTCATGTTATGTGTGGAAGACCCCTGAGTGTAAACCTGGCAGGATATAAAGTGTACAGCCCAATCTTGCAGCTGCAGTTTACAGCTAGGGTAATGTAAAGCAAAGATGTGTCGTTGCGGTTCCTGAGGAATCCATAATGGCGGATGAAGTTTGAAAATGGCATCTCGATCCATTATGCTCAGCACCTGTCCCTCATGGGACTAGAGTGGGGTACCCATCCACTGGCTATCAATGAAATACATTGTTTTATAACAATGTATGCATACACCTATTATAACAAATCCATGGCCACTTTGCTTATCATGCACACCAGGGCTGGGTGGAACTTCATATTGATAGAGAAGGTAACCCAGGTCCTGCTACTCCAAAACCAGAACCCCTTACCATGTGAGCTAAGGGAGAATCTCCATCAGCTGTTATTAGAGTATGACTACGACACAGTGGGGGTACTTCTGATTCCATCCAGTAGAGGAAAGTGGTGACACATGCCAACAACCAAGATCTTTACAGTATCACAATGTATCTTTCTTGTATGTTTTAACTTTCATATCCTCATTTTGTGCTTGCAGATAGAGCTAGTTGAAAAATGCAATGACTTTTCCTGAGAAATTTTGGGGAAAAAATGGTTATTTTTGAAATTTCCAGTGAATATATTTCAGTTTCTTGATGGGAAAAACTGAAACGGAAAATCAAAGAAGAAAATCTTTTTTTCAATAACCAAAACCGAAAACATTTTACCCAACCCCCAGAATGTTTACTGAAAAGTTTGTCTTCTGTTTTTTCATAAAAAAGACAGAAAATTTAAACCAAAATGAAAAAGTTCCTTTTGGTCAAAAATCTGTTTTTCATCGCAGAAATGTTTGGATTAAAAAATGTTGACCAGCTCCAATTGCAAGCTTCCTGGTTGCTGCCAGGACTGGAAG
Organism: Mauremys reevesii; assembly: GCF_016161935.1. Lineage (NCBI taxonomy): Eukaryota > Metazoa > Chordata > Testudines > Geoemydidae > Mauremys > Mauremys reevesii. Next base: position 14,524,938 of record NC_052643.1, on the reverse strand, counting down.
GCTTGCAGGAATATTGATAGGCTGGCCCAGTAATGTTCCCAACCCAGCCAACGCATAAATCTCATGAGAACTGTTGTCCACGGTTGCCAATGCCCCCGAAAAACCACTTTAAATGTACTATGGCTAGGTCTTGCTCTGGGCTTAAATGGGGCACATCTGCTCTTGTTGCTGCGCTCCCGTCTATGTGAAAGCAGAGATCAAATGAGATAGCAAGGTAAAAATAGATTGATCTGAGTAGAGTGAGTGGGAACTTTTGAAAGGAGATTGTTTGTTAGATACTGGCTGCTTGGAATAAATCCAAACCCAGTTGTAGCAAAGAGAAATTGGTTTTCTGCTGTACTGTGATTTCTGTAATGCAAACCAGTGTGTGTGTGGTATGTGATTGTCATTATGAAACATTTTTGCCAGCACAGTAGCTCGGACGCTAGGGAATAATGCATTATACACTGATGCTTTCCAGGACACTGATTCCTAGGGGGTTCCGGTGGGTTGTTTCCATCATACACTGTGAATTTCTGAACCTCAAAGCAGTAAGGTAAGCTGTGGTTTCCCATAGGGCATTATCTCAGCACTACAAGGTTAAGATCTTTCCATCCCTACTTCAGAGGAAAGCCTCCTCCTTCCTAAAGTCTTCAGGTTTCACCTGCCATCATTGCTCTTTGTGTTTAAAGGCAGCGGGTTCACGTTTCAAACAATGGAAAGTATAATGGGAAAAGCAAATCCCTATTCTCTGTTACAATATAACCCTGACCTAGAAAAAGGCTCACTCCTTACCTAAACCCTTTGCATGTTAAAAGAAAACACCCCACGAAGATTAAATGCCTCAGAAAAGGAGGGACCTAAAGGGCAACCCCCACCAGGCTCAGAACCTTTCAGGTTTAAACTAAGCAAAGTGGGGGATGGTTGGAGCTTGGATGGGAAACACCCAGTGAAAACCCAGGCGCCATAGGAATAGTGTTGATGGTACACTGGGTGGTACTCTGAGTCAATAGCACATCAGTGACTCGGCAGAGTGTTATAGAGAAGGGTGCTACAAGTAACTTAGATATGAAGTAATATTAGAGGTACTGATGGCTTGTGGTCATGAATGGTACCATGGAACTTTCTGTGGAGTAGGGATGTTAACAGCATCTGGCATAATTACCAGGGGAGTTTTGGGTAGACAATATGCAGTTTCAACTTGATATTATAAACTTCTTTGCTTCCAAATTGGTTTGATATGTGCCATTAAGCAGCTGCCATGTTCCACTCCAGAGGTGGCAGCATTTATGTGTTGGGTGAATTGATCTATATATTGATTCTAACACATCTTCTTGTATTATCATTAATAATAATAAAAAGTCAGCAAAATGAGTAATCTCTCCTCAAGGATCGGGAGAAACCTGGTGGTTTGTAGTTTTGTGAAACCACTAGACCTTTTATGTATTCATTCATTCCTGTATTAGCCTTTGGGCAAGAATGCTTTCAGACAGAGTTTATTGTTTGCATAGCACAGCAGAAGTATATTATTTATCAAACACGTTTTCCTAGAAAATAATGAAACAACTTATGGGGGACAAAAAAAGTTCATGAAACTTTTGGAAGTTTTGTGACACCTGGGACTTAAAAATGAAAATCCACCCAGAAACCCAGAACTCTGTGTTTTCCAGAGCCAAACAAAGCTTGAACCTCAGAAGTTTTATGCTTGTTTATAAATCTAGCAAACATCATTTTTTGTATGGATCCTAAATTCTGCAAACAAGTTCTTTCCACCCATGTGTTCTTTCCCTACACCATGTGCGTCACATTCACACTGCTGGGACCTCCATGCTTCTGATGAGGAGAATTTTGTTTCCTGTGGCTTAAGCAGCCTCATGACTCTCCTCAGCACTATAGGTTAATCATTGAAACTAGCAGTTCTCAAACTGTGGGCTGAGGAGCCATTGCTGTTCTCCCACAAGGAGATCGCTGTCTCATGGGTCCAACTCCTCTTTCAAGAGTCCTGTCGATGCAGGTGGAAACAAGGGAGCAGAACCTCGCTATCTGTGAATAAACAACTGCTGTTATTGCCAAAGGGCTGATTGCAAATGGGACTGGGAGGCTAAAGAAGGTCTGTGTGATTATGAATGAAAGGGGAGATGGGTCCACCAGGTGATCTATTAAGCTGTGGTCCATGCCATGGAGTAGCTGGTCTGAATAAATGCCATGCACATGTGACTCAGGCAAAACCATCTCACTCTGCACAGGGAGAAAGTGATCAGTTCTGTGTTGCTCAGCACAGTATGTAACAGGCCCCATCCTTGACTCGTGATTCTACATGGAAAGCCATTTGGAGTAGATTCTACTCTGTTTGTTAGAGACTTTCTGAACTGGTTGGCCACTGGGAGAATCCATCAAACAATCAGCATGATTAAGACTCTTCATCAGAAAAGAGCATGTAAGCAACAGGGCAGGTGTTCCTGACATTGAGCAATTGCTGCTGGCAAGCGGAGGACATTCACACATTAGCTGAGACCTTTCTCCTTCTGCAGATAGCCACCCATTGGAAATGGTGTGTTTAATTGCCCAGACCTCAAACAAATTAAAATTAGGTCACCAAATCAGTGACTGGGCTGGCATCTAACAATGTCCTGACACTCCAGGGGCCCCAAGCTCACTGTAGAGGCACACGGTTTGCTGCTTTCTGCATTTTCAGTGTCCCACGTGCTTGAGTTTAAACAGGCAAAAGCAATTCTAAAAAGTGAGTGATCTTCATAGAGGCTTATCAGGCCAAACCTGCTCCCACTGGAGTGAATAGGAAAATATTCATTGACTTCAGTGGGGCACGATCAGACAGCTGAAAACTATCCTCCACTCCCTCCCTTTCTAATCAGCCTTTTTAGAGGAACCATTTATATTTGACTGGAGCCCCTGGAGGCAGGGATCTTACTTGACGCCTGCTTGAAAAAAGGGTTGTAACTGCCTTGGTGAATCCAGATACTATGCTGATGAGGGCCATATAAGTAGAAGGATACATAGATGGATGTTTGTGTAGGAGAATAGATAGATGCCATTTAGCATCACCAAAATTTCATTTGTGAAAAAATATATTGACTTCAGCAGTGCAAAATGTTTTCCAGGAAAACCAAGTTAGCAGCATGGACAGATGTGATACCTGGACAAATAGAACATTTTATAACCTTTCATTAGAATCTCTCTCTGTATTGTCCATCTTATCTCTCTCGCCATTCAGTGATATCAACCTACAATAGCTTGAGCTTCTCTGGGACAAATTCTCATCAGGAATGGGCGTGGGTGTAAGTGAGAGAGAGAGATGGATTGTTTTTTGTTTTGCAAAGGATTGTGATGCTTTTGCTGCCCATGATTGATTTGGGACCCTGGTTTCCAAGAAAGCAGGCCTGTTATTGGTTAGGAATCCTCTCCATTTATCAGCAGGCAGCAGAAGCTCAGTTGTTCAGGTCCCACTCCACACACCAGTTATCTAAGGAAGTGAAAATGCTCTGAAAGTGTAGGAGCCCTCAGGTTAATTCAGTTTGGGCCTGTTTCTAAAGTCTCTCTCTTTTCGTCTCGGGAAAGCAGTCTCTGCGCTAGCACTTCCCCTCGGGAAGAGGTGTCTGGGATTTCAGCCTAGCCATACATCTCTGTCAAAATCTCTATGAATAAATTAACCTTTTTAAAGATTAGTGCACCCTAATACCGCAGGGTTTAAAAAAAAAACAGAACAAATGCTAATAGTGCCTTGACAGACCTCGCCAGGTTTTGTGCTGTGGATCATCAACATAGAGTTATAGTGGTGAACGCTTTAAAGGCACAACTATGCAAATATGGACCAGTTGGCCTAATTCTTTCTGTGGGTGAGTTGGGGAGGATGTGAATTCAAATTAAAACCAAGTCATTGCTGGTGGGTAACCTTCATTAAAGCTAATAATAATAATTAATAAGCCTGCCTTCATCTTCTCTAGCCAGGGGCGGCTCCAGGCCCCAGCATGCCAAGCGCGTGCTTGGGGCGGCAAGCCGCGGGGGGTGCTCTGCCGGCGCTGCGAGGGCGGCAGGCAGGCTGCCTCCGGTGGCTTGCCTGCGGAGGGTCCGCTGGTCCCGCAGCTTCGGAGGACCTCCCGCAGGCGTGCCTGCGGAGGGTCTGCTGGTCCCGCGGACCCTCCGCAGGCAAACCGCTGGAGGCAGCCTGCCTGCTGTGCTTGGGCCGGCAAAATCCCTAGAGCTGCCCAGTCTCTAGCACATTTAATCCAAGGTCCCCCCTGGCACTTCACCCATATTAACTAACTGAGAGCAAATTGTCTCATTTGAGGCAACTAACTTTGAAAAATTGGGCCACTCTATTGAACACCCAGCAGCTGAAATACTGGACCCAAATTTATTTCTGAAGCAATGGGACTCAAGGAAGGTCCAATTTATTTCTTAATCCGCATTTCACCTGGCTCCTGCCCCCCTGTCTTAGGCTGTTTATCCAAGTCTCTATTTCAGTAGGACGGACCAAGGGAGGTCAGGAATCTTTTGTGCTAGTCTCTTGCTGTTGAATTATTGAATTGATCTGATCTTTTCCAGGCACTCACTGGGGGCCATTTCAAAGATGATGGGGGGACGTGTTTTGATTTTTGATCCTTTTGAGATGAATTATGGGGAGGAAGCTGTCTGCTATTGGAGGAATTAGTCCAATTCCTTGTCAGATGTGCAATCCCATTAAAAATGCATTATCTGTTTTCAAAGCTTAAGTCTGGGCGTTGGTTGAGAGTCTTTAAAATATTATTGTAAACTTTCACTGAGAAAAAGGATCGCTGAGCCTTTCATGAAGGCTAATCCCACTTCAACTACCTTAAACCATCCACTTCTGGGGTGGCCTTCCCAAGCAATATCAAGCAGGAGCAGACGTTGAAAGTATCTCATTAAATTATTCAGTGAAACTCACACTGGAAGGTATATGGATTTGTTTTTTAAGGCATTGTTAGCAAAACTTGACTTCTAGAATTCAGCTGATTTGTTATGATAATGATTCCGCCTCCACAGGCCTCTAGAAATCACCCTTTGTGTTTCCGTGGATGACATTTAGGGCCCGGAGTTCGAAAACCCTTCCTGGACCAAGCCTCCAAAATGTGTTTGCACCTGCTTGAGTGTGCAAATCCCCCAGAGGATGGATTCCCCTTGAGCATACGTGCGTATTTTGCAACTGTAGAGGCTCCTTTTAGAAACATCCCTTGAATATGTTGTGCACGTGGGAAACACTAAGAACACCTTTTGTTTATAAAATGTTTGTCTCGGTGTCTCACACTTCCTAGTTTATTACTATTATTTGCTTTATGTAAATCAAATGTGCACAAAAATCTCATCTGCTCCTCATATGTTCATCACTCTGACTCATCATCACCTCATCAGGCAAAAGACTTGATTGGTCATTCACTCATCCCCTGGCTGGTGTAATATTATTCCCTATGTTGAATGTCTAGAGATTTGTTCAGTTGAGCTTTTAGTGTCTTAAACAAATGGGGCCTCCCTCACTTCTCATTCACAGTCCAACTGTTCTCATCCTTCAGCAGTTTCTCACGAACCACAGCTTAGCCCTTTCTTTTTTTGTTATCCCTTGTGTGTGACACCAGACATCATTAGCAAGATAATCCCGTTTTGATGTTGTATTTAGGGTTGAAAGTTCTAGCTAAGGTGAGGTCATGTTTATGAGAGCCAAGCCAGTTTATTCATCAATTCAATATGAATGTAAGAAATTTTCGTCTAGTCCAGTGGTTCCCAAACTTGTTCTGCTGCTTGTGCAGGGAAAGCCCCTGGTGGGCCGGGCTGGTTTGTTTACCTGTCGCATCTGCAGGTCCGGCCGATCGCGGCTCCCAGTGGCCGCGGTTCACTGCTCCGGGCCAATGGGAGCTGCTGGAAGCAGCGTGGGCTCTGTATATGTTTAATAGTGAAGAAAGTAGGGTGGCCACATCTTTAAAGAAAGGAAAAAGTCTTTGGCTGGCAAGGGACTCCTGCTAGGTCCAGGCCAGTGCTGATGGGCATGTTTCATGCTACTTTGTTTTCCTTTTTCCGTTAGAAGAGTTGGCAGAAAGTAAGCAAATTCCACCGGTCTGGCTGAACATCGTGGCATGATCCAGTAACCTTATTTCCAGACTGGTTCTCTGGCAAGTCTATGGGTTTCTATAACAACTCAAGTCCTTCTGCATCACAGTCAGCAAATAAAACATAGCACGGTCCTGGTGTTATCTCTTGAAATACCAATAATGTGATAGGTTCAAATCCCTGCTAAGCAGCATTGTCAATCCACCTGTTAAAATATTTTTCAAACAATGTATTGAAATGCTATAAAAACCCTAAATATTTTGGGTAATGTGTTTGAAACCTTTTTAATATGCTTTGATTTTATTTTTAACTACATCTGAACTCACACTGTGGCTAGAAAACACCTGCTGAAAGTGAAATAAAGTGAACAGGAAGGAGAAAACAAGCCACAGCCTGACTTTTAGCTGATCCATATAAACATTCAGTCCAATGTTTTACAAACCAGAGTTTAGGACAGCCCCTGTTCAGCTCAATAAATCAAGTGAGACCAGCAAAGATTTTCACACCCTTCTTCATTTTTGGGTGATTGCTGGGTTTGGTAATGACAAAATACCCAGAGTGGGGTTGCCCTGCTGAAATTCCCAGCTGCATTTTGCAGACACAGGAGGGCTGTAAGGTTTGGATAAACTTTGTACAAACATCTAGAGTGAAACCCTGGCCCCACTGGAGTCAGTAGAAGTGCTGCCATTGATTTCAATGGGGGCGGGATTTCACTCCTGATTTTTTTGGGGTTCTTGCTTGAGCTGAACCAAACTTCTGAACCTTTTGCTGTTCACTCTGCAGTCCTACAGAGATGTGAATTTCAATTTTGACTGAAGTCAGTCTGTCTCATTATGGAATCAACCATCCAGTTCCCTTCTCTGCCCCTACGTCACACTGAGTAGCTGCTTAACTCACGAGAAGTCCTAGAGATTTCATTGGCTTTGAGAATCCCAGCCAGAATCTTTATATTTGCTTCCCACAAATATTCTCTAACAGTCACTCAAAATTTGCTATTCCCACAAACATTCCTCCCACCAATCTGTGCTCTAGAACAGTGGTTTCCATCCTTTTCCCGACTCTGACCCTGTGCTACAAAGGGGAAAAAGCTTTGCCCTTTCTGTTTCTATCTATATAATATAAGGGAGAGAGTAGTCATGTCCTCATCTAAATGCTCACAATCCCTAGGTTGCAAACACATGCAGTAGAATATTCATGGGAAATGACCAGAAAAGGAGGATGACCACACGTGACTCAAATTCATCCCAGTCTTTATCTGAGGGAACATTACCAGGAAACGTTTTCAGATATTTGCTGAGCTCCTGTTGTCGGATGTCTGCCAAATGCCATCATGGGACAATGGAACTTCTGGGAATGAAGTGAGCAACAAAATCCTCCCCCCGTTTTGATTCTATACCTTGATGATAACTCAGTGTTTTCCTCCTGGGATGTTTGTATGGCTTTTGCTGCAGCGCATCCACCGTGTGGCAGTCCTTTGGAATATGAAGAGGTGCCCGTTTTAAAGTTTGTTGCACAATAAGTCTCATCTACCTGAATAACCCAGTCACTCAACCTAGACCTACCTGTATGCAGAAGTCCAGCATCCGAATTCTACCTGGATAGGCATGATCTGTACAGCTGGTCCAAATTTTTCAGGTGAAACTTTTCCCTCCAAAATTTTGGCTTCTTGAAACTGAAATTTCAAATTCCAGCAAACATTCTGGATTTGCCCCCGGGAAATGTCAAAACGAACGTTTTCATTTTGAATCAACGTTTGGAAACAAAATGGCCATTTTTGTTTTTGTTTCACCTTAAAATGTCATTTTGTTTCGAAATGTCAATTTGAAATGAAAACTGCCATTTCGCATCACTTCCAAACTTCCTGGGGGAAAACCTGAAATTTTTCCACTGGAAAAAAAATCGAAATAAGGATTTCTCATTAGAATTTCTTGGAGGGGAAAGTTTGGTTATCTGCTCAGCTCTACAGGTATGTCGGACAACACAGCAGGTGCAGTCCCATGTACCTGGACCTGCCTGGTATATTCAGAAGCACTATAGCTGTGTTCTACATGGACAGACCAGGGGCTTTCTGTATCCTTCAAAGGCTTAATTGTGTCAGAGAACCAAGCAAATAAAATCTACTTGGTATCATTGTTCCTTTTACCGCAACTGTTCCACACTTTCACCATTCCTCCTAGTGTTGGTATCTACTCTTCATATACAATATTAAAAGGAAAACCCAGGGGAAAGAGGTGAACAACCCACCTGTATTATGATGGCATTACAGCTCTGCTATATATGCACAAAGACAAGTGCATTCAGAGTTAACCTAATGGAAGCACCTCAGATGCCTTCCCCATCCTTCTCATCAAAGGAAGCACACATGGTCCTCTGCCTTCAGGTTTTAAGCAGTCCCATGGGTTAGCTTATGTACCATATGATGCAGTTGCAGGACAATTTTGTTTAGGTTGTTCTGGAGCTAAGAATTGTGGCTGCCTTGACTTTGACATTTCCTTGCTATTGTGGGTTTATGTTGGAATGTTAATGTTGTTTTAATAAAGTTGTGTGTGTTTACTGTAAATAGCAGGGCCTACAGAAAGCCCCTTGCAACACTGTTCCTACTGTGAGTGAGAGATCCCTCTAGCCTGAACTAATTTAGGAAAGTATTGGCCATCTGATTTCAATATTCCCAAGCACAGCAAAATCATGAGGGGATTGTTGGCCAGTTTCAAGAGTCTGGCATGTATGGGGATCACTTAGCCAACAGGGAGGTGTTAATGGGGAAAGGAAAGAAAATATCATGGTGAAATGTTTTCATTGCTTGGATAGTCAGAAATCAAGGACTTTTCTGAGGCTCTGAAGAAAGAGGCCTAGAGATCAAATGTGAGAAGGCAGGTATGGAGTGAGTACAGCATTCCCAGAGCTGGAGTCACTCCAATTATGCCATTCTGCAGCCAACCAGAAGTCCCAGAGATATAAAGTCTGCCAGTAGGGACGCTGGTGGTGGCATAAACTGGCCACATCCCCCTTTTACCAGAGAGAGGGGGAGGACTGCCGTACATCGGATTAAACTGGAGGCACTTTTTAAAGAAAGTAGCTGCAACCTATAGGCCTGTGCAAACAGGCTTCTGCACAGCTTGAGTTCCAGCTTTCTTTTCTATGTTAACCCCTTCCATGGAACTCAGAGACACCTAGTGGCTGAATAATATATTGCAAGCAAACACATCATTGCCATGACCAGTGTACCACCATATCTGGGCAGGGCTGGCTGTGAAAGGGTGTGGCCAGAGTTTCCAGTGACAATTAAAGTTGCTACTTCCCTTTTGGACCTGAGTATGGATAATGGTCACAAAACTACTCTCGATCCCTTGGGGGTGGGGAGGATGAGTGCCCCCTGGCAGTACAAGGGGCTTTGGTGGCGCACAGAAGAGTATCTTGCACACACCCCTGTGTCATCTTCAGGGAATCTGGCTGCTAGTCTGACATGGAAATCTGATGAATGCAGATCTCAATATTTCCCTTGTATAATGTGACAAGGGAGCCACATAAGATTGCCGTGGTGTGCATGTGTGAGAATGAGAGAGATGGACAACTTGGGGGGATTCAATCTGTGAAAAGAAGACGCAAAACAAAGACCAGAGTGAAAGTTCCTTATGGAAAAGTTCTGCAGAATTTAATGGGAATGAATCCATTAGTGTTATGCAGAAATGTAATAGGATTCAATAGAAATCACCCTAAATACCTATAAAACTTAACAAAGAATGCAATCCTTTCTAGAGGTGGTTTGAACATCTTATACAATTTTATAGCAGGGATATAATTTCCTATTATATTCTATACATTCAAAAAACATATAGAGAAGTAACACAAATGTCTTGCTGTCTTCTTCCCATTGTGTGCGGGCCATCACATACATTTAGGATAAACACTGAATCTACCTGAACCGCAGCAAGCCACCCGTTGGTTTCAGATTCCCACATGACTAATTAATAGGGCTGCTTTATCCCATTCACACTCTTTGCAGCTCATACTTTACGTCAAACTACTTGTTTTTACTTTGCTCAGCTGTTCCTGACTTTACAGAGTAGAGGTACCCCACTTTGGGTCAGTGGCAGGCGTTAAGTGCTATTGGTCAATGTATGTTTGCATTATTAGTGTGTTATTAGTATGCTCTTCTACACATCTGAAATACCACTGAGCTTTTTTCCCCCTCTCCAAATAACAAAATGAGCCCAAATTTTGTTTTGCCAGTTGCTGCCTCCTATCACTTTCAATGGCCTCTTCCCAGGAGGTAAGAAAACAACCCTGTGTGCTTTGCACCAATGGTATTCTGCTGTTTTGGCTTTCTGTGAATGACTGGTTTCAGGCGAATCTGTCAACGGGCCTTGCCAAAGGCCAGGTTTTGGATGTTTGCTTTGGGAACATTTTGTGGTTGGATGGCTGTGCTCCATTCCACATGTAAATATGGGCAAAAATTCACATTCAGCCGTCCTAAACCTCTGGACCCCAGTCAAATAAGCGATCCCCTCTCTTTAATATATTGAAATTTTACATCAAGCAAAAGGACTATTTAGTAGCAAGAATGCCCAAGTCCTGCCAAACCTCTGATTTGATTTGATTTTTTTTCCCCAGAAATGCCTAGCACAAGGACTGAACCTTTCTTTAGAAGGAGATGTAGGACGATGAAGCTAATTTGACTCTTGGGCTGTCCGATTTGGAATGGTGGCTTCAGGAAGGCTGTCTGTTCCCTTAGCTTCACTTGTGGCCAGTTTCCACTCTCACTTATATGTGTAGAAACCACTGTAACTCCATGGCTTCAGTAGAGCCACACTGGTGTTACTGAGTCTGGAATTTGGTCCCTGGATGGTTTCAGGCCTGATCTTTCTTCTCTTAATCATAGGACTAGTCTGAGTGATGGCAAGAGGACTTGCATGGGTCAGAGGGGCCCAGTATCCAACAATGGGATCCACAGTGTGCTCAGCTCTGCTGAAAAATGAAGCCCCGCCTGACTCAGGCTGCCTGAACTGTGCGCTAAGAGTGAAACCCAGCCCCTAGCCTGTGCGCCTCTCAAATCCCAAGGCTTAAATAGGACGAGAGTGGCACTCGGGCTTTGGGCTTGGACTTCTGCACAGGCGTGAATTTCACCCTGTATTAAGCTGTTTGTATTATCTACCTCTGGGGATTAGAGGGGGAGATACTGTAGGCATCGCCGTATGGAGCAGGTAGCCGGTCCATCAATTTTTGCCTTGTTTTCTGAAACCCATTCATTAAACATTACCAGGCAGTGTCAGACAGGAAGGTGTGCTGTGGAAATCAGCTTTCCCTGCAGAACTGACTTCTCTATGCCACAGGAAGAGGCCTGATAAGAAGGGGCTTAACCCTGCAAACCCTTACGTGCACAAGTCATCCTCACTCAAACAAGCAGTCCCATTGTATTCAATGTTGCCACTCCAAAGGAGTAGGGGTTTGCAGGCTCAGGCCTGATAAAAGGCAGACTAAAACTGGATCAATGTGCATTACAATCCTATTCAGACCCAGGGATTGGCTGAAAAGGGATATGCTGCCTCTCTCTGCAGAGCAGTTTGCAAGCCCGCATGGTGAGAAGTCTCTTGCTCCATGTAGAAGATGTGAAAGACATTAGGACATAGGTCTCATTAAGACTGACAGCCCTGGACCCCGTAGCACAGGGGCTGTTTTAATATCAGTACAACAGCCAGGAAAAAGGCCTTTATTCAGAACCAAACTCAGCCCTGCTCTCAGTGGGAGCAAAGCACAAAGGTTTGTTCCTGCTTCCAGCATGGCTGCATTTCTACCCCAGCCTGTGATGGAGGCGCTGGCCTCAGTGTGTGGGGGCGGCATTATCTTACATCCTCCTGGTCTTTAATGTTTCTGCTGCAAACCCCCTTGGCATGTAAGTCTCTGCTTTTGCACACCCACCAATTGTCAAATCAGTGCACCATACTGCTTAGCAGGGTGACCAGACAACAAATGTGAAAAATCGGGACATCTGGTCACCCTACTGCTTAGCCACTTACACACGCTTATGACCATCTGACACCTATCGTGTATCTCACATCACTGCTGCATTTGGCCCAGAAACTTCCATAGCACCCGCACTTTCTTACTGCAGGGGTTCCATTTTCTCAGACACTGGGGTCTCTTCCAGCAAAAGGCTCAGAAATGGCAGGTTTAACCCCTAGACTTGCTGCTCAGCATTCCAGGTATTCCTAGATTAGAAAGCACCTGCTGGAATATTGAATGCACTAGGTATACAGATGTTCACACACAGTGGTCTGTGGAGGGCCACAGGTGGTCTGCAGATCACTTGCTCGTATTCCACAGACTAACTGACCACATGGTGCTTGCATTCCTCCTCATTTCCAGCTGCTAAAGTGCATTTAAAGACAGCTGAAATATTTTCCTAATATTACTTTTGTCTATAAATAGTTGCTGTAGTTGCCAGAGGGATGTTCTAGTAGCTGATCCAAGAGACAATCTTTATTGAGATGCGATATACACTATTTAAAAGAAGTTTGAGTCCTTGTCCTCATATTTTGTTCATGTCACTGTAAACAACTGCAGACTAGTAGAAGGCAGCAGAGAACTTGCTTTCTCCCTATGCTGCTTAGCTAACACAAAAACTTTGAGGGTGCTGAGCTGAGTAAGGTGGGGGCAGCATTGCATGCTGGACAAAGTTTCTAAGGCTACAAAAATATGTTGAAGCCTTCTAAAGTGGAAGAACTTGAATTAAATGGCTAAGTGGCCTTTAACAGACTGTCTGTAGGAGGAACCAGACCCCAAGTGTGGCTGAATGCAGCCTGATTTTTATACCTTTGGTCACCCTTACCCTGTAGCTGCACGTTTTTATTCATAGTGAACAGAGATCATTTCTATTCCTTGATCAAGGAAGACACCAGCACAAGCAAATGCTGTCCTGGAGCACATCGGGTTTTTTTAAATCTTTAAAAATCCCTCCATAAATCAGTACGTAAGCTCAGGGCAGCCCTGGGGATCTCTGAAAGGTGGTGCCTGGTGTTGCACAACTAGGCCTTGCGTGTTGTCTTTCCTCTCTGGCCAGGTCTGACTAATTCTCTGCACAGACAGTGCCCAGGGATGCCAGACGTGTGGCTTTCTGTAAGTGACTCTCCCCCTCACGTGAAAGGGCTCCCTTTCGTGTGTGTGTGTGTGTGCGTGTGTCTTGTTTCCTTTCTGACAGACAGGAAGCAAATGTGTCTACCTAGGCCTTATCTAAGCAGCTAGCTCAATGCTAAACTTTCCCTTCCGTTATCATTAGTCCTTCGAGGGAAACTCTTCCAGGACTTTCTGACTCACATCCTGGAAACTTCTTTTTTCAGTCCCTTGGCTCTTGCTAGAGAGTTGTTTTTTTTTTCTTTCTCCCCTCGTACTTGGACGTGCTGGATGCATAAGACAGATATGGACAAATAACCCAATCTCTTCTTGCTGTCAGGCTGTGTCTGGATTCTCTCCGAAGGACTCTGTGGTGCATGCTTGACATCTTGGATCATTGGGTTGACGCCGCGTCAGCAGAGAGGTAGAATTTGGCCCAGATTCTCTGCTGCACAATGGAGGGGAGGGAAGCTGGGTGTGGGGAGGCCTTGTGGGAGCTAGTTACACTTTTGGGGTCCTCTGCCCTGCCCTGGCACTGGCTACCAACACCCCCCCTGCACCGGGGATTAAAAAGAGGGAGGTATAGGAGACACGTGTGCATGCACTATGCCCGCTGTTGGTTCCCCCACACTAGGGGTATCCCTTGGTGGTATACTTCTGGGGAGCAGAGAAGGACAGAGGATTGGCCCCTGTAAGTCTTTCCAATGCACAGTCCTATCAACATCATGCAGGTCCACAAAGCAACATGGAACAGTAACAAAATCTACTGAATGAACCCCCGTGGTAAATGAAACCAGTGCCTGGCTATGAATGAACACCTCTAGCTTTATTCATAGCAGCCCCCACAGGTGGCTGTCAGCTGTCTCTTTCCTCAGGTGTTTATAATTTGACTGTGAAAAATTGGCTCTGGGCTTGGCAGAAGGGTTTGGGTTTTTTAAACTGGAGTAAAGACCTTGATAAACAGCAGCTGGACCAGAGCAGCATCTCCTGCTGTGGAGCATGAGAGAGGACGATAGATGCGAGTGTATGGGCCACAAAGAGAGAAGAAAGGGGAGCAGGCTAGCAGGTTACCTCCTGAAGAAGAAGGAAGTGGAGAAGGGTGGGAAAGAATCTGGAGGATGGAATATGCCAGTCGTCTACCCTCTGAAGACTTCAGGAGGGCAAAAGAGTAGGTGGCCTCTGTTCCCCTCTCAAGATATCCAGAGTCAAGGGGGAAATCTGTGGTCTGTTAAGAAAAGAGCTTGTATGGAGTGATGTAGGCTGGCTTCATTGCTCATAGAGGTTTGGTTTTCTGTTTGCTATGGAAGATTTGCAAATCCCTATTTGTCTGTCTTATAACCTGGTTGGTGTCTAGTATGTATGTGTGGCTTTAGGGCCACTATGGGTCTTACAGAACAAACCACAGAAGGTCACAGTTGTTTCAATGATGTTTTCAGTCCCCCCTGGAAAAGTGTCTGCCTTTGGAATTGAAAGTTATCTGTGCAGTGTCCTCTCCTGTTTTCTCTCACTCGCATACATGCATGAAGTGGTCATCCTGAAAGCACCTTCTCCAAGAACATAGAACAAGCCATAGGATATTGCTGTGTTCTTAAGGAATCTAATGTATCACAAACCATGAGTTATTCATATTATTAAAATTATGGAAGAACGTAAACTGTGGTTTCTTTGTGCATGGAGGAGTGCGCTCTAGTGGTAGTGTGCAAACAGAATGAATGTTGTTCTGTGGGTTTGGGTTATTTTTAAACATTTGCCATTTCATTCTTGGTTGTTTTGTGGACATGTGATTTCACTTTCTGTAAATTTCTTTTCCTTTAAATGGTTGGTTTGGCTTTGAAACATGCAAATATTCATATTTTTAACATGATCTTTTAAATCAGGATTCCAGATTTTGGAAATGCCAAGGTTTTCCTTAAAACAGGACTATTTATTTTTTTCACAGAAAACTGCAAAGTTATACACATTTTTCCAAAAACCAGTCTGCTTTGTGAATTCTAAATGGAAAAACAAAAACCTCCCATTTTATGGTTGTCTAATTTGGCTGTGAATATTTAGCAGAGCTTATGGTATTTCTTTCTATCCTGACTGCCTGTTTAATTTGTCATTCTTCATTTTTCATCTGCTTTAAGTGGCATGAAATGGAGATGCGCAAGTCAGCTGAGCAATATACATTGCTGGGATCCAATACTGGAGGCTTTTGGGACTATTACTTAGTTCAGAATTACACAAGGAGGTTTTAGGCCAAATTTTTCAAAATTAGCTGTCTAAAGTTACACTGCTAAAGGGTGGAATTTTCAGAAGTGCTTGAGTGACTTAGGCGCACAAGTGAGCACATTGAAAGTCAATGGACTTGGGGTCTAAAGTCACTTACACGCCTTTTGAAAATCTCACCCTCAGGCCTGGTCTATGCTTAAAATTTAGGTTGAAATACCTCTGCTGCTTGGGATGTGAAAAATCCACCCCCTTGAGCGTCGTAGCAATGCTGCCCTAATTCCTGTGTAGACTCAGCTAGGTCATCAGAAGGGTGCTTCCTTCGACCTAGCTACCATTGCTCGGGGAGGGGGTGTTCCTGCAGCAGGAAAGAATCCTCTTCCATTGCTGAGGGCTGTGCCTACACCAGGAGGTTGTACTGGCATCGCTTACGGCACTGTAGCTGGGCCGCTTCAGTCTCTGTAGTGTAGACATGGCCTTAGTTCATATTTAGGCACCTCAAAAAGTTACCTGGTTTTAAAAGTGCTCAATGCACTGAGCAGCTGCTAATGACTTTGATGGGAGCTGCTGGGTGCTCAGCACTTATGAAAATCAGGCCACTTATTTAGGAGCCCAACTTAAGACATGAAGTTTTTGGCCTTGGAACAGATGGATTATGGCTCCGTAGGTTTTATCTGGACGTTACTATTCCAGACTTTGCCAGTAGGTGGGGTTCCAACCCTACCAAAGAAACCAGGGAACCCTCGCCTAGATCTGCTTGTTGTTCCTGCACATACACACACCGGCTGGCCACATCTGGAAATGTTTGATTTGATATAGTGTCGTTTTACATTGCAGAAATGAGCGTAAGCGGTTTTTTAACCCACCAAGTGAGAAATGTGATCTGGGTTTTACTACCGACCCTTTAAATAAAAAACAGATCGCTTATTAAACCATTATCTATCAAGGATATGGAGAGAGTTAGAAATATCCCAGGATCAGAATCAAATTGAAATTGACACGTTTCTGTCTACTGGCTGATACCAACGGTATGTTTCATTCTTGGGGGAGAGAGAGGGGTTGGGCTGGAGTAGCTGCATAAGCACAGTCTTGAAATCACCTCACAAGGGGAAAAACAAGTCCAGAATTTAACCAGAGATCGGATAAAGATGGCTCACATCCTATTCCTGTATCCATGTGTGCTTTGACCCTTTCCATTTAAGTACAAGGCATTGCTCATAGGAAGTCTCTGAAATGTATTATCATGTGCTGCTTGTTATCTAAATTGGGATAAAATCCTCTCTCTTGTGAGCTCTTTG
This sequence comes from Mauremys reevesii, assembly GCF_016161935.1. NCBI lineage: Eukaryota > Metazoa > Chordata > Testudines > Geoemydidae > Mauremys > Mauremys reevesii. The sequence continues at coordinate 14,508,268 of NC_052643.1, read as the reverse complement.
AGTGGTAAGAGATCAGAGGATACCAACTCCATTCCTGTGTTTCATTTCTTGGAAGAGCGAATGTATTGACAGTTGCATCTACTATATGTGCATAAGAGCAAATTCCTTGCTGGTATAAATTGGCACGACGCCACTAAATTCAGTAGAGACGAACCCTCTTATGCTAGTGGGGAATTTGGGCCTACGTGCTTTTGCTTGAAGAGGAATCTCTGCTGATCTGGGGCATTACAGATACCAGTTTAAGGGATGCTTACTAGCCGCTACATAAAATATAGACTTATAGAGAGAGACCTTCAAAAAACATTAAAATGTATTACCGGCACGCGAAACCTTAAATTAAAGTGAATAAATGAAGACTCGGCACACCACTTCTGAAAGGTTGCTGACCCCTGCGCTACAACTAAATCATGGATTCCTTCACCCAGATATGCCCAGTTCTCAATTCCTACACAGATGTGGGTAAACTCCCATTCACTCTAATGCAATTGCTCATGTGAGTAAGGCCAGAAGATTTTGGCGTTGTGTGAATTATGACAGTAGGCATCTGAAATTAAACCAAGATCAGATTTGAAATGGATTTTTGCCATCATGTTGCATTTAAAAGCTCGTCTTACTTTGGTTGTATTATATAGCACTGCACTCGACTGAGTTGATGTGTCATAAGCTGCCTAATGTAACTATATACTGCATAAATGCAACAGAATGCCTCAGAAAAGTGATATTTCATGCTCACAAGCTAACACTTGGGCAAAGATTAAATCCACTAGAAGTGGGTATGTCCAATTGTTCGTTTGGATTTGCAAATAATTCATTACCCGCATTATCTTTGTTTGAAATGTTCATGGCTTGTGGTAAATCATTATGGCCCTGTTTTAAATCCCAACATGGGTCTTAGAGCCAAATTCTCTCTCTCTCTCTCTCTCTGAAGTAAATGGGAGCTGCTCTCATGCAGCATCTGTTGTGGCTGGAATAATTGTTTCCCTTCATCAGGGGGCATTAGCAATGGGTGGATCTGAACCATTTCAGAGAGATGGTGCCAAACTGTGGGCTGTTCATTGCTAGCTTTGCTGAATCACTTTTGGTTTTGAGATCTCACAAGGGCAGGCTTTTAGATGGGAGCGCAGCCAAAGGCCGTGTGGCATAGAGGAGTAAGCTGGGAGTCTGGGGGCAAGTCAGGATCTCCTGAGCACTAATCCCAGCTTTGCCACTGACTCAGTGTGTGGTCTTGGGAAAAATCATGTCTCCTCCACAGGCCTCAGTTTCCCCAGCTGCACAATTGCAGCTGCGTTTGTTAATTCTGACAACAATTAATGCTCTTTAACAAACCAGCTCTTGAAAACAGCTGAGAAAGCCCAGGTTCTGATTCTGCTCCCATGTACATTGATTTAACTCCATTGGAGTAGTTCCTGGTTCACACCAGCAGAATCAGACAAGTGATTGCCAAGTTTTCCTGCCCTAGTGGGTCCCCACAGTGCTAGTGCCACTCAAGGAGAGAGGGCATCCTGCATGCAGCTGGGCCTCAAGCCATCTAAAGTTAATGGAACAGATAGGCCACTTTCAGAGGTTGCCCAGCGAAGGGAAGATGCTCGTTTTAAGCTTTTGCCTATCCGAATGCCAAATAAATCAGTCGGGCTTCTGTATAAAAACAAACCTGAAGCTATCTGCTAGGCTGGCAAGTGGAAAATCTGTTCCCCAGCACCAGCTCACTGTGTGACATGCAACATTTCAAAGCACAAATTGACCTTTCTTGGAAGTGATAACTGAAATAACATTTCACCATTTAAAATTAGAGACACTTCAACAACTTCAACAAGTGTTGCGAGTTTCCCTCTTATCAAGTCGGTGGGGGATTTCTGATCTCTTCTGTGTCGAATCCTTGATTGGCTGTCACCATTCTTGACATGCCCTGTTGCCTGCAGTGGATTGGCCAGGGGCAGATTTATATCCTCCTGTCACAGCCAATAGAAATAAGGTGTTTCTTGAGTCACTGTTTAGTTACAGTGACAGAACCCTGATTGGGTGAAGCGTTGTGATTTATGGGTTTTTGCTGAGGAGTAACTGAGTTTTATCAGAACATAATGATGTGGTACTAATGCTCATTGCGAGTCAACATGGCTGACCAGTTTTAAAAGGTCAGCTTTTGACCTTGTCTATGTTTAAGTAGATCTTATTGTACTGTAGGTAGGCTTGGGTTACGGAGTCACAGAAAACAAAAGCCCACATTGTATCTTTCTTTGCCCCCTCCCCTCCATTTTGTTTTAAAGGTCTGAAGGAAATATTTTTTTTCTTTTCAGGTTGATGTATGTGCTCCCATTCTCAGTGCATTAATGTGATTGGATTTTGGATAAGATGGCCCCTTAGACATTCCAGAAAGAATGTCAGTTTGTGTGTGTGTGTGTGTGTGTGTGTGTGTGTGTGTGTGTGTGTGAGAGAGAGAGAGAGAGAGAGAGATGTCTTTGAAGAAAGAGATGACAGCAAGGAAATGCACTGAAAGAAGTGTCCAGGCCCTGGATCATCTGACAAATGTTGTCCAGCGGACATATATCTTTGTGTATATATATGTTGTATATCTCCTACTTGTGCAGTTTTAGGGGTCTCTGTACTTATGGAAAACTTCCCTTAAATGCAACTGGGAGATGTGTACATGCAGAGAGAGCTGGAGGTAGACACTTGAGATGCTACTTTTAATAATGGGCCTGATCCAAAGACCACTGAAGGCAACAGTAGCCATGCAAAGTGAACTTCTCGAGGCTATCACAATATGCCTTCTCATGCTCCATTCTGGCACCATGCACCCCTATGACCCGATTGCCAGGAATGCTATGGTGCTGCATTCATTGCAAATAAAACAAAATCTGGGTCAGTTAACAGTACTTCCTTTCCTAAACCGAGACCACATTGAGAGTGCGAGTCACACTGTCAGAGCAGCCATCCTCTTCAACCCTGGTTTAAAACGTTACTAAATTTTCTATTACAAGCATCTGGTTGGGCAAATAATGGAGATCTCAGAAGCTCCTTTGTGAAGGGTAACAGACAACCTGAGTGTCCCGAGTGTTGCATTTCAATGGGATATGGATGTCTTTCTTCCTTAGGCTCCTTTGCAAATCTCACTCTAAATCTTTCACTAGATACCACCAGGGTTATTGACCCAGATGTTTACAGCTGTATTGGTAATGTTACCAGTTCCTGGGCAATGCACTGTTTCTACAGCTGGTTTGTAAGCCATTGTGCTGTCAAGTAGTTTCGAAAGATCGTATATGCATATAAATCTCAATGTAGCAAACATACACCAGTACTAATTCACAGGCTATCGGCACTGTACAAATAGGGTAACTTAGTAATTTTATGAGTCATTTTTGTATCACAAAGAAAAGAAAAAAATAGACACCTTTCCTGTGAGGATAAGTTTGGAAGAAATAACATTGTAATTTGTGCACTATACATACATAACATTTTATAGCCATTATTTAATGCCTTTTACACTTCAACTCCAATTTGCCCAAGGAATGTGTTTGCTCTTTATGTTTCTGCTTGGATTTTACATTCAGTTTCTGACATCTCTCTTGTTATACTATTTGCCATGTCCAGGTAATGAGCTGATTCACATCTGGTGCCAATTAGGAGAAATTCCTTGCTACTGATATTATGACTGCTGTGGATTCTCTGAAAGGTGTGATTCTGAGGACCAGATTCTGATCCAGTCATTGTAAAACCAAAGCAGATCCTTTAGCATCAGTGAAGTTACTCTTCTTTATTCTTTGTATTTTTCTTGATTTAAAATGTGGATTTATAACCAACAGCAGAACCCGGCCCTAAATATTTCCCTGTTCTCGTTATGTTTCTTATGGGGGACTGATTATACTACATGTTGCCTGGTTATGTGGTGTTTGTGGTTTCTCTGTGAGCACCTTGAATGAAACTCTTCCACAGTACAACTCCTAATTTGGTCCTTTTGATACGTGTGAGTGAATCTCTGTTAGTGACTTATGGAGTAGGACATTTTACCAATTCTGTCCGAGTTGATTTTTAATGCACTGCATATTTCTTTTAATCATCACACATGTCAAAAGCGAAATTAGAGATCTAAAAAGGAGTGTTGTCTAATGGTTAGAGCAAGAAGTCTCTGAGTCACGATTTTATATTCCCACCTCTGCCCCTGGGATGGCCTTAGGCATTAACAAAAACTGTCTCTTCTTCCTTGTACCCAGTTGTAAAATGGGTATAATAATACTTTCCTGGTTCAGAAGGCATTCTGAGAATTAATATTTTTAAAGCAACTTGAGAGCCACCTATGAAGGGTTTCTTTCTGAATAATATTCTTATGTTTATATTGGAAATAGATGGTTTGTTTTGAAAGGAGAACAAGACACTTCCAGGTGGAAAATGACTAAAGGGCCTTGCGACATATTTGAAAGATATTTAAAAATAAGAATTTCCTGTTGAAACATTAACAAGTTTGTCACTCTGTTAGTCTAACAAGCTATGTAGCTGCTACAAAGATGAGGGGTTAGCAATTCAGCATGGATTTGATGAGTTCACACCATTTGAAGGGGCCATCCTGGATATTAAATACAGATTATCCTGAATTCTTTTAAATTATTTTGCCTGATAATTAACCTCAACTGGTCATTCGCCAGATAGAGGTGAGAGACGTTGCAACGTGGGCCTTGACTATTCAGGACTAACCTGACTGGCGCAAATAACACACCTAGTTATGTAGAGAACTCCGCTTTCTGTTTGGCACCCAGGCTGTTTCTTGCAGAGGAGTTTAGAGGTCTATCCACGGGTGTGAAGGATACAGCTGTTTTCCACCTGCCTCCCTTCAACCTGTCCCAGAGATGTTGGGAACCTGGAGGGGACACCCATGTCAGCAACCCTAAAGAAAGAAGCACAAAACAACCTAAAAGAAACTGGAAATTTGAGAAAGGGAGACAGCTGAAATAATGTTCTCATGCTTGGGAATCCGCTCCCTGTGCATTGTAGTTCATGTCATGTGGATGGTCCTATTCATTTGTCTTTCACTGCGAGTAGTGCTGGGCAAACTGGGTCTGATTATAGAATCAGTCTGACATTTTGCCCACAATTCCAATCTGTTTCAGTCATGACTGACAAAGGGAGAAATACTAAGTTCAATCAGGTTCAGATAAACTAAAAAAACCCAACAACAAAAAAGAAACCCTGAGCCCCTCTGTGGCTTATTTTAAGCTCATTCCAGAAGGCTTGGCCTGGAAAACAGTCTGGAAATCTGATGAGAACAGGTTTTTTTCCTAGTTTGAAACACCATGAGAACAGCCTTATTCACGGTACTTTATTACATCCACCTCCCTAGCTCAGCTGAAACAAGGAAATGAGGGGACTCAAGAAGATTTGAAATGAACAAAATTACCAAATTTTTTGGACCCTCAAAAATGTTTTGGTCTGAGTTTTGGGCAAAGCTCATTGTGGTTCCTATGTCAGCCAAACAGATTAACAATAGAAGGTCAAACTCTGAGTACTGACTTAGGCAATTTCCCATTAATTAGACTGTAAAAGCTGAGTACAGATATCTTGTGTTAGCCCATTCATCATCATATTCAGCATTTGTATAGTGCATTTCATCATCAGTATGAAAGCTCTCTGCAAATGCACCTGAGTTTCATTAGCGTCATTTTACAGATGGGGAAATAGAGGCTAAGAAACTTGCCTGAGGCCACACAATGAGTCAGTGCCAGAGCCGGGAATAGACCATAGCTTGTGTGATTTCTAGGCCTATTCCCTATCCAGTGGATCATACTGTCTTCAGCTCATACACCTCTAAATGAGACATGTAAAAGCAGCAAAGAATCCTGTGGCACCTTATAGACTAACAGACGTTTTGGAGCATGAGCTTTCGTGGGTGAATATCCACTTCGTTGGATGCAACTTGCATCTGACGAAGTGGGTATTCACCCACGAAAGCTCATGCTCCAAAACGTCTGTTAGTCTATAAGGTGCCACAGGATTCTTTGCTGCTTTTACAGATCCAGACTAACACGGCTACCCCTCTGATAAATGAGACATGAGGCCTTTGCTGGTTTTTCAGTGTGAGTTCATAACCCGCACCTTGTCTGATTTTACAATAGCTTTTTTCATATACATGAGTTGCAAGCACCCTACACAAAACTGATTATAATAATTAAAGTAATAGATGTTTTCTAGAGAATAAATTATCTGCCAGTGGTTTAGGCTTGAACTGGGGAGTTATTGAAGAGTTCCTTACCATGACAGCTGAAAACATAAGAGAGAGCAAAGTCAAACAAAACACTTTGATAAATGATTCTCTGTAACAATTTTAGGGCAGGGTGTTTATATTATTTTTACAATGTATTTCTTCCAAAGGAGAGTCCAGCCCAGTGCAGAGTTATTTTTTATGGTTTATCTCCTGTGACTATATGGCCATTTCCCTGCAAGCCAAAGGGGCAAGTTTGCATGAAGGCTCCGTTTGTCATCAGCAGGGTCCGATTTGGAATGGCAGGTTCATCAAACGTTGCAGGATTATAGGCAGTGGATCATTTGCTTCTGTCTTTGGAAATCACCACAGATCATGGTGTGGAGATTTTAAATGTAGCCTTGTCGTGTCGATTCCCCACGGGCTGGAACTTCTCCATACAGCAAGAAAGGGTTATGGTAAACTGCATATCTGATTACATCTGAACAAAAACTAGATGGCAGGTAAATTGCTGCAGTGCATGGTGAGAAGAGAGAGAGATTCCTGCTAAACTCTAATTGGAAAATACTCTGCATCCTAGTAAATCAGAGAAGAAGGCATTCCCCACCCCCACCCCCCGACCCCAAGCGTCTGCATGATGCACAGTAGCCTGGAAATCTCAATACCACTCTTCTCTAGGGACATTAGATGCAGTGTAGTATCTTGACTTGTAGCAGAGTGTTACATATATTGACAGCAGAAGAACACTGTGCTACTTGCACTGCAAGCATGTGAAGTATCTCCATGGGGAATCCAGTCTCCACATTAAGAAACCAGGGCTTGTTTTTTCATAGACGTATTGGTGCTTTTCCCATTATACGTCCATGGTGGTGTCTTCGGCTTTGAAAAATTACATTTCTGTGCAATGAGAAGCTGTAGTGAGCCTCCCCCCTGCTGCCCTCCATGCCTTGGGGCCAACAGCCACATGCAGGGGCATAAGCCTGATCCCGATGTTGGGTGCAAAACCAGAGAGAACAAAGAATGCGGGGAAAGGGATCAAAGGAACCCAATGCTCTCTTAGTTGAGGGGGAGAATTACCCTGTGTACCAAAGGCTAAGGCTGTGTTCTAGGGGTTAGAGCTGGGAACGGAAAGTCAGGAATCTAGGGTTCTCTTTCCAGCTCTCTCACTGGTTTGTTGCATAATCTTGGGCACAGAGAGGTTAGGTAACTTGCCATTCTTGTCCTATCTGTAAAATGGGACAATAATCACGAGAGAATTAATGTCTTGGTTTATTTTGAATAACAGGAGAGAGAAATGGGCCTGCTGGGTTTGTAGTCTCAGGAATTCTTAACCTCTAGAAACACCCCACTTGAGTGTCAAATTCAGATCCATTCCCAGGGTAAAGAAGTAAATGGAGCAGAGTCTCTTTGCTCATTCGTAGCACCACCATCTTTGATTCTAAGTTAAGACGGTGACTCTGTGCGTAAGGTGAAGTTCTTTAGTTTTTAATTTAGTACCAATCTCTCTCTCTAGCTGAAAGGTGGGAAGTTCTAGGATTAACATTTAACAAGAGAGTCTTGGGTAAAAGCAATCCCTATAGAGAAGGAAATCTCAGGAGGCAGGTGGTGTAAGCAATCCAGGGCAGGGACTGTGATGTATATGTGTTTGTACCTAGCAGGGGGAATGAGGAGTGAAAATGCACAAATCTTGCACTGTGTTGGGGAGAATGACAGAGCAGAGGCAGATGGGATTCCTGTATTCCCAGGGGAAGGCTTCAGTGGGACAGGTTTGGGACTTCAGTGTTGCATGGGCTCTTTGAAGCACATCATTCTGCACAGGCATGAATTCATCCTAGGGGAGCAAATATTTCCACAGTGAAGTTGTTCTGGGACATCAGGAGGGTTCCATTGTATCTTGTATTTTGTTTGCTTTTATTCTGGAGGCTTTCCCTGCACATTCTTTGCACACATTATTGTCTGTGTTAGCAACATTGTGTTGCAGTAGTTAAGTGCTGTGTTTCACATGCTGCAAAGGCCCATCATTTTCCAGTTTATATTTTTTGCATTCCAGCCCTGATCCTATCTGCTAATATCATATCGTATTTTGGCTTCACTCCCTGACAGTTTGATGTCCCAACTTTTCCTTGTTAGCACAAGGAAATCACAAGCTAGTAGGGAGTGATAGCCAGCAGGTCTGGGACTGATTACAAACAAAAATCCCAGATAAGATCATAAATTTAACCCATCCCTGTGATGTGATCGTATCAGGATTCAAGTACGTCTAAAAAGTTGTTTCCGATTTTCAGCCCTTTCATATGGTTTCCATACATCCCAGCTGTGAGCGAAGCACGCTCGTGGTGAACTCTAATCTGTGCCAGCCCAGCTCAGGAGAAGCCCTCATTTCTGTTGTTATTGTATTATAAAAACGGATAGAAATGATTCAGACAAGATGGACATTTCAAGGGGGATCAGTTCAAACACTGGTGAGATAAGACTGACTTGATCATAAGAAAACAGCCTTTTCCCATTCGGTTCCTGAGTTCAGTTACATTTAAACAAATTTATCCCCTGGTTTAACCCCATCAAAGTCAAGGGAATTGTACCCAGGATGAAACTGGTCCTAGATGCTTATACCATTTGCAAAAAAGAGAAGAGCAATCTAATTGAAACAGGGATGGGTCAGTTCCTGGAAAAGCAGAATACGTAGGATTTAATTCCCCCTCAATTCCAAATGCATCTTCCTTACATCAGAAGAAGAGATTTTTGTTTCCTCTTATAATGGTTTCTGTGCTATCCTTTACCTCTTTTTATATATGCAGAACATCTGAGCGGCCCCTTTTCCCTCACTGCAAATGACCACTGGGTTCCAGCCCCTTTGCCTGAAACCAGACTGAGGTTTACACCTTCTGCAGTGCAGGAGTCATTGCTCCCCCATCTATCCCCGCGCCCCACTGCTATCAGGTGATTTAATGTTACTATTCCTTTAACAGCCTCATCGCTGTTCTGGCTACACAGTAGTTGTCTCCTGTGTGACTGTGCCTGGGAAAATCTATTACTGGGGTGTCATTAATCTGAGGCTGCCGCCTCTGGCACTTTCTGACTCTTCTATTTAATGGGCCTCTGCTTCCTGAGCTCAGGAGACATGCTGTTTTCCTCTCTTGATCAGCTTTGTTTAATTATCAAAATATTTGATGCAGAAAATTGACATTAGTTGTGAAGGTTTCTGCCTTCCTCCTTCTCGTGCCCTCCCTCCCTGCCTTGTAATGACATTGAGATCTTCCATGTGTACCACCTTCACCTTAAAATAGCAAATCACTTGTACAATCATTTGCGTGTCCGGGCACAAGCAGGATTAGCGAGCCACAGGTAGGGCTGCTGTAACCCCTGCGTAGATACGGTGAAGGGGCTCACCAAGCATGACGACAAACTGCTGCACAGCAGGGCTCCCCAGCCATAACTTTATCTTGCCTTGAATCCTGGTAGCTACAAATACAGCCTGTGAACTGAGCCACCATTTTCAATGAGGCTGCTTGGGGTCGATTTGCCAGCCTGTGCTTTGTCTGGACTGCCCCAAACCTGAGTCCAGTGCCACTATCCGCTTCCTTGGACAGGTTTATTAATAAACAGAAGATGCAAAAAGGCTCAAAATAATACAAACTGCTTGGGAGCAGAGAACTTTCTCTGCAGCAGGGAAGAGAGGACACCAGGGCTTCCTTGACCCCACATCTCTCCTGCCTGGTGCCTCTGCAGGAAACTTTATATCTAGCTTCCTGTAGGTCACATGCTAGTCAGTTTTCAAGGGCCATAACTAGCACATTGGAACCTGTGCACGCACCCTAAGTGTATCAAAAAGAAGACCAAGAGGTGAATTGATTGCAGTGTATAAATGACTTCATAGGGAGAAAATACTGGGCATTAAAAGGCTTTTTGATTTAAGAGAGAGAGGCAGAGCAAAGACCAATGGCTGGAAGTTTAATCCACACAAATTCAAATTAGAAATAGAGCACACTTTTTTTTTTTTAACAGTGGGGGTGATTAAGCCTTGGAACAGACCACCAGGAGAAGTGGTGGAGTCTCGCTCTCTGGATGTCTTCAGATCAAGACCAGGTGCCTTGCTGGAAGAGAAGCTTTAGCCAAACAGATGGTACTGGGCTCAATCCAGGGGCTACTGGATGAAATTATCTGGCCTGCATTGTGTAGGAAGTCAGACTAGATGACCTTGTGGTGCCTTCTAGCCTTAAAATCTATGGCTGTATGAAAACCCCCAAGACCTAGTGCCTGTTACAGGGTGAACCCAGCTTTACATGACTCACATCCCCCATTTTCATGGGTCATGTTTCCGATCTGAGTGTCTCTGGCTGGTTGGTTGCCACCTGTATAGATCTGTTTTCTGTGGCCTATGTGTGGGGCCTAATAAGCCAGAAGGGGAAACACTGAGATTTATGGCTGCTGAGGTACAAGAGGAAAACACTTTATGTAACACTAGAAATGACCATTGTCAATATTCTTTCTTATACCCAGGCATTTTTGCTGGATTATTCTTTGATAGAATGTGGTATGTAATCTATTGCTTAAATTGGCCTCTATACCACATGACTGGAGGTTAGCTAATTAACACCAATCTTTTTTTTAAAAAGGCTCCAGAGGTGAGTCTGGCAATCGCAAGCCCATAAGCCTAATTTCAGTATCAGGCAGATTGGGTGAAACTATAGTAAAAAACAGAATTATCAGACACATAGATGAATACATTATATTGGGGAAGAGTCCACAAGGCTTTTGTAAAATAAAATCATGCCTCATCAATCTACTAGAGTTCTTGAGGGAGTCAACAAGGATGGGGATGAGGGTGATCCAATGGATATAGTGTGGTTAGATTTTTGAAAGCCTTTGACAAGGTTCCTCACCAAAGGCCTTTAAGCAAAGTAAGCAGTCATGGGATCAGAGGGAAGGTCCTCTCATGGATCAGTAACTGGTTAAAAGATAGGAGGAGTAAATGAACAGTTTTCACAGTGGAGGGAGGTAAATAGCATGGTCCCCCAGCAATCTGTACTGGGACCAACATGTTCACAAATGATCTGGTAAAAAGGGGGCAAACAGTGAGGTGGCAAAGTTTGCCGATGATACAAAATTACTGAAGGTCATTAAGTCCAAAGCTGACTGTGAAGAATTACAAAGGGATCTCACAAAACACAGTATTTGCATATGTTGATGAGGCTTGTATGCACACAGGTGCTTTGCATAAAAGGAGAAGATGTTGAATGAGAGGCTGAGGGTAACTGGCAAGGCAGATGGCAGCGTATGCTGGCAGGAGGACAGAAGGTGCAGCTGAGAATGGGGCGGGGGCCAGGGAAGACAGCAGGGATGGGACGTATACGGAGGAGCCAGGAAGAGAGACCCTAAACATAAGAGCGGCAGAAAGAGAAGTCCTCATCAAGCAGGTTACCCCTGTAACGGGACCAAGAATGGAGCCTCATGAACGAGCTGCAGCACTACAGTGAGGGTGCTTGGACACAGCTAAACCCATTCTGAAAATTCCCTCAGAATCCAAGACTGCCCTGAGGCCATGTGGAGCTTTTGTAGATGTGGTGCATCCTGTGGATATAGAAGTAGGGCCTAGGTCCTCTCCTTTACACCACTGATGTAGCTTCATTGAATTAATTGGAGTTACTTCTGACTTATACTGGTGTAACAAAGGGGAGATTCAAGCCCACATGATGCAGAACCATTTGTGCAGGTGTGATCTTCGTGACAGTGAAGGCACAGTTCCCACTGCCTGCTCAAGGGATGTCCCCACACAATTAAGCAGATCATGCACCTGACCCCATCCTCTTCCTTGGCTTCTGTCATGGATTGGCTTCTGAGTGGGTTCTGGGGGCAACCAGAATTGTAGCCCATGGACTCAAACTTTTCCCTAACCTCCCACACTTTCTCAAATAAAGGGAAACCATCTGGTGTTTCAGGAAAAGCCTGGCATGTTGTTTTAGCAGATTTCCTTGGTTTGAATTATTTTGTGTATAATTAGAAACAAATCAGTAACATTTGTGGGTTGTCTCCTTATTTGCATGCTCTAACCATGCACATCTCCCCAACTGGGGGCTTCACATCAGGAGTAACTCGGGTTAAGTCAGTGAAGGTTTACAGTGGTATAAATCTGGAGTAACTCTATTGAATGCAACCATGTACATAACAAGCGTATTGTAAGTGAGACCAGAATCAGACTCATTATAATTATCTATGGATTATCCCCTCTCTGCTGCCTATGGATCTTTTATGAAAAAGCCTAGCTCGTACTTGCTGTTCATTACATCACAGAGTGGGCATTATGGAAAGAAAGATCTCTAGTTCTTTCCAAACAACAAATTAAAATAACAATAATAAAGATAAAACTCGCCGAGGTGCAAAATAAGTTTCCAGATTCAGATTTCAGATTTAGATTCATAAGCACAAACCACCAGGAGTTTCTTGGTTTCTTCCTAGAGTGCCCCAGGCAATAGTTTTCATATATATTTCTCCGTGGTCAGAAGTCAGAGCAGTCCAGTGCTATCTAAGACCTTGACTTTTTTCCCTGACAGCTACAATTATTACAGCCCGGGGGACTCATTTTCTCAGTCTGGCCACCCGCTGACCTAGCCTGCAACCAGAATACACTTTAAAACAAACAGCAAGGCCCCCCTTCTTACTCTCATTACCCCCCCGTTTCCGCTCTCCCAGCTATGGAATATTTTTACACCGCACCCTTACAAAGGGACATTAGCCAGTACAGCTGAAGGCACAATTGCATTATCAGCACCATTCCTCCCCGCCCCCCAAAGATAAATTTTTTATGTTGTTATTTTCTTCCCTTTTGTATTTGGCACTCGATATTTACGTGATGAACTGCAGAGCTGCTACTAAATGGGCCCCGGTACAACTTAATAAATATATAACAACATCCAGCCTGCACTGTATTGCGTCTTCCATGTCTTGGTCTATTAAGGATTTTCCTAGATAATGTTCACTAAATAAGGCTCCAGTTCTAGTCAAGTTAGTGCAGAAAAAATACCGTTTTCTGTGCAGAATTATTTGTGCATTGAACTTGATGTTATTAACTAAACAGGATTACATAGGGTGGGAAGAGTCTTTCCTTTCTGTCTGTCACAGAGTATGTGTGTATGTGTATTATATATTTCTCCAGCATTATCCATGAACAAATAATTCACAACCAACAACTTATTTGTTGACTTTTGTCCCTTTTTCTAAGCAATAAAGGTTCATGAGCAACATCTTGATTTCTCTTAAATTAAGCGTTTACAGTTAAACACATGCTTAAGTGTTTTGCTGAATTGCAGCCTGAGTCAGAAAGCAAGCTCTGAGTCTACAAAGGCCCAAATGCAGGGCTTCTGGCCTTTTTAATCAAAGATCCCAAGGGAGGAGGTGTAGCATAAAACCATAGAGACAGAAGCTTAAACTGAGGTGCAGTCCTTTCCTTTAATGTGCACGAAGTTTTCTGTGACCTCCATGTCATTGTTTAACATTTCTTATGTTAACAGTTCACAGGCATAAACAGGAAGAAAACAGGCTTGTCCAGGATAAAGGTCAGTGAGATGTAACATTTTATAAGGAGTGATGGAAAATATATTCGTCCATCAGGCAAAGTATAGCAACCGTAGTATATTTTACCACACTATTTTTTTTATGAGGGAACTTGTTTAAACTTAAGAGTTGCTAATCACTCACTGTATCAAATATACTTTCTAAGTTCAATGCATCCTGATCCACTTTCAGTAAATATAATCAGCTATGTGAAAATGGCATCTCTTGAGGAACATTAGGGTTTGGTGCCAATGAGACTTCGTGTGTATCAAATCAGATCTAGAATGCAACAAATATAAACCAGCCCATCCACTCCCTTGTCATTCACTGCCACGCTGGGAAAAAATATGTTGTTTGTTTAAATATTGGCATCATCCATCCAATTCTGGGGACTGTAGTAAATATATGAATTGTTAGCACCATCCCAGTAATGGAAAATGTGGAACCCAACAGGGTCCTGAATTTGATATACTGAATGGGAACAACGTACAAAAAAATCATTATTTTAGTGTTTTAATTCAAGTTTGAAGGCTTGCAAGTGGATCACTGGGTGGAAAACATATTTATATAGAGTGGGGTTTTCTGAAATTTTAGCTTTAGAGCCACCACACTGGAAGGATGCAATGCATATTCATTTTCAGCATCTATAGACCTAGCTTCTGCTGCCATAACTCCTTTGAGTCCAGTGAGGTTATGCCAGTGGAGAATTTGGACCAAGATATTTGATTTTTTTAATAACTATTTTTTGAATTTGAGTAGAAAGACACTAGAAATGCTTGAGACTCTTCATTTTAGCTCTATGGTGGGGATTTTTTCTTTTTAGTGCTATGTATAGGGGGAGGGATAGCTCAGTGGTTTGAGCATTGGCCTGCTAAACCTAGGGTTGTGAGTTCAATCCTTGAGGGGGCCATTTAGGGATTTGTCTTGTTTTGAGCAGGGGGTTAGACTAGATGATCTCCTGAGGTATTCTATGTATTGTATCTTCAGTAAACAAGCATCCAAAGCAGAATCTTATTATTTTTACATGTTTTACTCTGTGTCCTAAGCAAAGAAAAAATGTTGCTACCAATCTCAGAAAGATTGATAAATAGAGGAACACCTTCATCTTACATATCTTGATTTTTATATGGTCCCCATCATAGTACTGGATCATCTCACAGTCATTAATGGTTTTATCCTGACAACACTCCAGTGAGGAACAGAAATATTAGCCTCACTTTCTCCGCGGAAAGAAACAGATGCACAGGATGGGTACATCAGGTGACCTGCCCAAGGCCACACAGGATATCTGTGACTGAGCTGGGATTTCAGTCTCAGTCCACTAGAGCTGAAAACATTTGTATGCTGAATATATGTTAAAAAAAACCCTTCTTTTAATGAGATATGGTTCTTCGCTGCATGTTCCAGGAGTGTCACAAAGGCCCATGCTGAGCACCTGGTCCCTGGGTGAAGTCCTTGCTATCACAATTCCAGCTTGCAGAAAGGAAAGTTTCTGCTCTAGACTCACTTAGTTTGGGTGCCGGAAAAGTGTACTGAGGCTTTGGGTGGCTGTTTTGAGATAGTTTAATTATAGGACTATTGTGCTTGGAATGTTATTTGACCAACCTGGCCACCCCCGCAAATCCATAATTTAGCACCTGGGTCTGCCCAGCTTTGGCGGCTGCTGTGTTTTCGCACTGCCATTGGAGGTACTGCCTATAAAAGGGGTGGCTCTTCTGGGAAGGATGCTTCAGCACTGACCAATCAGCTTTGGCCAAGGGTATGATCTCACTTCTGCGCAAGAAGAATTTCTTGTTTTCAAGATAGCGAAAGTCACCAGGCTCAGAGGAGTGGGGGTTGGAAATGACCTATTAGAGAGAGACACACACACACATACACACAAACTAGGAATAGTTCTAGTTCTCTCTCTCTCACACACACACACACACGCACACGTTCTAGTTTTTTAGGCACTTTCCATTCTTTCCCCCGGGTGTTTTGACTTTCTTCCCTCGAGTCGTGCCCAGCTGTGTCCTAATTGCTGAACCAATCCGCATAAAGTGCCATCTGCTAAAATAAAGCGAGACGAGCTCCCACACGCCGCGAGAATTTGCACCCCAAAGGCGCGCTCCGAAGACCTGTGCCCTGCAGAAGCCGCAGCAAAGGGCTGGCAAGGCTCCCCCCAAAACCTCGCAGGCTCCTTCCAAACGCAGCGCAGGGCCCCGACCCCGGTTCCCGGCTGACCCCGCCTTTGCGCTCCAGCGGGAGAAGCAGGCGGCGAGCTGCAAAGCAGCTGCCCTGGAGCGTTCAGAGGCAGGAAGGTTTCCGATCCCCTGAAAGGGACCTCGCTGATGTCCTTCCTCACCCTCCTGGCCAGGGGGCTGAGCCCAGCTGGGTGCCCCGTTCTCCCCAGAGAGCTGTCAGCGTGGCCGCGGGGGGGGGGGGTATCTGCCCCCCCGAGGCGCGCGGTCCCTCATCTGTTTAGAGCCCAGCCAGCTCAGCCTTTCTCTTGAACTCCCGTGCCAAGCCCGGCCAGATTTCCTCTGGCTGCTGCTGGCCGATGGAAAGCATCTGAATGCGTGGCTGCCTGCCAGCCGCGGGTGAGCCGGGCAAGGGCTGCTACCATGGAGGGGCTGCGCGGGGCAGACGTGCCTCCAGGGAGGACTTGGCATTGGCAGAGCTGGTTTGAGGTTTAAGCCAGCAGCTGAAATAGGCTCAAGAGGTAAATGCATCACCTGTGCGGGGCTCAGCCCTCAGGGGCCGCGTCCAGGGCGCGCAGCGTTTGAAAATGACGCGCACGCTCGGTGCGCTGGGCAGGCGAGCCGCACCCCCGCGCCGGCCCTGAGCCGCCAGCGGGAGCGGGGAAGAGAGCGGGAGTTTGTGAGCCAAGCGCAGCGCGTCCCCGGGCTCCGGCGGGGCTCGCGCCATGCCGCGCGGCTCTGTTTGCGTGCAGCTCTTGCCATCGCTTTGTTACGGTACAACGCGACACCCACACCCGGCTCCCCGCCGCACCCGGGAGGGGCACATTATCTCAATTAATGTTTCACCGCAAACATGGCGCGGGTAGGATTCAGGGGACTGCAGTCTATTACCATTTGCATGGTGACTAGCGCAAGAATTATGACTACGTGTGTTCGCTGCAGCAAAATTTGCCCTCGGGCGCTCTCTCTCTCCCCCCCTCCCTTTTTTTTTTGCTTATGACAATGTTCCCTTTTTCTCCCTCCTTCTGTTTTGATTTCTACTTAAAGTTTTATGGCTCTGTCCCCTCCAGGGTGCTATTATCTTGTATGCTAATAGGGCTATGCATATTCTATTAGCGTTGTCAGTGTGAGATAAGAGGCACATTCTGTAAGGAGCACTCAGGGGGTAATAATCACAGCAAGGGGGCTCGGTGTTACTACATAATCAGTCATCTTCACATTTCAGTGGAGCCTGTTTATGCACTTCTTCAGCTGCGCAGCTCAGGGGCTGAAAATTGCTGAATGTTTAGGGAGCCAGCTGCAGAGGAACAGAAGATGCCTTCTCAGCTTGTTGCTTCCAGAGGCAAGATGTCTGGAATAAGTTGGATCATAAGTTATAAGGCAGCTAGCAGCTGAAATCAGGCTCTGATCCGTGTTTCAAGTAATGGAAATAGGTATTTAGGGTACCGGTGTCCCTAGACTCTGGTTGCCAGAAGCTGGGAATGGGTGACAGGAGATGGATCACTTGATGGTTACCTGTTCTGTTCACTCCCTCTGGGGCACCTGGCATTGGCCACGGTTGGAAGACAGGATACCTTTAGTCTGACCCAGTATGGCCATTCTTATGTACTGATTTAGGTGCCATCTCCAATGGGTACACTTCCTCCTAGATCTCTCTCTCTCTCTCCAGATCGCTAGATAAATTGGCAATTTTTACATCAAGTAATCTAGCCCCTTTGGCTAGCAGAAGTTAATAGGCCCATCAGCTGGCAATGGTGGGAAAAGACGCCAAGCAAAGTGGATCACAGCAACCCTTCCTAACATGTTTTTGCGAATGAAACTCATATAGTCCGATCTCAGCAAGTGGATCCCTGCATGGCCCATGAGCTGATGCTGCATAAAGATAGTTAAGTTAATAGTTTTGGCTTCTTCAGCTGCTGCTGAGGCTAAGAGCCTGGTGGCCCCAGGGTTCCTTGGTTTGGGAAGTGACACACAGACAATCCCAGTGCAGCAATGCTGTCAAAATTGGCACTCAGTGGACTCTGTGCATCTGGGTCAGACTCCAGCCCTGCGTTTGAAAAAGGAAACTGCTCAGTCTAACTTCTGGATTTGCCCATCTCCAAAATTCAGCGCCTGGTGCATTGCCATTTACACTTGCAGGCATTCCGGCTCTGCTCCAACATTTCTTCACTCCACGATTTTGTAGGGAGCCTGTTACACATTGGAAGAGTGTCCACCACCACCAGGCTGTTCGGGGGAACTTCTCTGAATAGGGCTGAGAGGCAGTCCCAGGCCCTTGTATGTTAATTTTAGGAATGCGTGTTGGGCTTTTCAAAGGGCCTTAGAATACATTTCCTGGGGGCACCTCATCCTGAATTATGGGGCCTGTCGGGTGTAGTTCAGAAATCAGGTTCACAGTGAGGGCTGTAGCTCTGCGTTCACTGGAAGAGGCACCATTGGGAAATAAGCACCACCAGTAATTTAGGGCCCGATTCTGCCACGCAGACAGAGCCATTGATTATAGTGGGACCACTTGCCTACCAAGTTACAGCTCAGCCCAGGTAAAGGTGGCAGAGTCAAGCCCTTATCTGTGAAATTCCTAGGCAAGGGGGAAGCCATACAAAGGCCCCAGAGTTGTAGGACATGTTGGGATACATTTGGCAAATGCTTATGCAAACCACATGTTGTTGAGGAAGGCAAAACTATGTCCTGATTAGGAAATTGTCAAACATTTAGAGAGAGGAATAAACAGGTTTTGGGGGGCGAGCAGGGAATTTTTATAATTTCCTCCCTAAGAATAAAGGAGCAGCCAGTCCGTCATGGGGAGTGTATTTTAAACACCCTTAGGTCACTTGCCAGTCAGCACAGAAATCTAAATTGCTACAGGTGAAGGTGCACGGTTCTATGATTTAAATGTGATCATTATTGGGAAGCAGGAGATGTTTGCTGATTACACCTGAGCAACCATAATGAGGAGGCAGGGAGCCGTGTTTTCAATCAGACCTATAGTACTTAAGATTACAAGTTAATATCAGCACCCTCTACTTTAACAATATTTATCCTTGACATTTCCAGACATATGCCTCGCGCAAAATGTATTCAGCTCCATCTCCTGAGGGTCTTGAGATTAAAACCCCTGCTTCTCACCTTGTGATCTGGCATTAATAGCTGATAGAAAACTCACAGACATGACTGACATCTTCCTAGAAATGTGAGCCTGTGGAATTAATGAATGTAATGCTGGAAAGCAAGGGTCAGTTTGGAAATAGGATTTCTGTTGCCAGCCATCCACTCCTGGACTGGACAATCAGGGGTGGTTGTTTTTCCTTAGCACTGAGTAAAATTGGTTCGGAGAAGAAAGCTGCCTGGAAATATGCAGTTACTTCTGTGCCAGCATTGGAGGTTGATGGACAGGGTTGCTAGCGGAAATCTGGCTGACTTCTTCTCTCCTAACCCAATGGAGCAAAACCCTATTCCTCACTACTGCTCTAGCCCCTGTCTGTTCTTATGGCTTTGCATTGCTGTTAACAAAGTCCTTATCAAATCTGGGATTTCTAGGGGACCGGATGTCTCAAGGGACTGAAGATTGGACATGGAGCCTGTCCTCTTTAGGTCAGTGATGACAATACAGATCAAGACGTTAGTGACCAAAAGTTGATGGTTGCTGAGCAGCATGAATGCAGTGTTGCGGGAGGCCAAGGGCTGAACACTGTGTCACTCTAGAGAGGGCTCCTTCTGTGTCATAGGTGGGCAACTGTGGAAGAAGCATGCATCTATATCATGTATAGCCTATCACCACGTTGCACTTTTCTGTGGCTGCTGTCTCCAGTTCTGTCAATGTTGCTCTTTTTTGTGTGTGTCTTCTGAAATTATAAGACCTGCTGATAGTGTTATGCAGAGATGAACCAAGTACAATAGTTTTCACTAACAATGACTTCCATTACTGGAAGTGCTCTAGTAGTGACCTCAACAAAAATTGGGGAAAATATTGGATTTTAGTTTTAGTTTTTGCTTTTCTCTCCCTTTCCGCTATCCTTTTCCACTGGCAAAATGGAAAAAATAAAAAATAGAGGATGTGGGGAAAAGAAACAGTGAGAGGAAAACCCCCCCAAACTGAAAAATTTGTAGGGTTCCTTTTTTGTTGAAAACTGGAATATATGCACAGAAATTATTTTTTTTCCAACTTTCCAACAACAATACTTACAATTTTTCAATGGTAGCTCTGCCATCTAAATAACTGCACTGTCTCTCTGTCTCCAGTGCACGTATCATTGTGGTTTCTGGACACACTGTGACTATTCTGATGTTGACAGATGACGTCACCCCCTCTTTGGTCTTTTCAGCTAAGATAGAAGACAAACACTAACTAACCTGGAATACGCAAAGGAAGAGGAATAAAACAAACTCTTGTGTATTTGCCTCCAGTTTTCATCTGAGCTAAATCAAATTAAAAAGAAATAATCTGGGTCATTCACAAAATCCTAACAAAAATTAAAATACTGCCATAATGATTTTACAACATGCAGTCAATTCCACTCTGAGTATAATAAAGTCATTCTCTCCACTTGCTAAAAGCGCTCACCAAAACCCACCTTCATACCACAGCACAGTGCCTTCAATTGTGAGAGAACAGGATCATTCCTTCCCTTCTCTGTTAAGTCTATTTATCTGTGTAGCCACTTTCCAGAGACCCCTTTTTTAATACCACGGCTGCATTTCCTGATGTAATGCATTGCGATAATAAACAGTCCTTGGCTTTGGGTGCCACTTATAGCTCAGTCTCATTAAAAATTAATCTGAAGTTTGTCTAGACTCTGGCCACGAGCTCCCAGTAACTTCTTGCACCATAATGACAAGACCCCTCTGGCATTCGCATCCTCCTTATAAAGGCAAAGGATAAGTTGCTGGCTGGGTGTTTTGTCACAGGCCTTCTCAAGGAATGAAAAAATCTTTCTGGTTCCCAGATGGCCCTGCAGTTAAGCACCAAGCCAAAAATAAATGTTTATAATGCATCAAAAATAGACCATTATTAGCAATTTAAAAAAAAAATGTTTGTCCCAGGTACACAATTATATTAATTTTTCTTTGGCCATGCTAGAATTATAAGTGTGTAGCAGGGGAGATAGTTCCTTTGCTTTCTGTATCCTCCCCGTATGTATGCAGTGAGTCACTTTAATTTAAACAGGAGATAAACATCCCACTCCTAGCTCCCTTAAGCTGGAGTCCTAGGTCTCAATGTGTTTCAAGGAAAGGCTGGAGTTAGTCAAAAATAAGTTGAAGTCAGCAAAAACAATAGTTTTAAGTAACCACTGTTTTTAAAAAATTGTGTCATATCATCTTTCTTTTTAGTGTGATAAAAGCCACAGAAAACCAGATATAATTTTATCTCTGTCTAATCAGTTTTCTAAGGTTGTCCGTCACCCTGGTAGCTGAACACCTCGTGTGAGAAGTAAACACAAAGCAAACTCGCAAGCCCACCGTGTAGCCTTTGATATCTTGAAAGGTGGTGGGGCTGCCTAATGTGCCTTTGGACTTCAAGCATGAGTGTCAAGGCCATGCCCAGTAGGGCTGAGTTGTAGAAATTCCCAATAGAAACCGGGATGGTAATAGCCAATAACCCCAAACCCAGTCCAGCGCTGAAAGTCATGCTGCTGGAAGATAATGAGGGACCCACATTCCCTTTAATTCCTGAGAGCCAACCCATTTTGATCAGTGGAGCACATGAACATTGCACGGAGAGCAATATGGAAGCAATTACTTTAAGAGCTGTGTTTTGGGTAATTCCCAAAGAGACATCAGACCCTATATTTATGAAGCCTATTGCATCGGGCCCTAATGAAGCAATTAAGCGAAGGGTCCTCTGCCTTTGATCTAAATGTGGTAATTTTTACAAAAACATCGCCGAATGATAGATACCCATAACTCAGAGTCCTTAATTGTACTTAATTTGTTTGGAATACGAATGTGCATTTAATTAAGCCAGGACTTTGCCCACATGTTTCAAGAAGGGCTGTCAAGGAAAATTAAGACCCAGTTTGCTTTCAAAGTTACTGGTTTTTATCAGCCCAGGACAGCGATCTTCGAACAGAAGGTTACAGATAATTAGGCAGAGACCTCAAGCCAAAAAAAATGTAGAGACACTGTACAGCTGAGAAAGAAGAAGGAAAAATATCCTTGATGAAGAAACATAAGAATTGGCTGCTCACATAGCTAGGTCATGCATGGCTAGGATTTGGTAAATGTAACCTGTTGGTTAAAATGTGTTTTGCATTCCTAAACTCTGGGAGCGCGGCTGGAAGCCGGGTGCTGTGTTTAATGGCGTAAGTGATGGAACGCCAGGATCACAACTCATGCTGCGCCAAAGAGCCTCTGAGCGGGCGGAGCAGCGGGACGCGAAAGCAGACCTGGCCCACTGCGTTTTGTTTGTTTGTTCAGATTTGTACAAATCCAAAAGAACCGGGGGGAGCAAGTGAAAGAAAAAGTTATTCTGTCTCCTCCACACTGTGAATTTCTTGGCTGGAGTTTAGGGCCCAGTGCTTGCCCTTACTGAGCAGCACTTTCATACTAGGATGGGGGGTATCCTGTCAATTCTGATGGGCATAGTCACCAAGGGCAATAACTGTCCAACCTGCCCTGCAGGGTGGCTTGGAGCTGCATTGCCCCAGGAGCACCCTGGAGAACAAACTGCGACTCAAAACCACAATCCCTCCCCTCCCTGTTCTCATTGGGGAATAAGTTACTGCATCCCTTTTTGTGGAGCAGCAACTCTCTACTCTGTACTGCATCAGCTATTCCCAGACAGCAGGTTCGGGGCCAAAAGCCGGGCAAGCCAGGGCTCATTCCACTTCCTACCCACTTGCTCCCATCCCAGGGCGGGTGAGCAGCCCTCCTCCGGACCTGTCTTGCATGACACTTGTGCATTTGGCAGCTCTCTTACTCCTGGTGCATCCCCATGTGAAATGTCACACAGGAGAGGGAAAGAGTGAGAGAGCCTTTGACCCCTTGGCCTAGGAGAGGTGCACTGGGGTGTGAGTCAGGAGACCGTGCCTTCTTGTCCCACCTCTTCTATGGAGTACTAACATTGCTGTGCATTTCACACCTTTCACTACGTACCAAGGCCTGTTCAGGACTCAATCAACATTTCAGGGAAGCTGTGGTGTCTAGTTGGGGGCAGCAAGGAGCTGTGAGGCTGGAGAGCCCTGTCTTCTCTTTCCAGCTCTTCACTGCCTCATGGTGTGACTTTGTAGAGGCTACTTAATTTCTCTGCATCTCAGCTTCCCTATATGTAAACTGGGGATGAGACTATGTTCCCCCTTTCTGGAATTGCTCTGAGATCCTCAGGTGTAAGGCAGTTTATATAAGTGGAAGGGTTAATATTAATTATTCTTATCACCATAGTTATCACATGTCACCAAAGGTCTCGTTGACCTCGGTAACATTGCAGGACTAGCCAAAAGTATAACCGAGTTAAAAAAAATTAGGTGAATTCACAGAGAGGTCATCACTAGCTGTTAGCCAAGATGATCAGGGAGGCAACCCCATGCTTGGGGTGACCCTAAACTTTTGAATGTCACAAGCCAAGAGAGATAGACAGGGGTGTATGTCTCCAAAATTGCCCTGTTCTGTACATTCCCCCTGAAGCTGTGGTATTGGCCACTATCAGAGACTGGATACTGGGCTAGATGAATCGTTGGTCTGACCCAGTATGGCCGTTCTTATGAATGTATCTTCACATGCACAGTCTGCTGCATCTCTCCACTGAACTGTAGAAAGGCGGGAAGATTATCAGTGTAGGGGGAAGCTAAGCCTGTTTATGTATAACTTTTTGATTTGCCATCTGTGCCCCAATGCAGAACAAAACTTCCTGCTTCCACTTGGCAGATTCTTTCACCGCAAGTGGAATTTTGGAGGAAGAAACCCCCACAATCATGAAAATGCTGATGTAGTGGTGTACAGTATTTAGATCCTCTTCCCCTTTCCTCCTTTCCTACCTGGAGCAAAAATGAACAGCTGGGGTCTTGTATGCCCAGTCTCAAAGAAAATATATTTTAATAATGAATATGGCTTGATGAGGACAACACAGGTGAACACAGTTTTTGACTGAAAAATTATCTTTTCAGCACAATGAAAACGTCAGGATCAGATACTGTATCTTCCACTTTTTGTGATTCTTGCAAGAATGAAATTTGTTACCAACCATTCATAGATTCATAGACTCTAGGACTGGAAGGGACCTTGAGAGGACATCGAGTCCAGTCCCCTGCCCTCGTGGCAGGACCATATACTGTCTAGACCATCCCTGATAGACATTTATCTAACCTACTCTTAAATATCTCCAGAGATGGAGATTCCACTACCTCCCTAGGCAGTTTATTCCAATGTTTAACCACCCTGACAGTTAGGAACTTTTTCCTAATGTCCAACCTAAACCTCCCTTGCTGCAGTTTAAGCCCATTGCTTCTTGTTCTATCCTTAGAGGCTAAGGTGAACAAGTTTTCTCCCACCTCCTTATGACACCCTTTTAGCTACCTGAAAACTGCTATCATGTCCCCTCTCAGTCTTCTCTTTTCCAAACTAAAGAAACCCAATTATTTCAGCCTTCCTTCATAGGTCATGGTCTCTAGACCTTTAATCATTCTTGTTGTTCTTCTCTGGACCCTCCCCAGTTTCTCCACATCTTTCTTGAAATGTGGTGCCCAGAACTGGACACAATACTCCAGCTGAGGGCCTGACCAGCGCAGAGTAGAGCGGAAGAATGACTTCTCGTGTCTTGCTCACAACACACCTGTTAATGCATCCCAGAATCACGTTTACTTTTTTTGTAACAGCATTACACTGTTGACTCATATTTAGCTTGTGGACCACTATAACCCCTAGATTCCTTTCTGCCGTACTCCTTCCTAGACAGTCTCTTCTCATTCTGTATGCGTGAACTGATTGTTCCTTCCTAAGTGGAGCACTTTGTGTTTGTCTTTATTAAACTTATCCTGTTTACCTCAGACCATTTCTCCAATTTGTCCAGATCATTTTGAATTTTGACCCTATCCTCCAGAGGATACATACATACAGCTTAGCTGTAGGCCTCTCACAGCTATTATAAATACCATGGTAACTCAATTGTGATGGAGGCCCCATTGTGCTAGACACTGCAAACAGATATTAGGAGACAATCTCCGCCCTGGGGAGTCTGAATAGACAACAGGGCAGACAGACGAAGAATTATGATCCCCATTTTACAGATGAGTAACTGAGGCATAGAGAGATTAAATGATTTATCAAAGGCCACACAGGGACTCCCTAACAGAGCAAGGAACTGAACCCAGGGTTTTTGATTCCCAGTTATAACAGCAGCTCTTTTTTAAACCCTTCATTGACCAAACACAGAGCTTCTCACTAGGATGAACTGTAGATGAATGAAGCTGTGAGATGGTACCTGACCTCCTCTTCTTGGGTGGCTCAACAGAAACGTTGGCACAATACCCAGAACTGCATCAGACCTAATTTAGTATAAAATTAGCTGACTTAATATAAACATAATAAAATAAATCCTAAGGTATAAAAGTCCCCTTGGCTAGATTGCTGCATACCCAGCAAGGATTTATGACATGCTGTCACGAGAACGTTAGAAGGAACGTGTAGTGCAGGCATGCCCTGCCATGGGACCTTTAGTCTCTCTGTGTGAAGGGCATCTGACTTTATTCCCCCCCCACACCCCGAAATAATATTCTGGAGGGGAGGGAATGAGGTGAGAGAGCAAGGGGTAATAAATTGCTAAAGGTGAGCAACAACAAAGACAGGGAGACTCCAACGTGACTGTAAATGTTTGAAGGGGTGACATCGTGCATTCCAAAGCTACTCAGAGGATTTTTATGTATCTGCTAAGCACAGTGAATTGGTTTCCAAACACAGCCCCAGAATACAATTCTTTTCATGGCAAATGAGTATGTCAGCTGTTTCACCCTCTTACCAGTGTTTAAAATTTTTACAGCAATAACACAGAATTTGAAAGGACATGAGAGGTGGATTTACGGGTCTCCTGGGAAATCAATTGTTTCCTGTTTCAACAGCTTCTTCATCATAACTTGCTTTCTCAGCCACGGAGTGATGTTCTATTAATCTCGGTGTGCAGAGATTACAGTTAAAAGCAGAGCTGAGTTGAACCTCAATTTATGAAATAACCTCCTCTGCCTCTACTGGTCCATAGCAGTGGCGTTTTGGATTGAGATCTACTGATCATGTACAGGAGTATGTTCCTATTCAGCTTGTGAATAATGCCCATAAAAGAGCCTTTCATGAAACATTCAGTTTGTGCCCACACATTTAAAATCCGTCTGTCTATCATAACTCTCAGCTGCACTGTCCCCTTGGTATCGAAGCAACAAAGCAACCCTTTGTGTTCAAGCTTCAATCTATTGTGTGCAGTGATATTTACCGATAAACATTTGTGTGTCACACCACAACATCGGGATTTGATTTTAGAGTAAAGTGTGTCAGATCTTATTTGATATGGGATGTATCCATGATTAAAATTAAAATCATGTCTCACAGCATAGGCAATAACATCCTGGAGCTGGGTATCATTAAGGGCAGGGGGAACAGGTTTGGGAAAAAAATCTGCTCCTTTTCCCCCACCAGGAATGTTTGCCCTTTTCTGGACACAAAAGCAAAGAGATATTTAAGATTCTTTAATGTTCAGATACATATTTTCCATTTCCAGGTATTGACCATGAGGGATGCAGTGCATAGATTAGATATACACCGCTACCTCGATATAACGCCACCCGATATAACATGAATTTGGATATAACGTGGTAAATCAGTGCCCCGGGGAGGGGGGGGGGGCGGCTGCACACTCTGGTGGATCAAAGCAAATTTAATATAACACGGTTTCACCTATAACGTGGTAAGATTTTTTGGCTCCCAAGGACAACGTTATATTGAGGTAGAGGTGTATTACAAAGTATAATGTGGCATACTGGCCTTTTAAGACTGGATGGGGTCCGGAAGACCCTATTCCAGGAACACTGGAATAAACAGAGGCCCTGGAAATAGCACTGTAGCAGGAAGAGAGGAATTAGGAAGAGAGGAAGCAGTCTTGAGGAATTAGGAAAATCCAGGATACTGTCCCTTTAAGGGCCCACGACTAGGACCCCTGTAGTTGTCAGGTGGGGCAGGGCTTCCTTCTCTCCCAACCAGTCAGGGGGAAGCTCTCCGAAAGAGGGCAGTATATATGCTGCCTTCTCCCTCAGAACAGGAAGCATGCTGACAGGGGGAGGAAGCCAAAGCTGGGAGGCTGAGATCTGGCTAGGAAGCACAGGATCGGTGGCTCCATGAAGAAAAACAGACAGAAGGGCCAGATATCTCATGACAGAGCCTGTCTTGCCAACACAAGTTGTTCCACAAAGCATATGAACTTCACATACTTATCCAAACTGCACCCAATCTCTGAGCCTTTGGAAGTTTGTCTTTCACATTTAAATAGTCAATGCTGGCTGATTTTGTTTTACATGCTGCTTGGCCCGTGGCTGCTCAGACCAAGGTACCACGACAGCCCAGCTGTCTGGCTTAATGGCCAGTAGTTCATGGTAGTTTCAGTTGAAATCACTTAGCTGTATTTCTCCTTCCTCAGAGAACTAGCAAGTTGTGAAGATGTAGCTTCTAATCGGTGCTGACAGGCCAGACAGTTCATCTTTGACTCTGCTTGAAAGGTAGGGCTCTCAGAGACAGGCAGACACTCATTTTGTCTCTTTGTTGTGGGCTCTTCAGTTTCCAGTCCATTAAAAGTGACATATCCAATACATAGCCTGTCTGTCACTGCTGTCCTTAGAGCGGAGCATCTTCCTTCCTGCTGTACTTGTGCCATGTCTTCATCCAGGCTCTATTAGCATATTTCAAAAGTCCCCAGCACACACGGGGCCTGGGCATCTCCCATTGAAGCCATTGAATGCCTTTCCATTGGGAAGTGGAGCAGAATCCAAGAGCCCACCGTCTCCAGCATTCACAATGGGTTGTGGTCCACGGTAGTATCCCAACAAGCCCTTTCCAGGGGGAAATATCTATATTTAAAACAAATCTGCTACATGCATGTTTCTGAGTTGGTTAAAAAAGGTAGATGGGGAACCTCATTGGATTGTGATGTAATAATAAAAAACCTTGACCTCTCCTATAGAGCTTCTCATCCATAGCCCTCAAGAAACTTGATAAAGGAGGTCAGATGAGGAAACACGTACCTCATCTTGGAAAATAAACATCCTAACAGACAATATTGTTATGACTCCACCTGGCCAGAAGGAGGAAGGCAAAAAAGATGTGGCAGCCATGGTCACCAAGAACATTTTGTTCTTGTATTGCTTTTTTCATGTAAGCATCTCAGAGCACTTCCTGTACGTCAATCAATCAAGCCTCAATCAATTGGGCTGGTAGGAGGTGGTATTATCCCTACTCTTTAGGTGGGGAGGTGACAAAGGAGGGCCAGATCCAGATGTAACGTGTTTGAAGTCAGTGGGATTATGTGCAGATGAACTATTGTGAGTATGAGCAACAGCTTCTGTCCTTAAATGGCTTGGCCAAGGTCATTCAGCAAGTCAGTAGCAGTGGTAATGGAACCCGGGAAAACAGATTCCAAGCGCATCACTGAACAGCACTAACTAAAATAATGTATCTATTTCACAGCTAGAATTTAAGCAAAGATTGAACCTTGTCAGTCTTTTTATTCTTCTCTCTTCCTTCTTCTGGGGCCTTGGCCAAGAGCTCTAACGTCCTTTCCTCCCCCTGCCGACTTTCCAAAGAAGAAAGGAAAGAAGTGAGAGGGAAAATAGAGCGTAAGCAAAGTCCTTGGTGACCCTGCTGCCTTTTCCCAAATACAGTACTTACAGTACCTAACCCTAGAATCTAAACTGCAGAGGAAAGTCAAGCTGTTGTGTGACTCCTAGCATAATATTTATATGTTTTTAAAAAGTGTTCACCCATGGTAATATCATATTGGAATGAGCTTCCTTTTTTCTAGCCCCATAATCCTCTGGTTCGTTCTATTATGTCAATTTTAATACACTTTATTGCAATTTTGTGTCTGATATTCTAATAATTATCTTCCTAGGATTAATCCCTATCCCACAGCAGTACCATTAGGAACGCTACATGGGTGTCTTAAAATAGTTATTATTTATAGCATGCACTCTTTTCAAGTCAGAGAAATCATTATTTATAATTCACTGATTGGAGAAACCGGGGCAGTGATTTCCAAAGTATAGTACATTACTCTGCTATGGTTTTGTCTGACAGACCCGCACTAATTACTCTGTGTGGTTTTGATGTATAGCCAAGAGCGGGTTGTAGAAAAATGTGTATCACTAAAGCTTGGGTCCCCAAAGCCACAAGTAAAACAAACAGTAAGAGATCCTTATCAGAGTCAGATCCATACTAGCTGTGTACAAAAAATTCACTTTTTTTTTTAATCCAGCCAGTACTTCTGTTTGTACTTGGAAACACTCAAGTTCATGTAGTTAGTGCTTACGGCGCATGCGTTCCAAATCTGCCGTTTCTCTCTTCCTAGGAAGAGTAAATCCAATGAGACCAGCCGGGTTGCTGCTTTTACTTCTGGCAACAAAGCTAGTTAGGACACCTGGGTTCTATTTCCGCCGCTGCCAGTGGCTCATTGAGTGACCTTGGGCAAGTGTTAACCTCCCTGTGCTTCAGTTTACGCCTTTGTAAAATGGGTGTGACAATAATAGTTACCAGTCAGGGTACTGTCGGGATATTGGTAATGTTGGCATAGCAAATTGTGAGCCTCAGCTAAAAGGGGCTATGGAAGAGTAATTTATTTTTATTCTGATTCACTCCAGATCTTTGCAGAACTTATTTGAATTTGTGAAGGAATAAGCTGAAGGGTTAAGATGCAGGGATAGATTTAAAGTCAGGAGTCAGTGTTACAAATGCAAAGATTATCATTATGTCTGTGGCTCAATCCAGCCAAGCATTTAAATTTGTGCTTAATTTTAAGCACATGAGTAGCCCCATTAATTTCTATTGGGACTACATCAATGCTTTGCTGAGCTAGGGGCCTATATCAGCACTGATCAAAGAGAAGGGGTGTGTGTGTGTGTGATCCCAACAAGAGCATCAGCACAACAAGAATACAATAAATAAGTCACACAAAAGGGTGGAAAATTCATCCAAGATCCAAATCAATAAATGTAACAGGAGAGAAACTACAAGCTGTGCATTTCCACAGAAGCTGAGCTTTTGTGGGATGGATAGAAGCTGCCGAGCATAACCTAATGCCGGGGGAAAAAAACCCAACCACAGACCTCAGCATCTAAACAGTATGAATATTGAACCAGAGGTCCTTGAGTAATTGTCCTTTCTTCACTCGGGGGGTGAAAAGGGTACATTAGACATTCGCTACCAGCAAATGGCACCTGACATCTCTTTAAGTGAAAGTCAGTTTGGAATTTTTTTTAATGGCCAAGCATAAATCTTTTAAATTATAAATCAATAAATAGTTAATTCAATAATAGAAATCTTTTAAATATTTAATGAGTCATATGCAGAATGGCTCTATAACTGAATGTTGATGGAACTGTGTCAAAGGAATTTGAATCAAACTTTTCCAAACTCCCTGTATTAAAATAGTTATTGATTCAAATTTAAAGTACTAGGAGTGCAGTAAAAATGAGATGGCAGCTGGGGTATGTGCAGCCTACATTTTCTCATCTGAATCTCAATAAAAATACTGAATTCCTGGGTGTTTTCAGGTTTTATGACCATTGCTACAAAGAAAATTACGAAGCATCTATACCGAGTTGAGATTTTTTTTCCGTGTGTGCATATTAATTGAAACTCTCCTTTTAATGATGTCTCACTTTCTGAATCAAAGTAACAGCCATTCTGCCTCATATAAAAGAGGGACTCTTTGAACTAAATTCAGCCTTGCTGCCTGTATATATATCTCCCACTGAAGTCACCCGAAGTTTTTAATGTGTACCAGCGTTTTAAAATTAAAGCCAACGTCCAGTTATGCGAGGGCTGACTTTGGCTCTTTATTTTAGATAAAGAAGGTTCTCTAGCTAGGTAGGTAGGTACACTGTTTTCACTATTGTTAAGTGAGCATTACAGAGTCATTATAAAGCTACACTGATATCATTACTTACCCTGAGCCAGAGGGTCCCTCACGCATCTAGTTCACTCCTGTATTCTGGTGGCCTGTCTGGCATATTCAGATTCTAACATTTTCTAGCCCTCATAGTTATGAAGTTACCTTTCCAAACATGAGCTGAATGTAACCATTATAGTGTGGTGTCTTCAATGATAGCTCTGAGATGTGTGAACTCCCTCACTCTCTCTTAGCCTCAACTGGGTGTTGATTCTTGAGACTACTGATGACACTTTGCATGTCCTATTTTAATGCTGATCATTTTTCAGATAGGATGGAGGATGAGGCCGGAGGGGCACCCATTGCGGGAACTGAGAGTTGCTGCAGTGGAGGAAATATAGAAGAAGAGACATAAAGGCAGGGAAGAAAGGATGATGGAGAAAGGAATGAAGTCCAGGGCAGCAACAACACTGGTGCTAAGGCTGAGTGGTTTTCCCACTGAGCAATGCTGAATGTTTCTTAATTATAATGGGGATAATGAAAAGTTCAGTCACCATTTATAGGCCAGATCTATATGTTACCTAACTCCTGATTTTATGCATCTTCCTGTTTGACACATGGGACTCCCATTGTCGACTGAGGGAAGCATGGAATCCTAAATGTATGCCTTGGTCCAGGGTCCGCAATCGGACAGGGAATTTGGCCTCTCACAATGTGAGTTTGACACCCCTATGCTAAACACTTGTCATCTGGAAAAGCTCGTGGCTTTGGCAGGAGGCAGCAGAGGATGGACTGGGGAGTCCAAAGTCTTCTCCATTCGTTATTCCTTTTCCTCTTCTTAAAGTTTGGGCCAATCAGCTGGGAGATTATGGCAAGTAGAGTTGACAGAACGCATCCAGGCTGACCTCCTGCCCTTTCTCTTTCCCATATGGAATTGTTCCCCAGAAAAACAGTCTGAGTTAAGTCTCATTTGAAGCTGCACCCAGATCATTTAAAGAGAAATATGGGCCATTTCAGAGCATTCCTGCATCCCAGAGAATTCACTGAAGCCAAGGTTCTCTTACTCCCCTTCCCTCACTGTGCCCTTCACTTTACTCCTGCTAATCTAATAATTATAGCTCATGTTCATCTTCCAAGTACTTAGCAATCTGTAATTAATTACTGCCGGAATATCAGCATTAGCCCCATTTTACAGAAGGGGAAACTAAGGCACAGGATGGTGACTAGACTTGCCCCAGGGAAGTCAGGGATTAGAATACATAAATTCCTGTCCCCTAGTCCTTTGCTTAGGCCAAGGGACCAATGCTTCTCTCTCTCCCCTGATATGCTTTGCAATCACAACAGCTGGTGGATCTTGTCCAAATCATGCTCCAAACTAGACATGACCCAAATCTTCCCCTGGTGGGCTGACTGCCCCAGTGTTCCCAGCAGCCACCTCGAGAGATGGTCCCACCCCTTAGCTCTTATGCCAATAATCCAGAACCCACCTGCCAGTGGAATTGCCAAGGATGCTAGGTTTTATGTGCATCTTGCATGTAAGGAGTATGTCCATATTCTCTGTCTGTGCAATAAACAAAATAGCAATGTTTGCTATGTGTGTGTACAGCACCAAGCCCAGTGAGGCCCCAGTCCAGAAATTTTAGAAACAAACCACTTTTCACAATGCCTGTTCACCCTGATTTGCTCAGTGTTTAAGACACTAGCCAAACTAAAAGATGTCCTTTGAAAAAGGCAACAATGGAGTCCTCATTATTGCCCATCTGAAATAACAATAACTAATTCCAAAGTGCTTTAGAAATATTCATTTTGTTAAGCTTCTGACACCCCTGGGAAATAGCAGAAGGTTACTGCACCCGTTTTACAGATTGGTAAAGGTAGTTATCTCCTGAAAAGGGCATAGCATAAGTCTAAGGAATTCATTTGACTCCCTTACAACTGTAGTCAATACCAACCAAAATGGTTCATTACCTGAAGTGGGACCTATTGTTTGCTTCATAAGTGAAAATATAATCAATTCTAGCTGGTTCGATATTTCTAAGGGATCAGAGTTTCGTTAATATTCCACACACCTCTCCTTTCCCTGTGTGTGTATCTGGAGGAGCTGTCTGCATATCCCTGTTTTTTCCACAGGATGACAGATATTGTAACAATGACAGTAGATTAATATCTCTTTAATCAGCCAAAATGAACATGACACACAAGGGTGACAGTTCAATTTTCTGGTAACAGATTGTGGCTATCAAAGCCCTCCCGTTCCAGCTGATTTTTATTCCTGGCAGAGATAATATGGCTTTGGGAGGACCCCAGCTCCCCGTCAGCTCATCAGATGCCCATTAAATAAATCTCGTAACACATAGGCGTTACTCACGCGCCTGTCAGGACTCTGGCTGGGGAATTAAATGAGCTCCGACACACGGAATGTAGTGAGACTGTCACTTGGCAGGGTGAAGCCGCAGAACATATTTCAGAATATACAGTTATGTGGCTCCCGCTCCCTCTTTCTTGTTTGTTTGTTGGCTTCTCAGGGTTGAAATGTGGATCAGGCACTGAGCAAAAGGTGAATGGGGGGAAGTGATACAGTAAATGCTAGCCACAGAATTAGCTCTGCTTAGAGTTTGTTTGCAGGTGGGATTTCAGCAGTATCTTGTTTCTGAATCTGAAGTTTAATCTGCAGGATCTAATTCCAATCTTTGTTTTTTCCTTGTGGCGTTTCTCAGATGAGGTAGCTCCAGATACTGCACAAAGGCATGGCAAGTCCTCCCAAGGAGTAGCTCTGGCTTTTATTGTAGCAGGTCCTGACCCCCAAACTCATTCAGCTTTCAGTCATTGTTGCTTAGACTTGTAATACAAAACGAGGCTTCACTTTATGCCGCCTCCAAGAAAATGAAAAAAAAAAAAAAAAGGTTGGAATTTGTCAGTCTAAATATCTGTGAATACAATATTGGCACTTGTAACCAACCACCTAGAACTCCAGCGGCTGATAAGTAGCTCCTGCACCTGGGAAAGGAGATAACAATTGGCATTCTAGGGTATGATTTTGTCATTGTTTTCTAAATGCATCTTCACTGACTATGGTTCCAATCCTGTAGCCCTTAATATTACCCATAGGAATTTAGGCTACCGAATTGAGACTTATGGAGCATAAGGTTTGTCATCTGGCTGTGTGAAATGCAACTGTTTCTTTTCATAGGGATTCACACAAACCATCTTTCTGGTTGTCCTTCAAACAAAACAAACAAAAAGGGTGAAATGTGTTTTGAAACTGCTTAGTTTTGCATGGTTTCCATTTCCACCCCAAAATAGAAATCCCTTTTACAAACCTGGCCCACATATTTGGTGTGTATCAAGACCTGATAACAGACAAATTTAATCTATTAATTTAATGTTGGTTTCCTTACAAAACTTTTTGCACCACTCCTTGCTGTTCGTCTGGCATGTTTATTTTAAAAGATACAATGCAAATACTTTGAATAAAAATGTTTCCAAGAGAAAATTAACAATAAATTACCCAAATAGTGATATTAGAACATATCCATATGATTGTAATTATGAAGTCAAATACATCCAAAGGAGCATTCTGTCATTTCCCGGTCTTGTTACAATCTCTGTCATTACAAATGGGTTCATATTTATGCCATTTTCTCTTTGTTCTTATTACAGCTTTTTTTTTTCAAAAGAATAAGTCATCAAGGTTTTCAGTGACTAATACAGTCTCTAAATTACAGTCAAAGGATGCATTACTTTATTTTTTCCCCTCCATATTCTGTATCTTAATTGCCTAGCTATTTCCTAGCCTCCTCTCTTTAAAGACTCATTAGCCTAAAGGGGAAAAGAATAGAATTGAGTCCACCTAGAATATTGCATCGAGTTCTGGAGACCCCACTACCTGAAAGAGGGTGATAAATTGGAGGGACAAACTGTCATCACTTATGTGCCTTCTGAAAAATAGCACATAAAAATTCGGCTATCAAATATTTGTAAAACAAAAGAAAAAAAGGAAATACACTTACGGGGGAGCTGCAGACTAGGAATTATTTGCATAAATTATTCGGGTAATCATTTCAAATAATAAATTCAAGATGCACACGGTCAGTTTACAGGCTATTCAAAAAGGTCCTGTTCAGCAAAATATTGAAGCATGTGCATAACTTGGAGCACATGCCTAGTTGCACTGGGAATAATCGCATGCTTGCAAACCTTGACAAATCAGGGCCAAATAGGAAAAGAGGTGACATTATTGGCTATAGATGATTTGCTGAGCTCTCCTTATTGCCATCTGGTCACTGTATGGCAGCCTATGTGAAACTAGGTGGTGGTCTCGGTCATCTTGCTAGTAGACAGATCTCCATATTTCCATTGCTAGGCATTCTGGTTTGCAGTGTCAAGTATCAGAGGGGTAGCCGTGTTAGTCTGGATCTGTAAAAGCAGCAGAGAGTCCTGTGGCACCTTATAGACTAACAGATGTTTTGGAGCATGAGCTTTCGTGGGTGAATACCCACTTCGTCGGATGCATGTCATAAAAGTGAGGACTCCATGGCTCCTAGGTGCTGAACTCTGTCCCCCTGTGCCTAAATACTAATCTTAACCTCCAAATGTGGGATTTTGTTCCTTACTAAGGTACTCATCTTTGTAAGTTAGACCAAGAAAAATGCGTCCTTCCAATGAGACTACATGGAACCCCCCTTCAAGTTAAAAAGCTATGGCACCTCTTCCATCCATAATGTGGGTACATGCGTCTCAGGAAGGGCCCATAATTTGGTGGGGTGTTTTCCAATTCAGGGAGGTGAACCGTTCCAATAGCAGTAGCCTCTTACTCATACTGTGCAATGCTTTTTTCTTCTAGATGATCTTGAGTTCTGTATGCCTACCTATATCATTGCTTTTGTAGGGCTCTCTCTCTCTCTGTATATATACACGAAATAAAGACTTTTAAGAGTTTCAGCTAATATTTTGGCAGGCTGTTGACCTGGTAAAACTCACTCAAGGTTTTTTTTTCTGTACCTTGACAGAGCTGTTAAATTGGTCGCAGATTTTATGGGCCATCACCAGCATAGGATTTTTTTTTAAGCATTTTGGTTTTGACACTTAAAGTCATTAAGAAGCTGGTTTGAGACAGAGTGTAAACTTTGGTCTGTGCACTTAGCTACCCTGTTTTTCGTGCTTACTGAGTTGGCACTATTGGAACTGTAGGAGTGAGAAAGGGGCTTAGGGAATTGAGGCGAGCCTCACTCCAAATTGCCTCACCATCTCCCTCCAAATGTTTATTGCGAGGTCTTTTCGAAGCCTTAGCACAGCATGCTGAATGTTTCCTGTTATTGTTTGTCTTGGATGTTTCGGAGGGGAGACATCTGACTTCAGATTTTCCCAGTGTAACGTTGCTGCCCTGGGCTCTGTTGTTTCACAGCTTTTCAGCATTACAGGAGGGGCTTTGAATGAACCTGATGCTACTGCACTGTTCAGGCTGAGGATTTTGGCCCATTCATATGCAAGTAAAAGAACAGCTTTGAAGGCATATAGCACTGAGTGTCTGTTCATGGCACATGGTACTGAGATACGCCAAGGTACAGGTATTTTAGATAAATCTCAGACAGACGCACAGAGAGTTAAGACAAATTATCATTGCAGCTTTATTTCTCCTGCAAACGTTATGATTTTCTGCTCTCAGCAGTTGGGGTATGGTTCTGATTTCTGTATATGCTGGCACCAGAAATAGCTGCGGAGAATGTAAAATAGTGCATTATACTGAGTGCTTGCTTGTTGATTTCAAGGCTATTTACCACCTGAATAGCTAATAACCTGGCAGAGTGATGACGAACACGGTCAGTGCTAACTAGAACTGGGCCAAAGCCAGAAAACAGGCTCCCAAACATTCGTTCACATTTGTAAAGATCTTCCCTTTGTGTTCACAGTCTTTTTTTTATTGTGGGAATTAGATTTACTAGCATGAATGGTGATGAAAAGCCAATAGTTTAAACTTGCACATTCACACACTTGCAGACAGCAAACTTTAAAATTTGCTCTTGTCAAGCATTCACAACTAATATCTAATTGCGAGAGTTTTGCTCATCCAACCGGAGAACTAAAAGAGTGTTGAATGGTAGATGGGACCAATTGCAATAAATCAATGGGTCTCTAATAGCAGGCCAATGAGTAAACAAAATACATGAAAAATGTCATGGAATTATTCCAAACATTTTCTTGCAATTCAAGAAAATAGCAAATCAGATAAAGGGACAGTATTCTTCACATAACTTATATATTGTTATTTGTATTACAGTAGCATCCTAGAGTCTCTGACCAACACTGGGGCCCCATTGTGCTTGGTGCTGTACACACACATAGCCACCTCTGCCCTGAAGAACTTGCAATCTAAATAGATAAGACAGACAAAGGGTTGGCGAAGTGAAGTGACTTGCCCATGGTCAAACAAGAAGTCAGCGGCAGAGCCAGGATTAGAATGCAGGGCTCTGGAGTCCTTACTGCAGGATACTAGCTGCTGGACCACACTGTCTCTCTAGCAGAGTCCCCTTGAGGCTGAGCCCTGGCTGGGACCCAGCTAGGGTGACCAGACAGCAAACGTGAAAAATTGGAACGGGAGTGGGAGGTAATAAGAGCCTATATAAGAAAAAGACCCAAAAATCAGAACTGTCCCTATAAAATCGGGACATCTGGTCACCCTAGACCCAGCACATACTCTTGCATTTTCTTAGTAGTTTAAAGGGAGACTTGGAAGATATTGGGCTAATGAGTTCAGTACCAACCTGAACCTTTGCTTGAAATGTGAACAGAACTTGTAAAAGTTTAGATAACTTATATTGTTTCTATCTTGGTTTCATTTCTTTGCATCTCTGGGATTCTAGGTAGATTAGTAAATGTCTTTACAGGGCTGTAATTGCTAAGTATAATTGTTATTCTTGATTCCAAAGAGACCACATGTTAAGAGAGGCTGATCATGTGGTATGTACAACCTTAATGGAAGCAAAAGTGAGTGGAAATATCATCAAAGAGCCCGTTCAATAGATCACTAGCCCAGCTGTGCAGTGTCAAATGATTCAGATAATTCTAGAATGCATTAAAGAGCCAACACAGCAAAACCGAAGTCAGCAGCCTGTTGACTGTATACACAAATAGAGAGCAACACCTAGATTCCTGCACTTGTGAAGATCACACAAATCTCTCTAGAGGGAGTCAGAGAGCTATTTCTCCAGAAAGATGTGAGAGTTTCTAAATGCAGCATAGTCAGGGACAAAACAACCCAGCCAAATAACTCAACTCCTCAAAAAAACCCTGTGAAGTGTGTTTGCGGAGGTGGGTGGGGGTTAGGCTAGTCAAAGTTCCTACAAATTGTTCCAACCTCCCCTCCCCGCCCGGTGCATCACTGGCTCAGCCAGATTTTGCCTATACTGAAATTGTGGGCACTGTCCCTGAAATTCAGTTATGCACGTAAGATTATAGATTTCTTATCTTCTTACTCTTACTGGAGGTTGGTTTTGCTTGAATCGGGTTCCATGTAATTAGGATAAGGCATATCTGAGGGCTTCCTGATTATTGTCTCAGGTGTCTTTATTCAAATCCAACTGCCCCCTGCGCCCCCCCCCCCCCAATTTTGAGTTTGCGCACTGTGAGTATTCGGTAGTGTGCATTCAACAATGTCAAGTGTGTTTCTTAGTTGTGCTTTGTCAGTTAAAACACACAGGGCTGAATTGCCAAGACAGCTCAGAATGCCCCATTGCAGTCAATGGCAAAACTCCCATTACGGCCAGGATTTCATCCCAGATTTGCAGAAGAGCTCATCTCTCTTCAGCACCTAAACAAGTGGCCAGATTTCCAAGAACACAATGACCTCTCTTGGCAATCTGGCCATGAGTGTCACAGTGGGACCACTAGACGCTGAACACTTTTGAATAGCGAGGCACCCAAAGAAATGGCCAACGGGGAGCTGAGCTCTTTTGCAGCCTGATTGTGGGTGCTGAGCCCTTGAAAATCTAGGCCTCAGTTCTCTGGCAAGTCTCGCTCGTGGTGCTGTTTCCCTGAGCTGACTGGAAAGTGTGAAATGTTGCACATACACAATTCCCAACACTACTCAGACATGCAACTTTGAAATTCACTAACCACAAAAATTTGGGCCAATCGCACAAACATTTGCAGAAAGGCAGAGACAAAGAGGGTGGGAATGCAAACAGAGCTAAACGAGTGAAAAATCAAAGCATATGTTTCCAGAACAGTTTTTCCTGGATTCACCCCTCTCGCCAAACCATAGAGACTTTTACCTGGTTAAAACCGCATTCAGCATTGTTAAAATTAAATATGACCATTACCGTACGACAGGGCCTATTGCTTTTACCAATTAACATTTAAAGGTGTTTTACAATTCAAATGAGCCATGCAAATAAAGGCAACATTGCCAATTCTGGACAGACTAAAATGAGACAGTCCTGCTGTGTGCTAGAGCTTGGCCCACACTGATATCATGCTGTCTTTGGGATGTACCTGTCTGCTCCAATCTTCTGAGTCAACAGGAGACTGAAACGTTCCAGAATATCTTATTCTTTGTGTTTCCCTGCTCTCTCTGTCTGCCAGCATCTCCCTTGAGCCTTTCCTTCCACTAGGTAATCT
Source organism: Mauremys reevesii (assembly GCF_016161935.1). Lineage (NCBI taxonomy): Eukaryota > Metazoa > Chordata > Testudines > Geoemydidae > Mauremys > Mauremys reevesii. The sequence goes on along the minus strand of NC_052643.1, from coordinate 14,468,664 downwards.
GGTAAATTTATACATACATATATGTGTGTGTGTGTATACTTTGCAGTTCTTTAGTGACATTCCTCGGAGAGTTGGCAAGCACTTCATCGTTAATTATTATCGTTATTTATTCTTTGTATTCAGTAGCCTAGAGGTTTCATTGCGCTAGGCACTGTATGAACACATACTAAGAGTGTCCCTGCCCCAAAGAGCTTGCATTCTAATCAGACAAGACAAATGGCGGGGGAAGTGATAGGCCTGGTTCTGCTCCCGCTGAAATCGTGGGCAACATTCCTATTGACGTCCGTGGCGCATGCTCGAGGCCACAGTGACTTGTTCCAGGTTCCACAGGGAGTCCGTGGCAAAATCAGGAATGGGACCTAGTCCAGTGCTGTAACCACAAGCCCGTCTTCAAATATTAACCCGGTAAGTCACCCCACATCCCATCGTTATCCCATTTCACATGTGGGGAAACTGAAACACAGAGAGGGAGAGTGACTGGCCCCAGGGCACGCAGGGGGATGTTGACAGCAGTGGCAAGAATACCCAAAGCTCCTGACTCTCCACCCTGTGCTCTAAGCACTTAGCCCATTTACTACTTCCCTGTATCTCACGTGCCACATCTTTTTAACATTGTAAAGAGTTTTGGGATACAGGTTCATGTATAGCAGGGAAAGAAGGGAGTATTTGAGCCAAGACACCAGAGCAAACTCCAACCCTTGGGAAGGGGTCTTTAATCTTCCCACAGAGCCAGGGCCTTGCTCTTTAGTTCTCATCTGAAAATCCGTTACACAGTAAACTACACGATGCTCACAGTGAATGATACAAGCTGAAATAGCTCGTATTGGAACTCTCAGTTCCAGGAGTCTCCTGTCATTTTGTAGTTCTTAGGGGTGAGCAAACAGCTCATGTGTAACTCCAAGTTTGCCCAAACCAGCCATATTCAAGCCTGCCAAAGGCCAGCATTTGGAGGGTTGAGCGGCTGGGAAAGAGAAGTATCATCTAGTTTCATATTTTAAAAAATGTATAATTTAGATAATTGCATGATGGTGTGATGGGGTGGGGGTTGTCATGTTCTGCCTAGTCAATCACATGCAAATTATTGAGATAAAGGGCCCAGTCATGGAAAGGCCTGTGAACCTCCGGGAACATGTTCAGTGTCCTCATTCACCAGATTAGGGCCCAGGAAAGTTTCCCCGGATTCTGAATTTACTTATGCTCGTTTTAAATTGGTGTAACTACACTGAAGTCAATGGAGTGATTCCTGATTTACCTTACATGAGATCAGACCCTACATGTATATTAAGTCTTGAGGGCTTAGTTCTCTTTTCACACTGGTTGCAACTTAATTGACTGATTTACACTGGTGAAAGTGAGAGCCGAATGAGACCCTTGATGGTGGTTTTTAATGTCTGTAATTGCACATTAGGTCTGTTTCATAAAAGTTAGAAAATCACATTGAGAGTCCAAGGTTATGGGTGCAGTATACAAGCCTAAATAAAATAGCAAAAAATAAGACATTTTAATTCACCCACTACAAGATTTCTCTCTCCATCATATAATAACATAGAGTTTGTACGACACCAACAATGTACTAGGTACTTTCCCAAGTGCTGTATGTTATGATGGAGTGTATAAATACATAAAAATCTAGTAATCTCACCTATCTTTTCTGAAATATTTTTTCATGATATGTCACTGGTGTTAGAATCTAGCATATGGAACATGTTCTTGCCAACCAGCTACTAAGATAGCTGAGCATTTTAATGGCAGTACAGGTTATAGGATCCAGATCTTTTTGTGCCAGGTCAGTCATTTGAATCCAGACCATGTAGGTAGTTATGGCTGTTGTGTGACCTATGTGAAAAGAGTTGTTGATCTCAATCCATTTCCTAGTGGAAAGATGCCCAGCTTGCAAAAACTATCATGCCACCTGGCACTTTTGTTAGCAGTGTCAGCTGAAGAACAAATTCTGAATGGCCCAGTAAGACTGAGCTCTCCTGCCATCCAGAGGGGTGGTCCCTCTAGGTCAGCACTGAAATATCTTGCTGAGGGTGGTGTAGGGAAGTTTAATGTTGCCTACGCATGTTGTATGGTCTAGACAGTGGGATGGCTCCACTCTCCAGGACTATCAGTATGGCACTCTTCAGACTTGATTCAGAATATATTTTTAAATTGCTGTACAATGCGGACACCTAAAAGAATTAGGACCAGCAAATTATTTAGGGCCAGATTCAGATACCCTAACTCTCACTGAACAGGGCCTTACTCGACAAGTAATCTCTGAAGTGAATGGGACTACCTGTGGTCTAAAACAGTGGTTCTCAAACTAGGGCCGCTACTTGTTCAGGGAAAGCCCCGTTGGGCCGGGCCGGTTTGTTTACCTGCCGCGTCTGCAGGTTCGACCGATCGCAGCTCCCGCTGACTGCGGTTTGCCACTCCCGGCCAATGGGAGCTGCGGGAAGTGGTGCAGGCCGAGGGACATGCTGGCTGCCCTTCCCGCAGTCCCCATTGGCCTGGAGCGGCGAACTGCAGCCAGTGGGAGCCGTGATTGGCCGAACCTGTAGACGTGGCAGGTAAACAAATCAGCCCAGCCCGCCAAGGGCTTTCCCTGAACAAGCGGCTGCCCTAGTTTGAGAACCACTGGTCTAAACCAGAGCAGGGGTAACAGAATACAGAAATAAAGAGCACATTTTACCAGTGAAGGAAATAAATGACTAGAACAACTTACCCAGGGAAGTGGCAACTTCTCCATCACTTACAGCCTTTCAGTCTAGGCCGGATGTCTGTCTAAAAGATACGCTATAGCCCAGACAGAAGTGTTGGGCTTGATGCTGAAATTATTGGGTGACCATCTTTGGCCTCTGTTTTGCAGGAGGTCAGGCTAGATGATCATAAAATGGCCCCTTCTGGTTTAAGATCTGTGAGTTCAGTCCTTCGTGACTGCTTACTGGGGAGTGAGTGACATGTGGCAGATATTTCCTCGGGAATAATGTGCCCTCCCGCATACTCCTTTAATAGCTGCAGGCTTCATGTCTGAACGCCAGCCTCTCTCAAAGATCAGAGTTAGTTTGTGTTGGAAAGCAGGCCAGGGGCACATGTGAATCTTGATGCTCTAAGCCCCTCTGGCAGCCAAGTTGGCATAACTTAAGATTTCTAGATAGCCATTGGAGCCCTGTATGACAAGCCAACAGTTTGCTGTGTTTTCCCCCTGCCCCCATCATCATCTTACCAAGTACAACTATATCCCCTGACAGGCAGACATATAAATCTTAACCATTGAGAAACAAAGCCGTTTTTAAACTTTAACGAGCAGACTAATGGAAATAAAATGCAGAGAAAATGCAAAAAAGAAAAGTTTTTTTTATTTTGGTCTCCTGGTGGGGGTGGCAGGAGAGGAGTGTGCATAGTAAATAATAAATAAACCAGGCAATGTTTTTACAGCCTCTTTTCATATGCGTGAATATTTAAAACATGCAAAAATGTGGAATAGGCATTTGCTGGGGACAAAGGGAAAACATTTCTTTTATGTAAGGAGGGGAAAAGGTGTACCGAGAGCGAGATGGGGAAACCAGAGAGCTGCATGTTTAATGGATTGGCGGCTCATGTGGGGAGAGATTTCCAAGTGTGAACATATCTGTAGACAAACTGATCTGACAAGTCAGCTTGGTAAGGTGCATTTACAGTGCGGCCGGCTTGGGAAACAGGATTTTGTTTTCAGGGTGTTAGGTCAACATGAGCAACGCCTGTTGTTTGCTGGTAGCCCAACTGCAAAGTCATCCAGTCACTTCAGAGTTTGTCACACCTGCGCTTTGGTACCTGAAGAGCCTTAGTACAGGTGTCCAGGAAAAGCAGGTTCAGCAGCTGTTCACACCTTCATAGTCTTTAAGACCAGAAGGGACAGTTGTGATCATCTGATCTGAGTTCCTGCATCACACAGATCATAGATTTAGAGATCTGGGTTCAGCCACAGACTGTGTGTATCCTTGCGAAGCCACTTGCTCTGCTCACTGTGTCTCAGTTCTCCATCTGTAACCCTTCCTTTGTCTGTCTTGTCTATTCAGACCACAAGCCCTCACTGAGAAGACCTGTTGCTTCCTATCTGTATGTACAGCACAAAGGGGTTCTGATCTTGAATGGGCACTCAGGCACAATCATAATAGAAATGACAAAGAAACTTTTAATTAAAAAAAGGGAACATGGAGTGGGGAAGCCTTGGGCTGACAGTTTAGCAAAGGAAAGCGATTAGATACAATCATACACAAAGTGTGAATGCCTAGAAAGACGCGCCAGCCAGGTTTTCGTGACCCTGCTGTGGTGTCTGAGATATCAGAACTTCCCCGTGGCTAATCTTTGTACTCGGGTCACACCTTGCTCTCAGTGTAATTCAAAACACAGTCAGCAATGCCTATCGCCGTGACTGGCAGGGTTGTTATTGTTAACTGTTCCTGGCCTTATGGCTGCAATGTTTGTTTAACTGCATGTTTTTTTTCTGCCTTTTGATTTCTTTTTGCCAACTTTATATTTTAATATATGCTTTTATGGAAATATTTATAGCGCACATGTTGGGTATAAAACACCATCATAAAGACTTTTTGCAATGAAATAAATGATGTTGTTATAATTTCGGAGTTATATCTATTCTGTAATGAAAAAGGCCTGTGACTGCTTGAACCATCAACTCAGCAAGCTTTTACAGCCTTCTCTGGGCAGAGTGACCTCACTGAGCTGCTCAAACTCTTGAGTAGTCTGGCTTCCTAGCTGATATGGGCATGAATGGCAGAATGAACAAGACATGTGTGACATCTATATCCATGTGATGTGTGATCCAGTGTACATGGTTTTACATCTGCCCCGGTGTTGCACATAAACAGGGCATGCTGTATTATATTGTGGCTATTAGTTATTATTACAGTGCTAGGCACTTCATGGAATAAGTCTCTGCTCCAAATCTCTTACAATCTTGATGTTGTTATAGGAGATAAATGCATCAACTGCATGAATTTTCAAATGTTTGCACAGAACCTGCACTTGTACAGTGCCTATGGGTACTCCCAGCATTCTTGCATTTGTGTGTGTGTGTGCAATGCAGGGGTTTGTACATGGGAATCCTTGTAGGTATGGACCATTAGCTGTTTGTCGTGCACAGATGGGTGGAGTTGCTTACACAATGGATGCACGCACATCTTGCAGGCAAAATATAGGTGTTCAAAATGGTACCAATGGTGTTACTAAAAACTCTCTAGTCATAACACTGAGGATATGATTTTAGCCAAATGGAAACGGAAAAGGAGTTGGTTATGAAGCTGCCACTGCAATCTGACCATACCCTACAGCAGCTGAGGACTGCAGGATTCACAGAGGCCTCTCTGAAGTGACCCTGGTCACAGCTGTTCATGCCTTTATGATCTGCAGACTGGATCCCACAATCTGTCTTCAAGGGGTTCTGTCAGGAACAACCAGAAATGTAGCTTGTGCTTCCTGCTTGCTTGGGGGTTCTAGCAGTAGGGTACAAATTGCAGCAATTCTCTGAAAAATGTCCTGGCTTCCCTTTGCTCCTGTGTGCAGTTCACGGTGTTGGCCATGTTCTGTGAAGTCCTGTATAGTTTGGGTCCTGGCTATGAGTGAGATTTACCCTGTTCCTATGGGCTGGTCTGACACCAAAGATGTTGAACTCTTGCTAACAGTCCTCAGGTTTGAACATCTGGAGTTGGCAGCTTGGCATAGAGCATTTTCTGCATTTGGAATGAGCTTCCCCCACTAGTCAGAGAGCCCAAGTCTCTTAAATTTCAGGGTATAGTGGGGAAAGTTAATCTATTCGCACAGACTTTTGCCCAAAGGGAATGGTGGTGCATGACTATAAGGAGATCGAACTGTGTATTCTTTGAAATACTTTCTGTATATACCAAAGAACTGAGTGGTGGGTGCATTTAAAAATATTTTAAATACATCCTATCTAGGAGCACCAATGCCTGATACTTCTGAGAGAGGCACCTCCCTGCCTTTACAGTTCTACACGTACCTTACAGCCTGGATGGAACTTCATTGTTTCTAGATGGTGGAACCTTTTACGCATTCATGGACTCTAGAAATAGATCTTTGAAGGAAATTCCCATGTTCCAGAATTTAGATTCTTTTCAAACTTCTGCTCTGTCAGTTCTGGTATCTTTCACTCTCTGCAGTACTGGCTTTAAAACAAAGCAGCAACAGAACCTGGGAAAAACAAATCGTGTTTATTTGTAAGGTGCCCATTACCGGCTAAAGGAGTCAGGAAAATAATGCCATGGCGTCATGCCACAGTGATTATTAGGAAAGAGGCGACTTCAAAACTCACTGTGAACAGTTCCAGAGCATGGATGAGTTTTGGAATGGTCTGAGTGGCTGTTGGATGCTGGGTTTCCAGGCTGCTCCAAGACCTTCTATAAATAATAGTAAACATAATCTATGATTATGAGAGCACATTCTCTAGTTTCTTTCACCCTGAAGGATCCCAAAGCATTTCACAGGTGATGAGCCCTAGTATGTTCCAGTTGAAGTCAATGACAAAACTTCTGTTGGATTCAACAATAACAGGTTTGAGTTCTGTACATACAAGAAGCACTGAACCTGCCATGGAAACATAGCTCCCTCTGGAATGGGAGGGAGCCACTTTTTAGCCGTGCGTAGGAAGTCTTTGCACCAGTTTGGGATGAGAGGTGATGACCACCACATCCACCTGAAACTCCTGGGGAGAGTTTAAGCAACTAAGTTTAAACTTTGGCTAGGACGGGGTCTGCTCCTGTGAGAAGGTTCTTTATTGACAAGTGGTCAGGGAAAAGGCTTTATATAGGATGCCCTGGCAAAAAGAGAGCACCTTAAACTTTTGTATCTTTCTAATAAATAGACCCTATTTATCATTGGGGAGCTGCTTTGTTTTCATATCTGTGCATTGCATACCACACTCATTAAAGCTGGGCATGCATTAATGAATCACCTGAATCACCTTGTCCACACTGTGAGATTCACTAGCTAGACTAGTCCTAAGGTTACTGGGGGTCCAAGCTTTCATTGCTGCTGTATGATTTGGCTGTGCCTTCCTTACTGATTGTAAAGGTGAAATGCCTGAACAAAACCAGTTTCTTCATTTGACCCTTCAATGACCATGTGGTTTTAATATTAAATGACTGGGCCCCAATTCAGTAAGACACTTAAGCATATGCTCAAGTCCCTCCCTGTTCAGTTTAGCACACCTTTAAATGCTTTTCAGAACTAGGATGGATTTAAGCATAAACTGAAAGTTAAGCACATGCTTAAGTGCTTTGCTGAATTAGGACCCTTGACGAAAAGAAGGCCAAATATCAGAAAGAAAGCTAAGGGCAAAAATATATATATCTATATCATATACTTAGTCTTAGTTTTTTAATTTGACTTGTTTATATAAAATACATTTATATAAAATATGTTCTATTGTTCATCTTATGTAAAACAAGTCAAATTAAAAAAATAAGACTAACAATGGAACAAACATTTACTCTGGGCTAATGGCACATTTTAAAAATTAATACCCAAACATAAAAATGCTTTATACAAGACAGAAGCCTTTTTGTAACTTTTCCACCCCAGGAAAAAAATAAAGAAGATAATGAATAATTGAATTATGTGCTAAGAAAACCTACTTGCTGAATAAGTGAAAAATAAATCTAAGGGGAAACTAGTGTAGACCAGCTGGACTAAGAAGCTGACATTGCAGTGACATGGGGAAGGGCAGATCCAGCCTGGGATACCATTTCTAAACATGGGCCCAGAGGTGTAACATGAGTCAGGCTATGCCATGGATGAATCTGGCTCCTTCCATGCAAGAAAAATAAACATGAAGAGAGAGTGAGAAGCTGATAGGATGATGTTTCGTGCAGGGCTGTGCAAAATATTCACAATCAAACTCACCACGGTATGAAACTTGCTTGAGTTAGCGTGTTACAAACACAAAACTCCCTATAACCTCTCTATGTTTATGGGCACCAGAACAGGGAGATCCTCAAGAAGGGAGGCTTGGAGTCCCTTATTTCTCTCCCTTAAATCCCAGCTCAGCAAAGCACTTAACTACATGCTTAAATCCAACTCTATTCAGCAAGACAGAGCACTGCTTAAATCCCATTAAAGGCAATGGGATTTAATCATGTGCTTAAAGCTAAAGACCTGCTTATGAGCTTTGCTGAACAGGGCTGGTTTTACTCTGTAATTTTCAGAGATGATGTGCTCACTGCAAATACTATGGTGCTTCCTGCACCCAAATGAGCCAGTGGCCTCTGTATCCAATGGCCCAAACCCCTCTTTAAAGAAAGGATCGTTCTATTCACTCCTAACCATGGAATACAACTCATGTTTTAGCAGCAAGTTAACAAGATTCTCAAGCAGAGGCCAGTTTGGTTGAGTAGTTTGGAGATTCCACTGACTCTAGCGAAAGACACTCATGCTTGGCTATGCCTTCTAGGAGACAGCTGCTCTTGCCATTTTTATAGTGCCTTATGCAGGTCACTCTCTTTATGACCCGTATGGCAGGGTTTTGTTCCTAGTAGAAAGGAGGCTTGTGTTTTACTACTGGTCTATTTGTTTCAGGCATAAATCCATTCACTGCCCTTGAACAACCCAGGCCAGGCTGTGTGGTCCATTTGCAGGCTGGATCCTGTTTCTGAATCGTCTGAAGCCCTGTTCACAGCCCGAGCCCTTTTGTGCCATACTATAAAAATGGCTGGGTTTTGCGTACTCTGCTTTGGTATGAGCCCCTTGGAGCAACAGGGCCCGTAAAGTTTTATAAGTCATATTTTATAAGCTGTAGGGAGTAGAACAAAAGGTGGGGCTTTTTGTTTTGTTTTGATTTTGTAAAAATATGAATCAGATTTAATTCCCAGGTTCCAGAACCGTAGCCTGGCAAAGCAGTTTGGCCACAATCCGTGGTGTTGTATAAATACACCCCAAGGATGGGGCTCAGAATGAAATCTCCATGGAATGGAATGGTCATGGTTAGGGAGACACCATGTTAACAAACATATTAATCTGGCTGGTGATGGGACTGACCCTTTTTGCCTCAGCCTCCCTAGCTCTGCTAACAGTGTAGTGGTCCAGAGTTTTCCAATCAGGGTCCAACTTTCTCCAGATTAAATTTTGTGGGTTTAAAGAATTTCTTGTAAGAAATACTCATAAATGGACTGTTCCTTATGGCTCAGACTTACTGCCCTTACAGTAACTCCTAAGGACAACGGTGTAGGTATAACTAATGCACTCCTGCTACATTGCAAGGGGGTATGGAAGAGAAGAACCACAAGAGATTTCCTCGCTCCTGGAAAACAAATACCTATCCCAGCAAAGGCTAGAGCATTTGTAATTCTGTGCATCTCAGGACTGCAAGGACAGCATGGTGGATGCTGACTGCATGACACAGCTGTGCAACTCTTCACCTAGGGGACTTACTAAGGCCTGGTCTACACTGGGGGCAGGGGGGAATCAATCTAAAATATGCAACTTCAGCTACGAGAATAGCATAGCTGAAGTCGACGTATCTTAGATTGAATTAAAATTACTTACTTCGCATCCTCGTGGTGCGCTGTGGCTCCCCCGTCGACTTTCGCCGAGCCAGAGTTCAGCAGTTGATGGGAGAGCAATTGGGGATCGATTTATCACATCTACACTACACGCGATAGATCGATCGCTACCCGCCGATTCGGTGGGTAGTGTAGACGTACCCTAAGATTCTAGTCTGTTCACTGGCCGATCAGATAATACAGATTACAACTCAGTTTGCTCATAAGAACCCTGGCTAGAAGGAGGGTTTTAGCCCATTGGAAGACAGATTATTAATTAATTAATTTTCACCTCAAAGTGATTTTACACGTTTTCCAAAAAAAAGAACTACTTCATCCCATCTTGAAAAGAAACCATCACTTGTTGAAATGTGGCAGCTGTTTCATAACCCGTATTTTCACACTCTAGCTTAGCACAGGATGCCAGTTGAAACTTCCGGGGGGAATTCAGCTCAGCAGAATTTCCCGAATTGGAAATTGTATCTAATGCTTCTAAAACCTGTTTCACATCTCATCTGAAAGCAACACCTCTACTGGTATAATATCTGTCTGTCTGTCTATCTACTCAATCAATGATCTATCTCATGGTTTTGTATAACATCAATCTCTGTAATGTCTCAGCACTGAACAGACACATTACAGCTTCGGGATGATGTCAATAAGGGACTTTGTATAGGAGTAATTTAAAGTGAGATGTGATGAGATCACAGGTTGTCATGCTATATGGACTTATGATTCTTTTGAAAGAAGAGCGACAAAGAGTCCTGTGGCACCCTATAGACTAACAGACGTACATAAGCTTTCGTGGGTGAATAGCCACTTCGTCAGACGCATGTCACAGCTACCTCTCTGATACTTGAAAGAAGAGGTAATTATTAAAGAAAACAGCTACAGACACAGACACAAACAAGCCAGCTTCCACGCAGCTCAAGTTCCAGCTTTGTCTCTGTGATTCACTGAAGATCACAACCTGTTTGAAATACTACACTGCATATAGAGACATCCAGTGGTCAAATTACATGTTGCAAGTAAAGATATCATGGCACAGAGTTAGCTGGGATGGTGAATAGAGTATGATTTTTTTTTCTTTTCTTGCAGTTTCTCTATTTCCCACACCACAGCCAATTTTGTCAGGAAGACATCTCCATTTTTCCAATGTACTGTGGCCATTCTCCATGAAAAAAAAATTGCTAACCTATTTAAATTCTAATCAGCATTTCCCTTCTCACGTATGATTCCTGCATGAATCATTTTGTGAACTACATGGTAGAATACACCAAGTTTAAATAGAAAAGCAAATCACTGACAGCACTCCCTAACTCTAACTCCTTGGCCTCCTGCAACTGGCCCCAGTCAAGAACTTGTCACAAGTTTGTTTTCAGTCATTATCACAACTCTCCTGTACTGGCCTTGGAATCATTGTGTGTGTGGTAGGTTTACTCCTTCATCAAGCAGGGACTAAGTAACTTCCTTCAGTCCCCCTGCCGCCTGCTAATTTTGGTTTCTGTTAAGCCTCTCAAACGCTGATGTTATTACCCAGTTTGGTTATTTCACAAGTCTATCGCTGGCCCTTTCCCCTCTTATTTAAGAAGGATGGTGCCATAGTTAACCAAGACTTGGGAAACCTGAGTTCATGTCCCTCCTCCACTATACAGTTCCTGTGTGACCTTGGGCAAATTGCTGCCTCTCAGTTCCCTCCCTGTAAAATGGGGATAATTGCACTTCCCTCTCTCACAGGTTAGTGAGAATAAATGCAGTAAAAAGATTGTGACGGGCTCGGAGATCCACGGCTGAAAAGTGCGATATAAGAAATAGGTATTATTATTGAGTGTCCATGGACTTAAGCAGTGCCGCCCCAGGCCAATAGTCAAGAGCGACATGCATGTCTTCATAGCACAATGCAGTGCTGAGCACTCTCAACTTGCATAAGGGCCGAGGACACTAAATCTCCTCTCAGGACTGGGTCCGTGGAGGGCAAAAGAGACGCGATTTCACAAGCACCCAACAGAATATTCATTCTGCAGTATTGCTAAAACCAAGCATCCAAAAATCCTGAGTCAGGCCCCAAATAATCATGACACTTAAAAACAATAATAAATGTTGGGTTCCTTTTAATTGCCTTCTGGATTTTGAGTCTCTAGGATTCATATCTTAAAGCTTTACAATCATGAGAGCTAGAATTTATTTTTTCTTAAGAAAAGGTGACATTCTCATGGAATCACATGACTGGAGGAGCTGCAGCTTGAAAAACATGAAGTATCACGACTTGGCTCCATGAGTCATCTTCACTGTCTCCCACTCTAAATCCATCGGTTTGCTCTAACGCTTTGCTCAGTTTGCCCTTAGCATGATGGCAAGGGGCCTGCTTCTATCAATATCTTGCACCTGGGGTTGTGGAAAAATGGTGTAGAAAGCTACCACTGATGCAAGCGAGTGGAGAATTCCAACATGGAAGCATTTTATATAGTTGTAAACGAGGACATAAGTTGCAAGGCAGGAGAGAATTGGGCCCAATATTTTGTACTAAAAAAAGTCATACTACAACAGTAATTTAGAGGCACTCATGATTTTAGCAGTTGTAAGGAATATTACCTGCTATAAAGTTTGAGTGGTGTTGAATTTACAAAAAAGTGCCTGATGTAAAGTCAGATTGTCAGGGACAATTAGACATGCTGCATAAAAAACCTCTTATAGAGATTACACTTCCCAGATTGTTTTACAGAAAACTTTGTGTTAATGTTATGCTGCAAATGCCTCTTGCCATGAAACATTTAAGAAACAACAGTTTATAGTCTCAGATCTTTTATGGCTTGGAAGAACGAACACTCCCCTCATGTTAGGCCAAATTGATGTTTTAAATTCAGGAGAAACCCCATCATGTTATAAAAAGGAGAGAATGTCCTGAGAAGAAAGTGGTCAAATCATTCCAACATGTTATGGGTTTCAGGGTTTTTTTTGTTTTTTTTTGGTTGTTTTTTTTCCTATGGAAAAATGTTCATGATCCTGGGCATATGGTCAAAAAACACAGAAGTGAGATATTTTTAGACAAGCACATTTGGTATAAAATTACCCACTCCAGTGCTTGCAGGGGGAGTTCAGGACAACTTAGCCTGTCTATAGCACATTACCCTCCCAGAGATTAATACAGAAAGATCGCCATTCAAATGCTTTAAATGGAAAGCCACTACAAGGGAAATATATCCTAGCTCTGCAGTGCAAGAGGAAGGTCTGAGAGCATCTTCAGTCTGCAATGATTTGCCTGGTGATCAGTTATCCAAACTCTCAGAGGTTCAGGGAGGCTCTGTGTATTCCCTGGATGTGGCAACGCTCAGGAGAAGATTGCTACCCCAATGGATGTGTTAAGCATCTGATACTGATGGTTCATAGTTCCCACCAGCAGCAATGGGGGGTTTAAAATATGCATCGAAGAAGAATAAAGCCCCTTAACATGTGGCTAAGGGGCAGATAAGTAGCTGTAAAAATGAGACCAGGCCACCTTGCATTTCTGATCTTTGGTCCCGATACAGTCGCTCTGAACTGCGTTGGCAGTGCAAAGGGGCTGTGAAGTGTGTCTAATCAGGCAGATGAAGACTCCCTCTGCTCTATCCTACCCCTGCCTGTCCCCCAGTGAAGGGGGAGTGATAGGGGCAGTAAGGCACAGCCAGAGCAAGCTGTGCTCTGGCAAACCCCACAGGTGGCCTCTCCTGGAGGCCATTACAAGGCAGCCCCGAGGCTGCTGGAAACTACACGGAAGAAACTACACAGCCTGGAAAGCCCCAGGCTGCGGCCTAGCAGAAGGCAAATAGGTCCTGGGGTTGCAGAGGGCAGCCCAGGGGTAGGCCAAGGCAGCAGGTCCAAACCCAACCTTGCCAGTGATGAGTGGCTGATACTGCAGCCTGCCCCAGGGTGTGGGGCTAGACGATGACTGGCAGTGGCCTTAAACTGAGCTGAAGTGGGGATAGCGGTTTGGGGTTCCCCTGGGAGGGGGAGACCCAGACTGTGGGGGTACTGCCAGGGGGCAGCACCCAGTTAAAGGGGCTCTGGGGTCTTGAGAGGGACATGGGGGCCAAGCGGTAGCAGGCCACTGGCCTGCAGAGGGTGCTCCGGAGGCTGGAGAGCTAATTCCTGGAAGAAACCAGCCAGAGGAGCCTGCAGGGGTGAGTCCTGCACTCGCTTACGCTAACTGGACTTTTTGGTTCTCGATGAAAACCCTAGAAAATGCAGCCTCACAGGCAGCTACAACCTGGGCAGCCTCAGGGTGAGCTTCCCACATGCGGCCCCACTGGCCTCTGCTGTTGGGCGTGGGGAGGGAGGTAGCGATTCAGAGGGTAAGGATCTGTCCTCTTTGCACACAGCAGCCCCTCTGTGGGGAGGAGGAAATGGCCAGTAGGTCCGTATAGCCCAGTGGTTCTCAAACTTTTGTACTGGTGACCCCTATCACACAGTAAGCCTCTGAGTGTGAACCTCCTCAAAGTAAAAACATCTTTTTTATATTTAACACTATTATAAATGCTGGAGGCAAAGCGGGGTTTGGGGGTGGAGGCGGACAGACCCCCGTGTGAGAACCCCTGATATAGCTGCAGCACATCAGTGAAATCCCCACTCCTGACACCTGAGCCTCCTGTATCCTCACTGCGCACTTGGGTGTAGGGAACCCCGTTGAGGACAGCTCCTGGCATGCAGTACAGAGGGGTGTGCGTGTGACATCTCCCCATGAAATACAGCTACACCAGCACTATTGTGGTCAAGGCCCTGAATGCTGGCTCTCTCCCTCTCTGTGTGCACACACACAGGGTTTACCCTTTGGTTTTGTTCAGATTAACCAGTGCTCCAGGCTAGATGGATCCATGTCCATTTTTAGGAGTGGCCGGCAATGCTGCTGGCATTAGATCAATAAACGTGTACCAAGATGCACTGCACTCCATGTAACATTTTCAGTTCCCACTACCTCACATTATGAGATATGGGACCAAAACTAACCACGAAGGCTCCCTTCTAGCCCCCCCAGGAAACATAATATAAAATGCTGAGCAGGAAACAGACCAGGGACTGATTGTCAATAATGCTTTAAAACCATGATCCGCATAATATCTGGCAGCAGAGAAAAAAGAAAACCACACAAGAGCTTGGAATGTGTGTGCAGGTATGCACTGAGTTTATTCTGGCACGAGCCAGCGTATGCCCCTAATAAAGAGCCCGCATGTCTGATGTTGTGTGCAGTTCTGCTGAGCTGACAGTGAAAAGGCGCATTGAGATGGTGACCAAACTAAATGAGGCTTTGGGTGTGGGGATTAGGAAGAAAGATTAGCCAGACGTGGATGTGATACATCTTCAGGAAAAGAGGACTGAATGGTCTCCTGAAAGCATAGGGCCCAGTCGTGCAAATATTTATGTATATGTAACTTGACCCACATGAGCAGGTCAATGCGATTAGACATGAGTCAGGTTATTCATACAAGTGTGCGCAGAATTGGGCCCACAGAAAGGGAAATAGGGGAGATGAAAGGAAAATGCAGAGGCCTAGGAAGTCCTTATACACAGCTATGGGTGTAATTTGTAAGAAAAATGATCCTTTCTTTAAATACAGGAGCTTTAAATATTTAGGGCCTGAATCAAAGCCCATTGCCACCACCCCCAGTCAGGGGTGCTGGAACAATGTGTATAGCGGGGGAGCTGAGAGCCATTGAACCAAACTGCAAACCCTGTATATGATGGAAACCACTTCAAGCCTGGGGGTGTGGCACCCCCCCGCAACATCCCTAGTTCCAGCACCTGTGCCAGCAGTCTTGCCAGTAGAGTTGGTTGCATTTTCCATGGAATGTTTTTCCTTTAGAAAGTGCTGATTAATTGAAGCAAAACATTTTGCAGAAATGTGTTGGTTTTTGTTTTGGAGGCAATATTTTCCAGTCTCCTGACCATTTGGGGAGGGAATGCTTCTGTTTTTCATTTTCCAATGACTTTCCCTTTCAATTTTTTAAATTTTGTTTTATATAACACAAAATAAAAACAAGTCAAAGTCAGAATGAAACATTTTCATTTTTATCCAAACAAAACGTTTCAATCGACCCAGACATCCTTTTTTCAGAACTTCGTTTTAATTTTCAATTTTTGTTTTTTTCTTTTCATTCCACTGCGGAATGGGGGAAAATACTGACATCGCAGCATTCCTTGCAAAATGAAAAATCTAGTTCTGCCCAGCTCCGCTTTCCATTGACTTAAAGAAAAGTCAGACCAGGCTGTACAAAGCAAGTTGGGCCAGATTTCACAAAGTGCTCAGCACTTCTGAAATGAAATTTGTTCCCATTTGTGGGTCCTGAGCTACTGGAAATCTGACCCTAAGCTCTTTTGAAAATCTAACGCTATACATGTGCTTAGTATTGTTGACTGTTGCTGCTGTTATTGTGTTTGTAGACTCTAGATTCTCATCAGTTATGGAGGCCTTTGTAGAGAGATGAGGCTACACTAAAAAAAACTTTACTGTACTAGTTTGTTTAAAATACTCCCTAAATATAAAATAGGAAGTCAGATGTAGACCACGATAGAGGCCGGGCATATACACCTTTATGGTAGAATTGCTCTAGAATAAAATTTTGAATGCTAGAAGTATTTTTTTTTTCAACTTAAAAACATGTGATGTATTAGCTTTGCCCCAGAAGCCGCAATGCTTCTGTTATTTAAGTTGCTTTGATCTAAAATGCTGTTTATTTACATTTTATTGAACTATAAAACCTCCAGTAAACATGCCGTATGCTTTTATTATGTCCTACATGAATTCTATCATGAAAACATCAAGGAAAAATAATGAAGATCTTTATCATGTGTTGCTGGTGTCTTCCTTTGGAAGTTCTTATGCTTCACGTTTCTGTTCAAATGACTGTAAAATTCATAAGGCCTACAGATGTCTTGCCTGCTAAACATCTGGGGATGGGAAGGGAGTTTCTCCATACAAAATCTCAGTGACAAAGTAATATCAGCAAATAGTGGTTTTGGAAGCTCTTTCTTTGAAAATGCTACTTGCTAGGACATCTATAATAAATGTCTAGTGGTATTAATTATGGTGATGATAATATTATGGTTTCAGTGGAAGGGAGAATTTTGAGTGATCAAGATACCATTGACATGATGAGTTTCCTATTGGATATATTTCACATTTGCAACTCAGTGGTGTCAGCCATCAAACTAACAGGAAAACTGGGAATAATTAAAAAAAGTAAATAACAAAATAAATTTTTATAATCATAATTTAGATTTGTATACTGCCTCTCATCCTGAAAGTTGCCAAAGCCCTCTAGGAAAGTAAGAAAAGGATAGGCAAACGATACATTAGGGGTCAGTTCAACTGCCACAGAAATGCAGCTACCTCTGAGAGTAAATGTAGAAACTATAAATGAGATGTTTACTTGCAGTTCTGCCATTCAGCCACCAGATGTCTCTTGTACTGCTTAGAGTTCCAGGCAGGATGGGCTCACTGGCAAACAAGAAAGACAATGTTGGAACACAAGCTAGGTGGAAGCTTGTTTGTTTGTAGTGGCTTTTCAAATAAAGCACTTACTGTTTAAGAGGAACCAGAATATCATAGATGATGACAAAACAGTTTAAGTGTGCACAGTGATGCTCCAAAATGAGGCAGGAAATGAAGAATGAAGGTGTACCCAATTAAAGAGGAGATGTAAGTAGACAGAATATAATTAAAATAAATTATCACTGAATTGGAAGTTTGCCAGGCCCATATCACCTCAATTCTTGGGAAAAGTGCCACAGGATCTTTGACGGATCTCCTCCAAATTTTCCAAAAGCAGTTTCCGCTAGTGCCATAATGGGGCATTGGTTCAGTGAAGGTCCATTGTCCTACTATTGTCTTGACCCTACTTAACTTGTGAGATCTGACTGGATAACAGCACAAAGGCTATGGCTGCAAAATATTCGTAATAGCTTGCATTAAGCAAAGTGGCTGAACCATTCTGTAATCTCTTCCTAAATGCTATTAATGTCTATAGACTCAGGAAAGAAATTCTGGCAAAGTAGGTTGAACATTTGCCTCAGCTTCTGAGTTTTGCACACTACTTTAATCCAGCAGCTAAAGAGTTAATCTTTTCTGGGTTCTCAAAATATATGCATGTGGACTAAAGTGGAGACCAGTGAGCTGCTGTTTTCCTATTGGCCAGAGGGGCTGGAAACAGCCAAACAACATACACATTTTTGCAAACTGAGCTATGCACCTGCACATTCTAATTAAGGTAGGGTGTGTCAGCTGAACTTCCTTCTGCAGAATTGCTCTGGCTTCCAAAATGGTTAGGCTACTGTTCTCTCTACTGCTCCTTGCATGCTCTTCTTTACTCAGATATTTGCTTGGGAGATCCTAGTGGGTTCTTTTTGCTTCTTCACTAGTAGTGCTGGAGAAACGGATGAGTCCAGGTGCGTAAGATATGCTGGTAGGTCTGCCTAGCCACACTAAAAGCAGGCAGGCTGCTACTCTTCTGAGAGATGTGTTATGAACAGAGCTAGTGAGTATTGGGGAACTGGAGGAAGCAGTGTTTGTTGTTGCCAGCTCTTGCAAATAATGCTGTTTTGGCATCTGATGCAGTCAGTATTACAATGGTAGGAAAAGCTGCAGCAGTCGCATGATTTTTTTTGAAGCAGGGAGGAGGAGAAGTTACATACACATGCTGCCCTGAAGCCTACGGAAAAATGTATTAAACTAGAAGCCAGTGACCTCAGACCATGAGTTCTACTCTCTGCTCTTTCACTGGCTGAGGTTAACGTTTCTCTGCCTTCACAACCTTTATGATGCAGTATTGTTAACCCCAACTATTCTGAAATCATGAGTCAGCGCCCCCCCCCAATCATGAGATTTAAAACAATAATGCATTTGGGGTTTTTATTTCCTTTCTGGTGTCTGTCTTTAGGGGCACTCAGGTCATGCTTCTAGGCATTTTCCTCCACAAGCACAAGGTCCAAAGAGTTCTTTTTGTTGTTGCTGTTGTAATGCAGGCTGTAATTCTCACATAATCACAGGACACCAGGAGCTGGAGCTTTCAAAAAATCACCACATAGCATGAGACTCACGATAAAATCATGTGAATTGGCAATGAAGAGAAACTTACTCAGAGTACAAGCTCTTTAAGAAAACAGAAAAAAATCAAAACAACTAAAAAGCCCCCTAGGTTCACATGCTTAGAGAGAGAGAGAGATCATAAGGTTGACTGAGAAATCACTGGAGAAAAGAGGAATCACCAGAAAGAGTCCTATATAGGCATCACGCACTCCACTTCTTTCTGAGTGGTTTCCTTTACCGCCTCAGGCCGTAATACACACAATCTCCTCATTTCCTCTCCCAAAAGTGAGTGGCAACAATGTAAGTGAAGCCTTCTGCCTCTGTTTGCCTAATTCCAATCAGAGCAATTGTACACCCACTATCAAAAAGACGAAGGATGGGGAATAAGGTGTATGTCAGTTTCAACAGGGCTGGAACCTTGGGGATTTCAAACCTAAGTCGTCATTAAGATGAGAATAACATCAGGCTACAATTATTGTTATTTGCACTTGGCTACCATCTGGTAGCCACAAAGCAGATCGATGCCCCATGTTGTTTGGGGCAATGCATAGGGAAAAAGAAAGTCCCTCTCTGCTGAACCCTAAGTTAGTCAGAGAAAGAAAAGAGCAGCCCATTTTCAGGTCTTGAATTACAAGGGAGTAAGAAATGTAAAAGTTAGCTTCCTCTCTGTTAGAAGAGAGAGCGAAAGGCTAATTCCATTTTACAGTGGTCTTTGTACCAATATAGTTTGTATGTTGCATTTGACCTCCTGAAACAAGGTTAAACCACAAGGATCCCCTGGAGAAGTTGCTATTCATCTTTTAAATGTGAAGATTTTCAGGTATAGAAGGGGGATAAACCTAATACGGTGTTTAATGGGAAAAAAAATATGACACCAGCAACACATCTGTGTCTGTAATTTCACAGTTTTTTCTTTATATTTCTATGTATTTCTATGTATAATTTAATATCAGCCGTGGGGTTGTGGTCTCACATGTCATCAACTTGCAGGAAACTAGATCCTGGGAATAAGTATCAGATGATTTGCTAATGTTTGAAAAAAAGCAAAAAACATGCATTAGGTCTCCATTTTATTGCTGTTATTGAAGTAAGAATTTGTGATTGTAACCTGATGCTTGCCTCACCAACATGTTTTCATTATTGTCTGGATAATTGAAAGTCCAGGCAAATTTGGATATTAGGAGGTATTATACATGAAGTTTTTAGTGCTCATTGCTGCTGAATGCCTAGGTGGTTCAAATTAAGGATGAACACGTTTTACCATTTTATGTAGGCTTAAAGGTTGCTTTATTTCTCAACATCACTGGTCCAGATACAGGCTGATTAACGTGTACTTAGTTTATTCCTGTGTTTGGTTACCCAGCAGATTCTGGTAGTAGCCGCTGTTAAAGCATGCAGGCAGCCAAACTCTGCTGACTTGTTAAGGGGATGGATGGCTTTTAAAACTTTTGAATTGCTTTGCAATTCAGAGAGAGAAATTCAAGGGCAGTTCTGTGCTGGCTTTTTGTTCTGCAAGGAAACGTATAAGGTGAAAGTAGGTGGAAAGGGGCAGCACACGCTCCAGTGGTTCTCATGAGCTGGGCTGCGGGGTGGTGTGGAGGACGTAAAAGGTGCAACTATGTTGAGTTTTAAAATGTAAAGCTATCAGCATGTCATTGCCATCAATGGCTCTTTTTCAGGACTAAGCATCATGAGCAATACTCTCTGGCATCACCTCCAAAGGCTCGTGGAACAATCCTAGTGTGTTATGTAGGGAGTCAGAACATGTTGCAAAGGGAAGTTGATTGGCACATTCATCAATTTTCCTTTGGCACTGTAGAGAAGCAGGCTAGGGTTCTCCTGCTACCTGCAAAGAGCTTACTGCCTGTTTCTGTGGAGGTCACCAATACTCCAGGAGGCATCTCTGTTTCTTTTGGTAGTGGCTTATGTGACATGGGTGGTCCCATTCCAATGTGCAGGTGCTGCAATCATAAAAAACTCCCTCCTCCGGTTGGCAGGCAGCATAGAGGCCAAAGACTGAATGGATGGACTATGGACACTTAACCCTAGAAGTGGACCCTCCATGTCAGTGGGGAGACATGATGACAAGTGGCAGCTTGCCCTGCCATTACCGAGGCTGCTCCTGTTCTGTGGATAAACAGATTATTTCAGTCTTCAGGCGTGTGAATCCGGTGGCTTCCACAAAAGTCACTAACAAGCTGGCATGCATGGAGGAAGGTGCCTGAAGTTTGTAAACTAATCCTGACTAGCTGGGAAATTAAACCAAACAGAAACTTTGGTGAGCTGGGCTTCAAGAATGTGCATCTGGCTCAAGATTCCAATGCCAGGGTGCTGAATCCATTAATTAGAAACACTCGTCTCATCCACTAAAAACCTGCATTTTATCATTAATTAATCTTTGCACACAGGGATCAGTTAGAGCAACCCCCATAATGAGCAGATATTGGAAATGCAAAAATGGGCCTGCTTATTGCTTAACCCACCATTTTGATTCAAAACCTTTGCACAATTGGCAAAAGGTAACTCCATATTTGAGTTCTGCAAGGAACTAATTACTTGTCTGGACTCTACCCACATACCAGCTCCTACCCCCATAAATCCACCGAGCAGCAGGCATCCACAAAAGTCTTCAACATTGCTTTTTTGAATCAAGTTCTTTATGTACATCTCAACTTTTTGGTGGAAGATTCATGGCCCAAGCCGCCTTAAGTATTTTTGTTATGAATAGGGGGCCTTAAATATTTCCTTCTCATTTAATTTATCATTTTTGCTGGCTTTCAACACCGTGTACAAGTTAGAAATAATGGAAGGCAAAGTTTGTCGATGAGAAGATGGCCTTGGAATAATAAAATTTATGTTGGGAGGGGAGGGGGAGAAAAGAAAACAAGCCATTTCCAAGCAATTGGTTTTAGGAAAGGTGTTTATTAATTATTATTATTTATTTATTTATTATTTTATTAGCGTGTTGCATTGTGATAAGATATCAGTGATTTTTTTGTTGTAATTCAACATTCAAGGCACACGGTTGGGGTAGAAAGAGTTAGGGAAAATTGCAAGGAGAACAATTACAACAGCAACAAAAATGTGTGTTTGTGCCTAAAGATTAGTATATGGAGGTGTGATGTGAGGTCATTTGTCATTGTTCAAATAGCGTGTAATGCTCGCCATGAGGAGTGCCTAGCTAGATCTGGTGCAGCTCAGCACTTCCACTTCGCAGGGGCTGTTATTAATTATTATTTATTATTTATTGAGTGCTGACTGTTTGCTTGAACAGTCACATGAATATTTTCTATCCACGTGGATAGGAACTGCTGGAGTTGTGCTTTGAATTTTGGGTTCAAACAAACCTTTACAACTCAAAGTGAAACTGAGTCTGAAACCATGGAGTTTCACCCTTTTCACTTCTGCAAAACAATAAATCTGTTCAGGTTCACTTGGAACTGGCCATGGGTTTGCTCAGTAGTGGGCTCAGCATCACAAACCTCAGTGAATCTTGTGCCCTGGTCTGAACTTCAAGAACATAAGAATGGCCACACTGGGTAAGACCGATGGTCCATCTAGCTCAGTTTTCTGTCTTCCACTTGTGGCCAATATCAAATGTTTCAGAGGGAATGAACAGAACAGGCAGTCATCCAGTGATCCATCCCCTGTTGGCCACTCCCAGCTTCTGGCAAACAGAGCCCAGGGATACTCAGAGCCTGGTGTTGCATCCCTGACCATCCTGACTATTAGCCATCGATGGACCTATCCAGTTCTTTTTTCAACCCTGTTATAGCTTTGGCCTTCACAACATCCCTTGGCAACAAGTTCCACAGGTTGACTGTTTGAAGAACTTCCTTTTTGTTTATTTTAAACCTGCTATCCATTCATTAAATTGGGTGACCCTGGTTCTTGTGTTTTGTGAAAGAGTAAATAAGATTTCCTTATTCACTTTCTCCACACCAGTCAAGATTTTATAGACCTCTATCATATTCCCTCTTAGTCATCTCTTTTCCAAGCTGAAAAGTCCCAGTTTTTTAAATCTCTCCTCATACGGAAGCTGTTCCATACCCCCTAATAATTTTCGTTACCTTTCTCTGTACCTTTTCCAATTCTAATATCTTTTTTGAGATAGGGCGACTTTCATCAAGCTTATAATGAAACTCAAACCTTGGTGCATTCTGGCTGGCTTCAGGTGTTGTTGCAAGTATTTTTAACTTTAAAGTACTAATCTTTCAGGATAAAATGTTTTTTCAGTCTATCTTACCAGAGCAGTGAAACAGATGATAAGCTTAGAATGACGACGCAGTTGATACATGAATATAGTGTTCTCAAGTGTACACAAAGGTATCTAAGATATAGTGTTAATGAGGCTACAGTTGGTTAGATCTCAGGTGCTCCCTAGAAGTTATAGCACAATACTGTAAATCCTAACACAATAGCTTCTTAAATCCTGCGGCACACGGGTAAAATACCAACCTCTTTCAACAACTAAAAGACTGCTAACTGTGGGCAGTTTAGTTAGGGGTCATTTCAAGGGGAAATGCTTGAGCAGGATTGTATCCACTTAGATTTAAACATCCACTTCGTATATGTGTGCAAATTGCAATGCCAGATAGAATGAACCTTCCCTTACAGTGAACAGTATGGTACGTGTTGTATATAAAATATAAGGACTGAAAATGTCTTTTATTGGCCAAATCATGAGACAATGACCAAATTCCAATTGAGAAGAAATTGGTCCTTTTCAATGATGAAACTCCCTTCAACTTAGTATCCTATGACTTCCAATCTCTTCATGCATTTTGGTCATTCTATTTTATCCATTGATCTCAGTGGAAATGAGGGATGCTGATGCCTGTATGAAACGTGGCTGCTTTCCCACGAGTCCGGGCTTATCACCTCCAAGAGTGCCCTGTTTTCCACAAACTCTGAAGGAGATCTTTTGTCTTTGGCGGTTCCAAATCAACCAGGAGAATCTAAGATAGCCTATACAGTCTCTTATAATCCGGCACTGGAACTCAGAATGCATCGCATTGGTTAGTAGTGATTCAGAATGTTAACAACTATGTCCATTAGAGGAATTTATAATTCCTTTCAGCTATTACAGAGTTTTAGCACAATAAGATGATTATTGCCTTGCAACATCCTTCAGGTCCTTCATTTAAATTGGAAATTCCTTCATGCACAGCTCCTTCCATGGGTTTTAAAGTTGAAGTAAGCCCAAGAAATAGTTCCTGCCAGTTATTATTCTCACAAACCTGAATCCTAATTTCCAAGTTGTGCAGTAGCGGACTGTATACAATTGTCAAAGATATCATTGCAATAAGATTATGGACATGCACCCTTGATTAGAGCTAGGTGACTTTCTTGGTGAATAGTAAATTCACTGAAAAATGCGTTTTTTAAGGCATCAAAACTGTTCATGGATTCGGGTCAAATTTGGTAAATAGTTTTAGCCAAATAAAAACAGAGATTGTAAAATGTTTTGTTCAGTCCAGCCCATGTTTTTCAGTTTTTCATTTCAGTGAAGGAAAAAAAATCCATTTTAGTTTGCAATGAACCAAATTTTTTTGGAAGGAGATGATTTTTTTTTATTTTTTTTGGGTTTGGCTAATGAACTGAAAAATCAGTTATTTGCTCAGTTCTGCTTCTGACTGTGCTGCTTATTATTATTCTTTCCCCAAGCACAATCTCTCATTCTGCCATGACTGAATCAAACTCTTTTAAATATTCTACTGCAGTTTTGGGTCTAAGAGGTGGAATTTTTGTTGCTGGTGGGCCAGATTCTGATCCCAGAGTGCTGTAAATCGACAGTAATTCCGCAGTCATTAACTGTTACTATTGGATGCTTTCAGAAGAGTCTGTTGGGTTATAAAGTGCTTGAGACATGTAGTTTTGACCTTGTATCCAAGGTAGAAATTAAGAGGGGAAAATGAACTCCTTTCATGGTGCAATACCGGTTTGGGCTGAGGAGAAGAATTCACTGGGAAAGCAGGCGAACTACTGTAATTGTTCAGGGCAGGGCTGAACGGGAAAGATGCTAAAATAGAAGAGAGAACTACAAGCAAATAAGATACTCTCATTTATTTTTCTGGTGAGCAGTTTCTGATAACAAAACCGTGTCGGTTGGAGCTCCTGCTTCCATTGAGCACTGGCTCCGGTGGCCTGAAAACAAACTGAAAGCAAAGTTCCAAACCAGCCTTCTGAATATCTCCATGCAGACACTACTACAGCAACATAAAAGCAGGTGGTATCTGATTTGCTCGTTTGTTCAGCTCTCTAGGTCTCTAAAATCTGTAATGTAAGTGATAAAGTTTTACCCTAGAGATAGCTTATAGGGCTTCATTTTCAGACATTAGCACCTTCATTTCAGATGCAAAACAAATACGCAGAGGTCATTGCACGTGCATGGTATCTTTACACCTACTAGTATCCACTGGTTTGTGCAGTTGTGTACTTTTTGCACATATCTGCCTGAATGCACAGATGCTCCTGAGAGGCATGTGTGCTAGAAATGGGCAAAACCAGGTGGTTTTGGTTCCTTAAAACTTTTTCAGTCAAGGAGTGGTTCAGTCCTGTTTCATTTGAATTCCCCAACTTTTCTTCTCCTCCTGGATCAATGATTGCAGTTTTGATCCAGCTTTGGTGTGAATATGGAGAAGACATGCCTTGGGATTTGGGGGAAATGGAAGTCAGTCATTCAGGATTCCATATTCACCTGTGTCACCAACGGGGCTTGTGGAGTTGGGCAAGTCACTCCATTGCTCTGTGCCCCAGTTTCCTTGTCTATAAGATGGGGATAATACTGGCCTACTTCACAGCAGTGATGTAAGGGCTTATTAATTAATATTTGTAAAGTTCTATCAGTTCCTCAGATGAAGGTCTCTGTGGAAGGGCAAAGTTGTTGTTATAAAAATGCAGCTATGAGAGTCCAACTATTTGTTTTACTCTTGGGGAAAAAAAACTAGCATGAAAACTATTGGAGTAAAAGGCATCATTTGTCAAAACAATGAATTGTTGAAAGACTTGGCTAAACGGTAACTAGCTTGGAAGTTAGAGACAGTCAACGTTTTATGAGCATTTCTCCTTCCAATGGAGAGATTTTAAAAAATGAGAAAAGAACATTGAAATATGGATATTACTGGAGTCACTTTTGCTTCTTTATTGCCCCTTTGTTGATTTTTTATTGTCTCATCCTCCGTGGTTCATGTAATCACTGCTGCCTCGTAACTCAGAGAGGGTTTTTTTAATGTACACAAGAGCAGATCTTGTGTAACGTGAGTGAAAATGAATGACCGCTTCTTTTATTTTTTTCCTATGCCTCCACTAATGGCTGAGAGTCCCTGACCTCTTAAAAGACATTAGGGATGTTTTCTTGGAACACCTGTTGCCTTTGGAAAATCTTTTATGGGATTTTAGAAAAGTTTTTTTGTTTATTAAGAAAAAAGCAGATTCTGGGACTTGCGTTATAGATGCTGTGCAATCTGTAGCAGGGGTATCAATGGTAACTCAGATGCTTCTTACTGATGCAAGGAGTGTTAGGATTTTGGCAGCAGAAGGTAGGGAAGGGAATGCAAAATTTGACACTTAGGTCCTTAACCAGCAAAGGATGTGGCTTGTAATTCAGCCACATTGTCCTATTTAAAATGTATTCTCTGTGCAGCAGCGTTCTGGTTTGGAAAGAAACAATCTGGACCAAGCATGAAAACATATCATAACACCTTGGCAGCTTGGGCTTTGCCACCTTTTTGCCCTGTTTGATCCAGGCTACTGTCAGTAGACAGGATACTAGGCTGGATGGACCTTTGGTCTGACCCAGTATGGCTGTTCTTATGACTGATCAGTCTCACTTAAAAAAAATTGTTGGACAAAAAGTTGACTCTCTAGTTTTTATGAAAAGCGACAAAGAGTCCTGTGGCACCTTATAGACTAACAGAAGTATTGGAGCATGAGCTTTTGTGGGTGAATACCTCACATGCATCTGACAAAGTGGGTATTCACCCACGAAAGCTCATGCTCCAATACTTCTGTTAGTCTATAAGGTGCCACAGGACTCTTTGTCACTTTTTACAGATCCAGACTAACACAGCTACCCCTCTGATAGTTTTTGTGATGATGCAAAGACTTTTTAAGAAGAAAAGACTCAGTATCATTTATAGAGAACAGGCCTCTTTTTTCAGAGTCAAAATAGTTCTGAATGCAAAGATTCTGCCCCTAGGTTGTTATTACAGAAAAGCCCAACCTGCAAGGTTCAATTCTGGATCTTAATTTCTCCCCATATAGGCACATTCGGACCCAGGATTCTGGGTTAGCTCTGCCATGGAAATGGAACTGGGATCCAAGCATATAGCCCAAAGACTGGAAGTTCTTCAGAACCCAGGTGTTGGTTTGGGCACCAAATCTAATTATTATAAACCTACCCACAAAACTATTTTTAGAGCGTGTTAGATGATCAGAGTGCAGCTACCGGTTCAGGCAGTCTCAGAAATTCTCAGGACTGTGAACCTCTTACTTCCTCTGGGAAGCAGTTTCTGCTCAAACAAATAGTCCCGTTGATTTAGTGTTAGATTTCAGTCGGACTCCCCATGCAAGTAACAGCTCACCAGTGGACATAAGGAGTTCCCAATCTGGCCCATAATAAAGACAGGGAAGTGTGGTTTTAGTTATAAACATTAAAGCTGAAGCAGAGAGTGAATGCTAGTTGCAGCCGTATCTGATTGTTTTCTCTCTCAAGTGACCCCAAAACACCAGAGCTGCTCCAGTCCCTGTTGTCTAGCTTTCTTGGCTGGTCAAGGAAAAGAAAACTCCTGGGCAGTGTGCCACGCTAACCCCCCCCCCCGCCCCTGATTTATTATCATTTAAACCAGCTGCAGATGTCAGCTGGGCCTGCGCTCTGCTGCCAATTAGCGGGGGTCTCATGCAGAGATTGCTGGCGGTCTTGCCTGGCACTCGAAGGGGGACATGTCTGAAAGGGGTGGATCCATGAAACTAAAAAAGCATAAAAGAAAGAAAAATAGGATCCCGTCTTATCGGGTTAAAAAACATCAGTGGGTTGGAAATTGAGCTGTGCTAGGAAGGGTGGTTTCAGCTCAGAGGAAGGTTTGACCCAGGTCATCCGTGGGGACATAGGGATTTCCACTTCCTGTGTCTTCCTTTGGGTTAACAAACCCTAAAACTCCACAGTGAAACTCACCAGGACTTTCATTTTTGTGTGGTTTTTGAGGCTTGAAATTTAGCACAGGTTCACTTGAAAGCCAACCTGAAATGTTTGTGAATTCATGTGGATCCTTCAGTAAACCTGGCCCAATCTATGGTAGGGTAACAAAATCCCAACTCAGTTTGTCTGCAGTGGTGAAATTTGTCTTGAAAATTCTGACCAGCCATTCTGTTTCATCCCAAGTAGCCCATGTACTAAAACGTCAGGTGCGTTCTAACAGAGAGATAAAATGGGGGGTTTGCGGCACTCCTCCCTGAAAATAGCAATATTACAAGGGCAAATGTAGCAAATAATGAATGTATATGGAAAGAGTAAAGTTTTTCTCAAATCACCGCATTTCTGCAATTAATCCCCTCTTGGAAGATGTCATCTCTATATTAATCTTTTCTCTCACATTGGTCATAATTCTCTCCCTGGTCTGCCTAATAAAATTTTGTTTTGTTCAGAATTAAAATGAATTAAAACTTATCACATGCCACTTTTTTTAGGATCTATGACTTAAAACTCAGCCATAACTATATAGGACTGTACTTTTAGTCATGATATAATGCAACAGCTTTTTCTCTGTGTAGCTGGAGAGAAGTATGGTCCATATTGCATTTTGGAGCTGCAAGTTATATATTTCAGCCCAAACACTTACAGTTTGACAAAGATATAAGCAACTGAAAACAACGGAAACAAAATGGAATGAAATGAATGAATGAATGAAAACAATGGTTTTATAATGGAAACTGTTAGGCACATTTAAAAATAGAGTTTACTATCAGCACTAGCTATACTAACAAGGCACCGTTAACATCAAGCTCGCATCAATTTTTTTTTCTCACCTCTGTATTGCTAACTGTAATTTTGGTTATCAAAACAAAAGATTTTTAAAAAAAATCCTGTTTACTTATCTCATTTCTGCTTGTTATTTACTTGTTGCATTTCAGTTAATTTAGACAATGAAAATGGACATGAGGTGTTTTCTGCCAGTAGCATGCTCTAACTCACTGACATTTTGTTTCAGTTCACGCTGTTGCAAGAGAATTTCTTTAAATGTTAAGAATTCTATTTTTTCTATTAACAATAAGTACCGTATGCTTGTTCCATCACACACTAAACTCATGGAACACATTATTAAAACTATATATATTCAGATTTTTGAGTATTGTTAAATTTACTGAACATGTGAGTTAAAGAGACTAATTTGTTAAAGCAGCTAACCTTTTGTCAGGTTTAGTCTATACTAACAAAGTATAGCAAGTATCCTTAAAAATATTGCAATTTGCAAAGTGCTTCAAGTACAGCTAGAACTATAATAGTCTTTGCAACATTATATGACAAAGATCATTAATCAAAAATAGATTGAGCTTTGCAGACAATTATTATTTTATCATCTGAATCTCTTCTCTCCGCTTCCAAGCCTAAGTATTATTTCTAGTTAAATGTTGTTCATTAAGATATCTTTTTTTTTAATTTTGATAATGCAGAGTTCCTTTTACTGTAGCAATGTAATGATAGAAAATCGAACTACTTTTTCTTGATGAAAACCCATGTGCAAGTTTTGAAATCTTTCATGCATCTTTGCTCCATGAATATCAATAATATCTTGTGATATTTTATTTTTGTATAATATGTCTTCCTCTCTAATCTTTACATTGCAGTATTATTTTATAAATGCTAAAAGAAAAGCACGGTGGATACGTCTAGAAGGATTTGACATATTTTTTAAAATTCCTTCCTTTTTTATTTGATTTGTTATTTGATGCCTGCCTTCCCTTTTGAAAGCATGTATGCTTGTAATTCTTCTTAAAAGTCAATAAAAATAAATTTTAAAACATAATCGTTTGTAAGATAAAAAACTCAAAATTTTAATTTTGGATCTAAAACTAGTTGATATTGACCTATTAAAATATTGAATGTAGAGCTACGCAAATGAGATACAAAAGCTAATCTCAACTTTTGACTAATTGGAATAAAATCTTTACATATACAAGCAAGATCAGAACCCATTAGCAGCCAATATTAGTTGAAATGAGACTAAACATTACATGGTGTAATTTTATTTCTAGAAGCAGTTTATTATTCCTATAATGCAAAGCACTTCTTCATCACAACATAGTTCAACTGTTTAGTCTTTCTCTGAGAGCTCCCCTCAGTGCAAGGGAAAGGATGCATGAAGGAGAGGCAGCAGTTGCAGTGGCTTATCTGGAAAACAATCTGGTGCAAAGGCCCCAGAAGAACAGAAGGATGAAATCTGATAACCAGGCTTTACTTGAAAATTTTATAGCAACATAAAAGACTTTATTTTCTCTTTTAAGGTTTGAAATGCATTTTGTTATGAAAATGTGGTGTTACATTACCATAAACGCACAAAAGGATTTTGCAAGCAAAGCCTTCTATAAAGTTTCATAGCTACTGTATAATATGGGCCGACCATGTAGGTACAATGGGACATTTAAACAAAAGAATAATATAAATCTCAAACCAGCAAAATATATTTGAACATTGCAGTGGCATCCCCAATAGTGACCACATTTCATAGAAGTAACTAGTAAGTTGTCTTTGAGCAATGTGGAAAAAATTTCTTACTGATGATGGAAACATTTTTTTCCAGTCTGGGGAGGTGGCAGGGAGGTCGTGGAAAAATTTGTTTGGCTTTGCCCCCAATTATTTTGAACACCGAAAGACCAGTTTCTGTAGGTTGCCGTCTTCGTGCGGCTGATGTGAATGGAGAGCAATAACTATAATTTTACATTCAGATAGTTAAGCCAGATAATTGCATCTGGAATAGCGGCGTGTATTGCTGTGATGCCTCCTTTGTATTTGTGAATAGGGCATTGAGTTGTTATATGTTCCATGGTCTGTTCTGGGTGACCACAGTTGCACACTGGGGAATCTTTAATTTTCCATCTGTGCGGCAAGTATCTGACTCTGCCATGGTTTGTGTGGATGTGGTTTAGGGTTGCCCATGAGCTTCATGGGAGATCAAAGTCAGGATCTTCTGCGTTGGGCCTTTCACGAGGTGTGTGTTTGTGACTTCTTGTGAACGCCATTTGGCTTTCTAAGCTTTGTCAGGGTTGAAGTTGCATTGATGAAGGTTACACATGTGGGTCTAAAAGGGCTCATGTCTCTTCAAGCAGTGGTGAGGGATGTTGTTAAGGTCTTGGTGGGGGGGAGATGTTCCTTTTCCATGATCCTCTAGAATTCCCAAAGGGTTGTGGCATCGTGGCGAATGGATGGAAAGCAATGTGTGACAACACCAGCAGCCACGGTATTGGAGTCAGCTTGAGGGTTCCAGTGGTGCACCACATTGGACATCAACAAGTTGAGTATGGCTTCTTCTAGTCCATACCAGTGCCCAGTGCTTGGCTACAGAGTACACAAGGGCCATCGCTGATATCTGTAACACTGATGCTGTTGCTCCCCAGCTTGTACTTGCCAGTTTCTGAATCAGGTTGACCCTTGTCTTCATCTTGGCAGCTACCTTCTTCAGATGGTTGTGGAAGGTTAGCGTGTGATCCAGTTTCACTCCGGGATAGGTCGGCGTGGGGTCATGTTGCAGTGTGGCTGCAGAAGGTCACTTTCAGGGTGTACTTAGCATTCCTGGTATGAAGATGGAATGCAGTGACTGTGTTTGCTGGGGATTTGGCTTGAGCCTCCATTTCTGGACTGTAATGGTCCCTCGCTCTCCCGGTCAGAGGGAGGACACTCAGGCTGGTCCTGCCTGGCCAAGACCAGAGTCCGCAGGACAGCCCAGAGCCCACAGTAGGGCTGGGCAATCAATAGTCACTGTCGGGCATTAGCCTGGGTTTGGGTGGCTCAAGCTGTCAGCCCTTACACAGAGTCCATCAGAGCTGGCTGTGGCCTGGGCGGAGCTCAGGCAGCCAGCAAACAAACAGGCTATCAGTGGGCTTGGGCTTGGGCTTGAAGAGGCTCAGGTGGTCCACAAGCAAAACAGTCTCAGGGCTGGCTTCAGCCAGCAAACAAACAGTCTCTCAGGGCTGGCTTGGGTCTGGGCGGAGCTCAGGCAACCAGCGAACAAACTGTCTGTGGGTGAGTTGGTAAGGGATGCACCTTCCTCAGGGCTAGAGCTTCCCTGTGCAGTGTAGGAAGCAGAGGCGGCTCTAGACATTTCGCCGCCCCAAGTACAGTGGCATGCCATGGGGGGCGCTCTGCCAGTCGCCGGTCCCGCGGCTCCGGGACCATTGATGTAACTGAAGATGGCTGCTTGTGTTGCCAGGGCAAGATCATTCGCATATGCAAATTTGCATGACTTCATGGGAGGTATGTCGCTTGTGTAAACATTGAAAAGTATCAGTGTGAGTACTGAGCCTTGTGGTAGTCCATTGTTGAGCAACTGGGATGACCTTTCTGTAGGTAGCAAGCAGTCACTTCCACCTGGACAAATTCATGGTTGCTTGGAATTTCATTGCTTTTGCTCACATGACAAGATGTATTTGTGGGTAGGAATGGCTGACTCCTACCTTGGTCATACCCATGAATAGAATGGATTTTGGTAGTGAGTGCTGGATGTTCTGTAGAGTTTTGGTCCTGAGTAATGCTATGTGAAAGCTGGGCTGTTAGAGCACGCAGGGCATCATGTGAGAGTTTGTCAGCTGACTTTCACCAAGATTTGCTTCAAAACTATGACTAAGCCATGATCATAAACTAAGCCCAGGTTCACTCAAAAGGTTTGCGATTTTAGCAATGCTTTCAAGTAACCAGGGGTAACATTCAATTATGGATGAAAGCCAAATGCGGAGAGTTCCACATTGTTTTGAGGATTGTGGCAAACAAGTTGCCCAGTTCTAATATAGTGGTGGTTGGAGAAATTTTGACAGAACCATGTTTCATTGGAATATATGGTTCCATTGAAATAGAAACACTTTATATAATTGCATTGATTGCACCAGATTTTCATTTTAGAAGAAAAACGGAAGAAAAGTTCTGAAAGCATCAAAACATCCAGCAGGACAGTAGTTTAACCACAAAGCTATTCTATCCAGCACAAAAGTACCAAAAGGAAGAAGTATTTTATTTGCATGTGATTTTGGACATGACTTGGAATATTTTAACTGACCAATAGCAGATTGTTTTGGACTACTTTGTAAATTGAAGATACATTTTACTACTTATTAAGCCACCTCAAGAGATTTCAATCTATCCGCATTTTGACAGAACAGCAACTGCAACTTGAACTGTTTACTTGGTTCTCCATTTGGTTCTTGCAGTATGCATGAGCAAGACAGATGTGCAGTCTTCTGGTTTCTATGATGTAGTACCATTTCTTAGCACTCAGTCCTGTAGGTACTGAGGGCCCCCATCTTCCATTGAGCTCAGTGGGAGCTGTTGGCTCATTGTGTGTGTGAGTTTTAGTATGTGTTGGTGCTTTTTCAACGTGTACCTTTTGCACATTAAATGTGAACCAATATAAACAGCATTTCAATACAAAGAGATGGAGGCTGGCTAGGTAATGGCAAGGCTATTAGGCTGCCTTGTTCAGCAATCTTTCATTTAATAAGGTGTAATGTAGTGCAAATTCGACATGTAATTAAAGCCTGTCAGAATTCACCTTCATATTTCCAATAATTCTTATTGCAGCTTTCGCCCACTTTGTGCTTTACAGTCAAAACTGAGGTAACATTTAATTTACAGCATACACAGTCATAATGGGATGAGATTGCTGGATAAGAGAAACATACCTATTATGGGTAGCTAATCCTACCTGAATTTTGTTACTAACAATTATTAGAGCTAGACAATGAGAGAGAGAGAGAGCACCCTGTAAAATAATATTTACTTTCTTTTTAGCCTAATCATGAGCAAGGGCATAATTCCTCCCTAAAGAACACATTTAGCAAAACTATTGCTAACTAAAGAAGAGCCAGAAAAAGCTGGTGGGTCAGGAGCAACTGGAACATCTCATCAGTGTACTAGGTGTCATTGAGTTCTTTCACTGCTCATCCAGTTTTAATAACATTTGGAGATGTAGAAGTGAGAGCAGCGGCTTCTGTTTCTGATAGACCCTGTTGCAATGAGATTTAATGGATTAGCTAAAATGATGTGAAAAAATGGATCTCTGATTTATTACCTGTAATTTTTTGCTTACTGCAGCATTTTTCCCCCCATCACAGTGTTTTCCATCCCGTTAAAGTCTGTGTGAATAAGCTCTATGTTGTGTTTCTGGATTTGCCCGGAGGGCTCATCAGACAGCCCTTTGCATGCAGTCCCCACCAGGCCTTTTAAACAGGAAGTTTAATTTTATAATATTAAAAAAGAGAAAACGGTACTTAATTATCTGGCTGTGAAACAGCAGTACTCTTTCTTAATTTTAGTAGCTAATAAAATGCTGTTCCTGCAGTTAACTACTTCTGGTCCAAATGCACTACAATTTTGACTATTTGAATAGAATATTTTATGAACTGTTATATATTGCACTACAGATTTTAAGCTCCACTATGACATATTTCTCTCAAGATTTATTAGTGTTTTTTATTTAAAACAATATATTAAAGAGAGGAGAAGGAGTAATCTTAGGTAAAATTCAAATATTAGAAAAACGCAACATAGACCAAACCTTTTTATTTAACTCCCCGCCCCTCCCCCGCTTCTCCTCCTCTCCCACTGTTGCTATAAAAAAGTTTTTGGAACAACAACCTACACCTGCATCATTAATTCACTCTGCCTTCCAACATCATAGTATCAGTTTCAAGAGCCATTTGCTACTTAAATGACTTTATGAAAACAGAACAATGAATGACCCCTATGCAGTACCTGCCTTACTCTGCATAAAATAACCTTCATGATCTTTTATATCCCAATATATCTACCTCTCTACCAGTAGTTTGCCTTTCTGATTCCAGTGCCTTAAGCAAATACTCGCTCATTAACTGGGATGTCTGTTGTGCAGAGACCCTC
This sequence comes from Mauremys reevesii, assembly GCF_016161935.1. Classification (NCBI taxonomy): domain Eukaryota; kingdom Metazoa; phylum Chordata; order Testudines; family Geoemydidae; genus Mauremys; species Mauremys reevesii. The sequence goes on along the minus strand of NC_052643.1, from coordinate 14,433,971 downwards.
TTTACAAAAGCATGGGCGGACTGTCTGAATTAAGCAGAAGGCACATTGGATGTTTCCTGATTTGGGAATTTATTATTGAGAGAAGCCATTTTGTCTGAGAAGAGCTGTTGCTTCTAGGCTGATTCTCACTCGCTGACAATAGAACAATGTTATCCATCATGCTGAAGCAAAGTGTGCACCAAAACCAGACAAGAGAAGAGCTCCCTCAGACTAATTCGCTTGGGAAAATGTCCTTCTACCCAGTGATGACGAAAGCAATGTTCCTGGGAAGAATGCACTGGTCTCCATATGCGGAAAAGACAGTAACCCCTTTGCAACTGGACCTTCATGTAATGACTTGAGATTTGATCCAGCAAAGCACTTAAGCATGTGTGTCATTTGCAACATATGAGTAGTCCCATTGATTTCAATATGCTTAAGTGCTTTGCTGGATCGAGGCCTTGGTGCTCGTTATGACAACTCATGGCAGGCAAAAGCAGCTCAGCACCTTCATTGATAAAGTTACCCTTTTTTTCACCTGCAGAGTATCTTCAAAAGTGTTCCAAGGCCCTGATGAAGGATGGAAAAGTGTTATGGCAGAATCCGTTTCGGTTTGTTTGTTCTCTCTGTTTTTCCTAGCTGAAATAGAGATGCAAGTAGATAAACAGCTTAAGGTTCTGTCTTGGATTTTGTTTCTGTGGACTGCTTGGAACCATGAGGGGGTTCGCTTTGTTGTAGATGGGCATCCAGCAACACTCACCTGAAGATCACACATGGCCCTGTGAACTCAAAAACCTTCTAAATAGGAAAACCATAGAAAAAGCAAAACAAACAGGCAATCGAAACAAAAGAAAAAAAGTCTTAGAAACCCAACACGGCTGTTCAGATCTGCATAACCTTCCAAGCAGCAATGCTCCCCTATAAATGTGTGCTTGTGGTTGTATGGGTATATTTATAAAGAAGAGACACTATCAAGGAAAAATAATGGGCATGCACAAGAGTTTCATCATGAGCTATCATGGTCAATCCTGGAGTAGTTTGATTTCAGTGTAATAACTAGAATTAAAGAGGAATTCTAATTACAAAAATGTATGTGAAACTATGTTTTGCAATTGTTTTCCATTCAAAAGCACCAAATATTGTTCTTTGTCATTTGAAGTCCCATTAAAACCAATAGCAGTGGAGATACTATTTGTTTTTTAATCATTTTCTTAGTGGTGATCTTAACTGACAATAAAAAGATTTTAATATGATTCTGATAACTCAGGTATTATTGGATTAGCAAGCTAACTTTGAGGGGAAGTAAAACTGACTTGAAAGAAATCTGGACTCAGGTTGGAAAGGGTAGGATTGGTGCAGTTTATGATATTGTAGAAACTGGAGATGGAGCAGATTTAGATCAAGATATGAACCCCATTTAGAAGTAAAATGTTACGCTGTTGGCAGTGCCAGCAAAGAGACTTGGATAAAATAGACTTGAAAAAGGCACTTCCCTATAATGCTGAGAAGCAGGGCTGGGGTGCATTGGCAGAAAATGACATGAGGAACTTCTGCTGCTGTTGAATTTAGGGCAGTCATTTGTTTTGTGCATTAAAATAAGATCCTGGTGCTGGTCAGACAACAAGAGGAAATTTTGCAAAAATTTTCATTAAAATGTCCTTTTTTGTTGAAAGTTAAAATTTCAATGAAAAATGTAATCCGTTTTGAATTTTTCTACCCATCTATAGTAATTGAGACTGATCAAAAATAAGGGCAATTTTCACAAAAATGTTGACTGTTTTTAGTCAAAGTTCAAAATTTCAATAAGTGTTGAAATTTTAAAATTTCCAGCTAGGTCTATCAATTATTGCTATATTTTTAAAAGCATGTTAAACCTTATTCCCTTTGTAACTTGTCTACACTGTATCTTGAAATGAGGAAGGATAGTTTAATAGTCATGTTGGTTTGAGCAATGTGGCAGCGTATATTTTTGTATGTAAAATTCAGAATGACTATTGAGCAAGTTGATTGGTCTGGGCTGAAGCAATAATGTAACAACTGTAAGAAAACCAATATTGATAAACTTCCAATAACCATGTTGTTTCTATAGTGCTCTACAACAAACATTCTGCTTTAGTTACAACTGACCTAATTCCAGCACTGGGCATTCTAATGCCATGGAACCATAAAATGTTTCCCATTTTTATTGAGCATGTACTTATCTTCTCTATGCTGTAAGAAGTCACAGACATGACTGGGTTTGGGATATATCTGCCACATAGGGGAGCTAAGCACTGTCTTGATCTGAGTCCCAAACTCCCTGTCCCACTAGGGTTGGGAGTACTTTGGAGGCCATGACACCTCGGGGAATGAGGAACAACTCCTTCGAGCCCCCTTCCCCCAGCTGATCCAGTCAGGGATGGGTCACTATGGCAAGTGAGATTCAAGGAGGGACTTGAATTTGTAAGGGGAAAAAATGGGAGTATATCAGGGAATCTCCTGGAAAAATACAGCATGTAGAAGAAGAGTGTTCATTCAGGACTTATTGCGCCAAATTGGTCTTTGCTGCAAATCCATCCATATAAGTAGATTTACACCCAAGATGAATTTGCCCCAGCATCACTTTAGCCTGCAAGTGGACACTTCGTGCTTTATTTAAAAGCAGCTTTAAATATTTGCTGCTTTTAATGAAAAACCTGTGGTTGCTGGAGTGCCTCTTATAAAACCCATGTAAACTGCAGCTTTAATGGACACACTGCTTTTTTTTTTTTTTTTAGCCAAACTTTTCCTATATATATTTTTTTAATGAGCCTAATTATTTTGAGGGCTGCCATATGGCCTGTGCCACTCCTTTTCCTGAGCCTTTTTTGGCAGTATATAGACCGTTCTCCTCTTGGGTAATGGGTGGATTCTCAGAAATTAATGTCTCAAAAAACCACAGGAGGCTGTTTATCTCTCTATCTCTGGTCCTTATCTGGCCCCTGTTATCATGGTATCTGAGCACCTCACAGGCTTCACTGTCTTTAATCTCCCCACACTCCTGTGAGGTAAGCAGTTTTATCCCCATTTTTATAGATTGGGAACAGAGATACTAAATGAAGTATGTAAGGTCACACAAGAAGGTTGTGGTTAAGCAAAGATTTGCACCCTGGTCTTCAGAATCACAGTCCAGTACCCTAATGAGGGGACTATACGTCCTTCCTATTTGTCTGTTGATCGTTGTTCATTATGGGTAATCTCTTGTGTTGGATCAGTTGTCTGCAGTCTCTTACTGACCTCTGGGTTGCCCGCTGGGCCAAATTCAACCTGAGAATAAAGCAAGCCAAATTCTTGTTGCAGCTAGCCAGACATCAGTGAGGGCTGTGCCGTTTGCTCATTGGCGCCTTTCAGTGGCTAAAACGCCATATAAATTCAGCATGGGAATACACATATGATCGCAGACATCATTTGATGACCAAGAAGGCCTTTTTCCTCATGCTTACATCTGAACTCGACTTGTCATTGTGATCCTGAAGAAACTCTTGCAAATGTCCTTTAAGATACTCTTGATTGCCCATCCTCTGCTTTTTCTATCGGAATCAGGTACACAGCATGAACCTGATTCTCCTCTCACTTACGCCAGATTTACAAATGTGAAAATTTCGCTAACTTCAGTGGAGTCACTCTTGATTTACACCAGTGTAAGCGAGGGGCCCTGTGTGTCCTATCTTGTGAGTAAGATCTCCACTGCAAATCACACAGCGCACACATATGTAATTTCTTATGAGTCAGGCCCCTTATGAAGGAAATTATCATTTGTTTGCATAAGGGATAATACCCTGGTGAGCATCTGTTTAATCGTGGCTGTCACTTAGCAATAGAGGATATGCAATTCATACAGCCTCCCTATATATCTAACAGGGACCAATTCAAAAGTAAACCATTGTCATCAATTACATGAGTCAATGCTTCAGAGAAAGCATCCTTCACAACTGTGTTTCCACCATTTAGCTGTGTGTGGTTAGTTAATTTGCAGGCATTAAGAGACTTGGGCAAATATCAATCTTATTAACCTTATGGCCCATATATACCAGCAAAACTAAATTAGGTTATCTTTAGGGAACACACTATACTGGGAGTTCTCTCTCACACACTCATTCACAAACACACAGAGAGAAAATGCTTGTGACTTTTTTTTCTATACTACAAAGCAAGATTTTGTGTATTAGTAATGCAGCTACCATCCTGTTCATCAGAGACCCAGGTTTTGGCTAACAAGAGCCCCCAAGACTTGCTTGGAAAAAGCTTGCCCATTCACTGGCAAAGGGCTGCAGCTTATTTTATCCGTTCTGGTTCATCCATCCCTAATATAGAGACATCTAGAAATCTTCCCAGATCTATTTTGGGCAATACGTCTGAGCAGGAAAATATTTCTGCAATGACACAAAGTGTCTTGTTGGTCTATTTAAGTGAGTCTTCAAAGGCTAAATTGGGATTGGACAGGATCCAAGACTCTGAAGAGGAGGCGGCGATTAGAATGGGAAAGGAGAAGGTTTTATGCAGTCACTAGTAGGGAGGATGATACCAGTGGGGGTATAGGGTTAAAACAGTATTTTTTTCTTCTGACAATTCTGGACCAGACTCTGAACTCCCTTATTCTCGTGTAAATCAGGAGTAACTCCCCTGAAGCCAATAGAGTATCACCAGCGTGAAACCAGAATAACAGAGGCAAAAATCAAGCTGAAAGTGTCCCAAAGAGCAACAAATGACCCTGGCAATGATTTCTGTGCAACAATAGGGTTGTTTGATATCTGTGTAACAGTGACCCAAACTTTCGGGGATAGAAATTAGAACCAAAAGACAATATGTAAACATGGTAGAACAAAGAGTTTAGAAGGGAGCCTCCAAGGGACTCTGTAACACTGCAAGTAAGTGTTTGAGAAGGAATTATTTGTAGCCATAAATTGTAGACTTGGATTAAGCAATGAATGAAACCAAGAAAGAACAGCCCCTGAGAATCTAACAAAAGAAAAAACTCCCCAAGCATTCTAAAGGAGTCTCCTGGTCAAGGGTGTCAAACGCAGCTGACAAATCGAGGGGAGTTAAAGCAGAGATCACGGCCTTGTCAAATGACATATGGAGCTCATTACTGACCCTCGGTAAAGTGGTCTCTCCACTGGGACTGGGCTTTTGGAGAATGCACAATAATCTTGGAAAAGGGGGTTTGAAAGTGCACAGCAACCCCCATCTCTCTTTTTGCCCCACACGATAGGATGATAAACGGATTCATCCACAGACAAAATGGGGGAAAGAGCATGATGTTACTTGATTAATGGCTGGACTTTGTTAATTTTAGACAGAGACACAATGTTAATTGTTAGTATTAATTGTTAGTGTGAACTGTTGTTTTGGTTGCTGAAGTTAAGGAGTGAAAATAAGGAAGTCTGTCTGACTTGTAACCTGATATTATTAGATGCTAGACAATTAAAGAATGGGGTTTTAACCCACATGGTGCACACGCTGTCTCTCTCTCTCTCTCTGTCTTCCCCTCCCCCCAGTATGTTCTTGTAGTTAGATATTCTACATGGAGACCTTAGTTAGCCCAGTTACATCCCTTTTTGGTTCAAGGTTCTGACAGCCTCAGTTCGTAGTTATCCCCTGAATGCTAGGCTTGGAGCTTTCATTGCAATGGGAAATAGTTATTAGCAAGCAGTGGAATAAAAATGCAATAAAACTTAGGCCGTGACTAAGCAAATAAATACCACCTACTCTGATCAGTTTTGGACAATACATGACCGAAGAGCTGGTCAAAAAATTCCAAATTTCAAAATTTTGACTGCAGTTTTGACTGCAGGGAAGACTCCACTCTCCCATCCAATTTTCAGTTCTAGTATCAACCCCGTTCTTTCAGTAAAGAGGTTGAAGCCTTCCAGCTTATTGAAAAATATGCGTGGGTGGCAATGGCTGCAGCATGAGTGATAGGGCTGATTGTTTCTATAGATCCTCTCCCCAAGTGGAACAAAGGATGCCATTAAAACATGGACATTCACTGTTTACCTTTAGTCTGATCTTTGCCATATTCCTTATAGGGGAAATTCTATAAATATCTTGGCTAGCATAATGACTGTGGGAAGAAAATGCTCAGTTTTTCATTGTGATTGCTGATTTTTTTGCACTAGGGTAGTTCCTTTTCCCTCTCCATTCCCCAGTATCTATTTATCTACTCTCTTTGTCATGCTTTCTCTCAGTACTTCAAACATCTTATTTTCTGCCCTAAGACCAAGGGGACACTTATCTCTCTTCTATTCTTCATACCTGTGACTCCTAGGGTTTAAATCTGAAGCTCTTAAATGAGAGAGCTGAATTTATCCTTCCAGCTCAAGTCTAGGCCTTTATCTGTTTTGAAGGTCATACCATTCATGTTTCAGGCTCTGTTGTCCAGTGGGGCATCTCTCTGTGCTCCAGGCTTTCCCCCCTACTCTCCCTGGCCAACAATCTCAGTGCTACCACTGACTGCTACAGGCTAGCTGAAGAATGAGTAGATGTCAACTCTCCACCTTCCCCCCTCCTCCCAACACCTCCTCAAGCCCTCCAGCCACCCTTAAAGAGAACTCAAAGGGTCAAACCCTCTCAACCCTAGCATGTATAATAATAATAATAATGTATAATACGCGTATTTAATCATTGGAGCAACTTACCAAGAATAGGGTGGATTTGTCATCATTTGACATCTTTAAATCAAGACTGGATGAGTTCCTAACATATGGTGTAGCTCATCCAGAAGTTATGGGCTGGATGCAGGAATCACTGGATGAAATTCTCTGGCTTGTGCTCTGCAGGAGGTCAGACTTAGATGATGATAATGGTCCATTCTGGCCTTAACATCTATGAATCTAAGTTAAACTGGGTTCCAAAAAATTCCCCCAAATGCATTCCTGTTACCTATACTACAAAAGACAGCACATCTTACAAGGACAAGAGAATTCTGTGTTAAGAGCAAACCCAGCATCAGTGGCTCCTTTGTTTTACATAACTCATAACTTTTATAATAAGATAATACACCATTAAGTAATATGCTGGCCAATTGCTTGCTGATTGCTTGCTGTTATTTCAGATATATATCAGTTCTAAACAGCCATTCGTATTTACCCTCCTGAGCCTTATCACTATGTGCACTTAGTAACCCGGATTCATTTGCCATTATGTAGATTTCTGTTCTCTTTTGGATGACAGACGCATTCTTTAAAGACAACATCCCGAATGAGTCTATAATAGCTATGAGCTTGTCAATGATCCCCGCTAAGCAGATTGAAATCAGATTGTTTGCACTTCGAATTTGCTCAATTGGTCCTTTTCCATTATTCAACCAGGGTTGCGGCTGTTCACCAGCCCTGTCCAGTGCATTAAATGTCTATTACCCTGTTTACCATAGTCATGTTAAACACCAGCTTATGAATGTCAATTTGTTCTCCAATTAGCCATGCCTTATTGACTTGCCCTTAAACTTACAAACACCAGCTTTTTGAAGTGCCTGTCACTATAAAACTCTTGTTTGTTTTATTTTTTAAAAGGGATAAAACCTTAATGTATCTTTCTAATTGACAACAACCTTGGTAATCCGCATTTAGAGCCTGTTGTTTGGGAGGAATGGCGTTTATTCTAATAGCTTCATATCAGCGTTAATATTTTGTGACAGTTTTGAGTATGTTTAACTTGAATAGATGATGCATTAAGTATATTCCACTCTGTATATGGCATATTAGCAGTAAACTGTTTATGATGCAAAGCTTTTAACTCCCTTTCCACACAGCACTGAAAGGTAAATGCATACATATTTGCTGGAATTAAATTAAGAGATCACACGTAAATGAGCAGGAGAGGTTCCCAAACATTTTCTGCAGTGTGCCCAATAGTGGAATCAAATGGCAGGTGGGCCTGGGCGTGTCTGGAAATGCTAGAGCAGAGACAGGCAAAGAAAGAGCAAGATCACAAGTGAAAAACCCCAAACCTTCCGCAGGTTATGCTTGTCTGTGTGACTCTAGGACTAACTTACCACAGAGGTGATGTTCTGAAACAAGATACGAGGGAAGAACTTGAATGAGCAGGCACACCTGTGTTCCTCCTCCCCCTCTCTCGCCAAAGATGGGTCTGATCCTGCAGGACGCTCAGCTCAATGGGAATTAAATGTGCTCAGCATCTCAGCAGTCCTGGCCCAAGGCTGCATCTTAATGACAGCAGGCGTTGAACTTTTCTTATAACAGAGCTCTTTGCCCTAGTTATACTGCTAATCTGACACTAGGTACCAAGCTAGTCTTAAGCCCTAAGCAGTGGTCTCTGCCTGGCTTTTGGACTTGTTCTGTGTGTGCAGAATGATCCTCTGCATGGGCCATCAGCAGATATTGAACCAGAGACTTTCAGCACCACAAAACAGACCTCCATCACATCAGCTCTAGGAATAGCTTCATTTGATGACAGCAGTAGTAGGCAACTATCCTCTGTGTGGACCAGCCATCAGAGGGGGTGCAGCATACACAGTGCGGTAGCATTACATGTGCACCTGGTCCATTGCCATATCTGAGACTCAAAGCAAGACACTTGCGGTGTGTAAGCAGCATGTCTACCAGGGAACCAGGAAGAAGGGAGCCTCTGGCCATGCTGTGCTGAGCTGGTCAAAACTGGAAGCAGTTCTTGGGTAACTTTCTCTCAAACGTCCTTAAAGTATCAGGCTTTGTGTCATCTCCACCTGCCAGGTTGCTCAGCGCTGACCCCAAGACTACTGCACAGAGCTGAAAGTGAGGCTAGGTTTATGCTGGTGAGAGATGGGGAGAGTTTGGAGCGGGAATTACTTGTGGTGGCACAGAAAGAGAATAACCCGCTCTGGGTACATCTGCATTGCAGCTAGAGGTGTAGTTTCCAGCTTGGGTGGACATACCACCTGCTAGCTTTGGTTGAGCTAATGCTCTAAAGGGAGCAGTGTAGCCAACAGGCCATGGGTGGCAGCTCAGGCTGGCTGCCCGAGCATGTGTCCGTGAGACAGGCTCATACTCGGGCGGCTCGTCTGAGCCACCAGCCATCCCGCTGCAGCTGTACTGCTCTCTTTAGTGCGTTAGCTCAACCAGAGCGAGCAGATGTATGTCTACCCAAGTTGGCAATTACCCGCAGCTCTCTCAAGATGATGTTCACTTGATTTAGTGATCCTGATTCCTGACCAAATGTTAACTCGCAAATGTCACCCAAATTCCCCTTCTTGGGTATGTCTACATGGCAGCAAGTCTGAGCTCTGGTCAACTGACCCAGGCTCGCACTGTGGGGCTAAAAATAGCAGTGTAGACGTTCAGGCTCGGGCCCTCCCCACTTGCCAGGTCACAGAGCCCAAGCTCCAGCCTGAGTCCAAGCATCTACACTGCAATTTTTAGCCCTATAGAGTGAGCTCCATGAGCCCAAGTCAGTTGAGCTGGGCTCCGAGACTCACTGGCATGGCTTTTTTTTCCCCCCAGTGTAGACATGCCCATTGACATTCTGTGTACCACATCACTTTACTCCTTTTCCACATGCACCGAAACTCTCCAGCAACTGTTCTCTTTTTAGCCCTGCCTTCAAAAAATGAGTCACTTAAGCCATGTCCCCTAAAGCAAGGTCTATGAAGAAGAGCACACAGAACTGGAAGGATTCCTACAAAGGAAGAAAATCGATGGTTTGTCTTTTCTTCTGTGCGGTGCTTTTTGTTGAAGCTCTCTTCTTGTTGTAGAGAACTATAGAATACAATGGTGTTAGTGACATTGCAGCGTTGTGTCAATAAACGGCTTTTGCAGTTATCCAAATGCTTTAGCTTTGCCCAGGCAATCTCTCATAAAAGCTAGTTATTGCCTCCTGTACTACTCCACTAGCTACATTAGCCCTTAAGTATATGAATGACACAATTAGGCCTCTTAGAGACTTACCAAAATAATGTTGACTAAAGGTCAAGCATAAAACTTCAGATGCCACTCTCCTTAATTAAGAAAGCTGGGGCCTCCTGCATAAAGCTCAGCATCAGAACTGAAGCGAAGCAGCATTGTTAGGCAAGGAATCAAATGGATCAGGCACAATGACTAGGTTAAATACTTTGTGGACACATTTGGTTTCTAGGTAACAAATTGAAATTGCGAAAAGTGTTCATAAAAGTGCATTTTTACTATTAGCGATCTTCTCAAAACAGATCATTAACTTCAATATGCTATAAAATGTAAACTGCAGTTACAGGTGGCCTCACAAATAACAGGCAATCAAACCTCATTAACACGGTAGTTTATAATTACAGTTTACTGTAATTCGTGAGGTATTTAGCATTTTGCAAGGGTGTTATTTCTACTGTTAGGGGGCCAAGCAGCAGTGGTGTAACTCTGCTATAGGTTCAGTCTTGTATTCTTTCCATCTCCTCAGAAAACATGTAGAACACCATATTGCAAAGGAAGAGACTAGAGCCATTGGAAACTGCAAATCACCCATTATCAGCCATCACAAATTATTATTTCAGTAAGAAGCATGACATTAAAAATATCACAAATTAACTTTTTTGTGCTATGGGAAAAAAATAGATGAAAAGTTTCTGGTAAATGGAAGGTCACACAAAGATTAGTTTTATTCCCTGAAGTTGGAAGGAATGTAGGGTGAATCAATACATAGAAGATAGGACACCAACTCAAATCTCTGCCCATTTTTTTTAACCAAACTCGATGGTCTGACCAAAAGTTCTGTAAAGCTTTGGATACTTTTTGTTTTCACTTCTGGTGTCTAGACAGAATCAAAACTGGGAGTGATGAGAAACCAAGAGAGATCCTGTTTTGTAACCCTTCCACTCCATTGTTACAAACTCAGGAGGTTCAGGTAGTTTGCGCCATTGTCCCATATGTTTTCAAACTTCCGGATGTTAATCTTAAACATCTGAGGTTTGCTCTGCACTTTAGGGTGACCAGACAGCAAATGCAAAAAATTGGGACAGGGTGGCGTAGTAATAGGAGCCTATATAAGAAAAAGACCCAAAAATCGGGACTGTCCTTATAAAATTGGGACATCTGGTCACCCCACTGCATTTGCTTGTTTTTAAGTAGCGTCTGATCGTTACAATAAAATGACTGCGGCACATTCTGACTATGAATTAGAAAATGGGCCATAGTTAGATCTGAATTTCTCTAAATTTCATGGATGTTCCTATTTAGGGTTTTGGACTTGGCTGAACTGTGCTATAAATATTGGACTGAATTTCCATTCCAAGCAGCTAGGGACTCATGAGTGGGATGAACATTCTGTAAGAGCTCCAGGTAGTGCATTATAACACTAGTTTCCCTTAGGAGGTATGCTATGAGCAGGCCGCGTCATCTAGTAGATTAGGTTGGGGGCTGGAGATCTGGGTTCTAGGACAAGCTTTGCCACTGACCACCTGTGTGGCCTTGGTCAGGTCACTTGCAACCACATTTTTAAAAGTGGACTCTGATTTTTTGGAGGGGCCTCCATATGAGACACCTGGAAAGATCCTGATTTTCAGAGGTGCAGAGCACCTGCAGCTCCCACTGACTTTAGTTAGAGTTGTGGGTGTTCGTTATGGCTGAAAAGAATCTCAAACTGGCCACCCAAAATTAAAGGCACGTGTCATCGGGGGGCCAGTTTTAAACAACGAGGGTAATAGACCACTGGAACATTTGTACCTAGGCTTCTCCATCATGTAAAGCCTTTAAAACATGACTGGATGTCTTTTTAAAAGTTAAGCTATAATAGTTCAAACAGAAGTTTTAGGCTTGGTGCAGAAATTACTGGGTGAGGTTCTCAGGCCTGTGTTATGCAGGAGATCAGTCTAAACGATCACAATGGTCCCTTCTGGCCAGGGGTGGCTCTAGCTTTTTTGCTGCTCCAAGCACGGCAGGCAGGCTGCCTTTGGCGGCATGCCTGCGGGAGGTCCCCAGTCCCGCGGATTCAGCGGCTTGCCTGCGGGAGGTCCCCAGTCCCGCGGATTCAGCGGCTTGCCTGCGGGAGGTCCCCAGTCCCGCGGCTTCGGCATACCCACCGCCGAAGCCGCAGGACCAGCGGACCTCCCTCAGGCAAGCCACTGAAGGCTGCCTGACTGCCGCCCTTGCAGGGACTGGCAAGGCGCCCCCCGTGGCTTGCGCCCCAGGCTCGTGCTTGGAGCGCTGGTGCCTGGAGCCGCCGCTGCTTCTGGCATTAAAATCTGTGAAGCTATAAAATATTTGGCCTTAATATATGGCTGAGATTCACCTTCTGTACAAGGGGAATAATAATACCTACCCATCTTACAGACATGTCCCATGAAAAGTGCTTTGGACATCGAAGTGCTATATTAAAGCTAATGCTTATTATTGCTGTAGTATCATCTATGGAAGGGTAGGTACAGGCCTTTTCTGCTATCTGTATTGCTGCTGCATTTCTTTTTTTCAGTTAAAAGTATATTCAGGGAAATCATTCTTTTGAATGGTCTGGTATTTCTGTAGTCATATTTTGTAAAAAGACTAATAATAAATTATCAAAAGTGAGCAATAACCAGCAAAACGAGTAATACATACATCAAAGGCTGAATTTGACTCTCAAACATATGCATGACTCTAGCACAAGTCAGTGAGAATGGTGCATCCATAACTGAAGGCAGAATTTTGTCCCTTGGAGCTGAATAACTCCATTCAGAAATCTCACTAGAAAGAAAAATCAACAAGAAAAATATTTGCTTTTTCATATTTTATCATAACTGGTGATGAAGAAATGTTGAAATCAGAAATTTCCACGTACCTTGTATAATCTTTGAGACAAATGTGAATTTAGGATCACTGAACTGAGCGATGAAATACGTATTAAGAAATACACACCTATTGCAGCTGACCGAGAATATTCCCTTCAACTGGATGAAAGGCCTAAGAGTTAATGTCTGGGTTTCCATTAGTGCCGAACAAGATTTTTGCATTTAATCCATTTATTTATAATCACTAAAATAGATTAGACGTGTAATTACATTTACTAAAATATGATCTGAATGCACTTGTTTTTTAAGGTGAAGTTGAGAATGTTTTCATAGATTTCATACTTTCCTCCACACCTAAGAGCCAGTTGCAGAGCTGTTACGGATTTGATTTTAAGTGCAGGGCTGCAGTTGGCTTAATTTCTGCTAAGCCTTGATATCCTATGGTCTCTGGGAACCCCTGACTTGTAAGATTCCTAAACTTCCAAAAGCCTTCTACTTGGTGGAAAAAACTAAGTAATTTTTCAGAATAATGCTGAATGTTGTCTGAGCTACTGAGGCAAATCAAAGGTGAACAATTAGGGTTTTCATGTAAGAATCATCTCTGGAAAATAAAGCCCATTGCTGGAATTACAGAGGAAAAGAAATATTATAACCAGCACTGGACAAATTTCAAAATGGTCAGAGAAGCATCCAGACTTTCATAGCTTATCCCAACTTATCCACAATATTTGGATGTGGAAATCTTCTAGAAATGCATTATTTTTGCACCATCACTGGCATTACTGGGTTTGGGCATTGTCAGAAACTCTGCAAATCACAGTCCTCTTTGTAGTATTGGCCCCTTGTTCCTGCAAATGATTGAGTAACTTGACCTCATTGGGACTACACATGTGTCAAACGCAGAGGTCACTTTGGGAAAATTAGGTCCAAACCTCCAGTAATAGCTAGATTATAAATGAAGAATTAATGTGTAAAATATAGGAGCTCCTGTTTAAGAGAACTGTCATAGCTTCCATATGAAATGGAAAATACCAGCAGCATAAGTGCATTTTCACTTAGCAAGTCTTCTGAAAACTGACAATTGCTTGAAAATTCTTCTGTCCTCTCTCTCTCTCTCTCTCTCTCCCTCCACATGTTTAACTTATCTACTGCATTCGAGATTCACAGACAAAAATGAAAGGCAAAATCCCCAATTTGCTTAAAACCCTTGGCCAAAAATGTGTCAGCTTGTCAAGGGAAAATCTGGTACTTTACATTTTTAATGAAGCTAGTTTAAGTTAATTTTAGGAGATACCCTCAAAAGGTGAGCATGGTAGGATGTAATATATTACTCTTATCTTTGCATCCCATATACTTATGCTTATTAAAATCAATATAATCCATTAGCCTACATTGTTTCCATTTTTAATAATCTATTGATATATTGCCTGGGCTTTTACGGGACTAAACAAATTTCCTCTTTATGTGCCCTGTAATAGCCGGAGGTCAGGGTGGTTGAGAGCAGTTGCTGTATATAAATGTTTATTTACTGCCTGACTACTGATTGAGAACATATCTGGTCCACAGGCTTCAGATGGCTTTTAAACTAGAGATTTATGGCTTACTTCCTGTTTTCCAGACACAGTGCACTGTTTTTAAGGAAGGTAATGAATGCAAGTATTGTGAAAGTAATAGCTGGTGCTTTACCAAAGCTGAACATCTGAGGATGTAGAGGATTGGGACTTTCGTTATCTATTTGTTCTGTTGTTTGTTTTGCTTTGGGTTGTTTGTGTGTGTATATGTCAAACATGCTGCAATTCAACTTTTCTCCTGTGATCTGACAGAGGATTGTCAGATCTTGAGGATGTGACTGTACTGGAATTTCTCAGTGAACAAGGGTGCTACCCTATTGGACCAGGCCAATAGTCTTTTCAGTCTAGAAACCCACCACAAGTACTCGGTGGCCACTGCCAAGTGTTTCAGTTCAGACCCAGCAGAAAGATTGCTACAATGAACCTGACTAACTATGCCCTCTCCTATGAGTTCAACTTCTCTGATCTTCCATTAGGCCCCATTCATCAAAGCACTTGAGCACACACTTAGCTTTAAGCATGTGAGCAGTCCCATCTACCACTCAGTTTCTCTCCTCCGTGGGCTTAGGCCCAAAACTATCAAAGCACTTAAGAGCATGGTTAAGTTTAAGCATGTGTATAGAAGTAAGTGTGTAGTTGTACTGAGACCTTTGTGCTTTGGAAGCCAGGTTTCCGTCTCTTACATGCATCAAGAAGAATCAGTTCTGAGTCCCGTAGCTCTCATAGGATCACTTTTGTCTTCTTGACTTGCTCTGATCTTCATATCTTACATTTGGAACAGTCTCTTAATCGGTATGCACCAAATCCCCTCTAGACCTTCCTTCAACAAAACTTGCCAAACTCTCCTAGCTGGTGAAGCATTGTTAGCTCAAAAGGCCATGTGCCACTGAGCTGTACCTGTGTTAGGGCCTTTAAACTATGAGCAGGGGTTTAGCATGTTTTAGCTTTTGATTATTCTATTCAGGTTCTTATTCAGCCCTCACTGGCGCAATATCTGCATTTACAACACAATATATATTAACAATAAACATAACCATAAGCCGGTTAACTGGAATCTTGCATAATTGTCTTTGTCCCAGTCCAGGTACGTGTTCCACAAGAATGTGGCCAGTGAGTGAAGAGGAAACTACTGCCCCTAAAAATCAATGACAAATCAGAATTTCATACCAGGGACTTCGCCTTTCCATCTAGTATGTGCTTTACGAACAGGCATTCTTCATGTGTAAATCCCGCTGGTCTGTAAATTTCTTGGCAGCAAATTGGATCTGAATACAAGTGTGATTGATTGTAATTGTCCCCTGGGGATGGGATCTAAAAAAAATTTTTTTACAATGCCTGTACATCCAGTAAATGTTGCTTCCCCGGGGGAAGGTGCATGATGTGGTAGAGGAACATTGTTATGAGGATGCTTTGTGGTCTTTTGGAAATCAAGTGATTTAGGGGACAGGGTATATGAGGTAGCAAGCTGCAGCTTCAGTAGGCAAACGGTGGCAGTGGTTCTGACATATGGACAGATAGTTCACTCTTCCTCTGTCTAACATAGTGGCCTTGATCCTGTGCTATTGAAGCCAGAAAGAGTTTTCCCATTGGTTTCAATGGGAGTCAGAGGCTGACGGGGTCCTATTGACCTGCACATTATTAACTGCCATTGTTTCAAATCAGAGTAAAATGGTGGGCTTTGCAATTCATGGCAGCCCACCACATGCAGTGCTAGCGTCTCCAGTTAAGGCAGAAAGCAATGCACGTTTCCCCTGGCTCTTTCAATCCTGCAACGATTAACAATTCATCATTTATTACTATATAGAGAGCAACGTGCCTACAAGGAGCGCAAAGCAGTTTACAGAGGAAGGGTAAGTGTTAGAGTCGCCATTTTACAGGGGGGAAATTGAGTCATGGGGCACTAAGTGGGTTGGCCAGAGTCACAGAACAGAGCTCAGTGAGAAGTCCTGATTCCTAGCTCCCTGCTTTGGTCCCTGCATCATGCTATCTGCTAGGGACACTCCGAGCTTTAAACATGCAGAATGTGTATATTCTTTTAGCAAGAAACAAGGTGCTTGGGTGAAACTGTAATGTGATTGGAGTCTGGGTGCAAGCGCACCAATCATGTTGAGGTTCCTGCAGCAGAATCAGAGGGAAAAGACATGGCTGAAAAGCATTGTGCGGATTTAGAATGGCCCTGACACACAGGTCCAGGCCATTTCTGGGGGGTTTATGTGCATTTCTAATCTATTACTCAATAAAAATGAGTCGTAATCAAAGCAATGCACGGCACAATGTGCACTGTATGCTGCCTCGGGACACAGAAGCCCCTTCATGGAGAACACGCTTGTTAAAATGTGTAATGAGAGACCTAACAAATCCCCAATATTTTGTAAAGCGTTCATTAAATCTCTAATTATATCAGTGTTTTCTATAATATAAATGTGTGGTTCTTTATGGACATACTTGGCACCAGCCAGAGGCAGGTAGGGAGGAGCTGGGCCATTCTAGGCAGAGAAATGCTGGTCTCCAGGACCCCTATCCCATTCTGCTCTGGTTGCAAAAAACCCATGAACATTCCTACGATCTCTCTGCATTAAACAACTTTACTGTCTTTGGACAATGCAGTAATGTCGCTCCTGGGGCTTACAGACACTGGCCTAGAGGGGAAAAGACACTCATGCTGAGTGAAGACAATGGAGGGGCCAGATTTTTTAAGGTATTTAGGCATCTATAGATGCAGATAGGTGTCTAGTGGGAGTTAGGCACGTAGGCACTTTTGAAAATTCCAGTAGGCACTGTCTGTATTTTTATGTGCCTAAATACCTTCAGAATCTGGTTCTGGGAGTCCTTCCACTGATTTCATTTAGTGGTTCAGCTGATCTCATCCAGCTGCCTGAGTTTGCAAAGCTGAGCTGGGAGCCTCCTGTGAACAGGTGTCCTGGTGTGATTTCCAACACTCTAATGGCCAGTGCTGGGTAGGAGTCTCACAAGAGCAGCCTTTCCTGTGGTATTCTACAGATATGGGCATGAGACACGATGTTTGCATCTGGATCCAAACTTCCCACCAAGTCTGAACATGTCCAGCTCAGGGCTTCTGGGTCAGGCCCATCTTTAGTATTTTGGTGTGAGCCCAGAATTGAAAAGCTGGGGTGGGGGATCCACTTCACACTAGAACCTTTCTGAACTTTTCAGACCCTTAAAACAAGGCTAAATTATAAAGCCCTAAAATATTCTGCATCTCTAAGCACTCTCAAGCCCAGTGGTTGTTCTGATCACCATCTGTCATTTTGTCCTGTTGAAGAAAACGTCCCGTGCTGGGTGTTGACATGCATAGACACTCTTCTTGAGATTCTGTTCAGTTCCGCACTGTCCTTGGTTGTCTTAGAAAACTATAGTATTGAAAAGAAGCCAGCCTGCCTGTAGACTGGGGAAACTATTATTCAATGTAATAGGATTAGGAAGGCACTACAGGTCTTTTCGGTGTGCATGAACTTATTTGACTGGCTCCTTTAGGACCTGATCCTGAAACTCCCAATGGGATTGATTCTGATCTCATGCGATGCTCATTTGACACTAGTTTAGCTCTGCTGACTTAAATAGAGTTTGGATTTCCAGTAGAAGAGAATCAGGTCCATTGACATTTAGCTGCATTTGCAGGAGCTCAGCACTGCTCTGTATCCAGCTTTTATTCATCTACTTGTCTCTTTCATTCCCCTGTATCTCTACAATCCATCTTTCCCAAGGTTGTTAATGAAATGCCTGTGGTGGAACACGTCTAGCTCATTCTGTATCACAACGAAACCTCGGCAAAACTCCCCAATGCCCAAAACCACAAATGTTTATTAGTTTAATTTTACTATTATTGATGGTTTGTATTATCGCAGCATCTAGAACCTGACCAGAGGATCAGGGCCCTATTGTGCGAGATACCATACAGACAAAGCACAAAGCAGATAGCTCCTGCCCTAGAAAGCTCACAATCTACACATCAGACAGGATGCAACTGGTTTTCCATAAATGTCAAACCATAACAAAGTGCCTGATCTTGCACCCCTTGCAGAAGTGAGTTGGCTCATTGATGTGGAGGGGACTATTTACCTGGACAAGAGATGCAGGATTGAGCACCTTGCATTGGAGTACAATAGGCATGCAGTATCTGAACCAAACGGGTGACTTGGTTTTGATAGGTTGCTGCATGTTGGTTGCAGAGACCAAAGAAACCTGCTTTTCTTCTGTATTTTTATAGTCTGTTACTCACAAACCATGCTCTCCCCCGCTCCTGATTGTAGAGGGCCACACTCATCCAATCTACTTCAATGGTTTTACTCCCTGGATTAATTTGGTTTAGAATATGGAGCATTTCCAACTGTTTACATTCTCCTCTTCCATGATCTGCAGGCTGTCAAGTTTCTATCCTTTGTTTGGATGTTAATTTGGATTATCTAGTCATCAAGGAAATCATTAACTTTTATTGCCTCATAAAATCAAAGCAGGCGAGGAGCACACCCAGCAATTTTGGATTTCAGTAGCAGGGCTGCCAGCAAGCTGTGATGGCAGAGCTTGGTGTCTGTCTCTTTCTCTGCCTGGCTCTGTATTTAAAAGGGAGGTTTATGCTGGGGCCAGAATGAGCAAAACTTCCAGCAAGTGCAATGTGTAAATTTGGAGAATATTAAACATATGCTTTGCATTTCAAAACCCAGAAAATATTATGAACGCCATAAAATATCCCTACTACAGGCAGCCCGAGAGGGCTATCTCTGTGTGAACACATGCATTCAGGTTTAGTTATGTATCATTCTCTAACTAGCCCTGCTCCAAGAGGCAAAATTTGCAAAGCAGATTGTGGCTTATTTATGTTGTCTTGGGGTGGGCTGTGCAAAGGAGGTGGAGCAGCTGCTGCATTATGTCCCTAATGGAACCCATTCCAGATCATGGTAAGAGGAAGGTAACAAAAATATATCTCAATCCTTGGATTTCTGTAGAACATCTGTAGCTACCCCCTCCTAGAGAGAGTCCCATAAAAGACAGATGCAAAAACTTTAAACGGACTTTGAGCAAATGCAGATGCCTTGTTAAGGTTCCTGATGATAATGATAATTAATGAGCATCATGTGGCTTTTACATTTGTACACCCCAAAGTGCTTAGCAGTCAATGGGAGTTAGCCTTGATTAGGGTGAAATCCACTCCTGTGCAAAACGCCAATACAAAATCTCCTCTGCACTTAAGTCTCCCTTATTTGAAGGATTTCCATAGGAGTTCTGTGGTGCATAGGTTTGGCCCTCGGCACAAAGGTGAATTTCACCTTCACGACTAGACATCTTGGCCTCACGTGCACACAAATGTCTCTCCAACCATCATCTAAATGCAGCTACCTCTGGGATGTTTCATTGTGTCTAGAAACTCCACACAGAGTTAAAGGGCAAAGAATTAAGAATGCTGTAGCCACTAGAAATTGATACAGAGTGAACACAATGGCAATAGGCTTCCCCCAGTGGTGTTGTGGATTTGATCGAATCTGCGGCTAAATACAGCTTTGTTTAGGGAGCAGAGACTGTTTATTTTTTTAATAGTCTGTGACCTGCAACAGACTTTAGGTTGGGTGTTAATGACCAAAGGTTTTGCAAGTAATTAAATTAGCGGAAAGCACTATCCCTGAGAGGCAGAGAAGCAGAAGAGGGTATTTGAGAACAGGCACGCGTCTATGCATTGCTGTGTTCCTAAACATACGGTATATTGTTCATAGCTTGTAAGAAGCTAACAGTTTTACCTTAAATATCTGAGCTGGATTAACTAATGTAGTTATTTTTCTTATACAATTAATAACTTAATTACAAAACTATTATTGGTACTCTTGAATGCATATAAAATGAAAATTTATTTTCCGTGTCATAGGAATGAAAATATATCTAAATGGAAAGTTGCAGTGTGTGTGTATGTATATATATGTGTGTGTATATATACACACATATATACATATACATAAAATTTTGATACTGTAATGTAATATTTATATAGTTTTTTAAAAATGGAGCTATACCTATCTCATAGAGCTGGAAGGGACCCTGAAAAGTCATTGAGTCCAGCCGCCTGCCTTTGCTAGAGGACCAAGTACTGATTTCACCCCAGATCCCTAAGAGACCCCCTCAAGGATTGAACTCACAATGCTGGGTTTAGCAGGCCAATGCTCAAACCACTGAACTATCCCTCCCCCCATGTATATGTATATAAAGACTCTAAGACTCCAATTCACAAAATGTCCCCGTACAGGCTCAGCGCATATTTAATGCTAAGCGTGTGCTCAAGTGCTGTCCTGAATAGAGATGGACTAAATAATTTACTTCAGTGTACTCCCGGAACAGGGCCTAATTAAGTGGTCATAACGAGTTGCAAATCCATACACAAATCGATATCGATGTTCCTTGTTAGCTTCAGACATTCTATTTGTGTCTTACAAAGTCATTGCCATCTTCACCTAAGCCACTGTATCTCTCTGATCCAGTGACCCATTACATCTCCAGGTTTCAACCAAGCTATTGTGTCTATACCAAGCAGACCTAAATAACAGATGTGTGATCTGGCTCAGGTAGAATAAGAAGCACCTAAACTTTCTCCCAAATCTCAAATCAAAACATTTTTGAGGTTAGGAAAACCTTGCCTATATTTCATTCCCACGCTTCAGGGCACACCTTTGTTCCAGCCAAACAAAGGCTGTTTTTGTGATATTTCTGGGTGGAAAGAAAGCAAGAATTTATTAGAAAGCTCACAAGGCCAGTTCTTCTGATGGCTGTTAGGCATGAGAAGAGCAGATATATTTTATTTTATTTTATTATGTTGGTGCTTTTATTAAGATCATGCATTATTCATCAGTCCTGACTGATGTTTTTTAAGCTCTTTTATATGTGAGTTAAAATCTGTGGGGCCCATTCTGCCACCTTAGTCCTGTTGAATAGTTGTGTTGAAATTATTACACCTGGATTAGGAAGAAGGGGAAGAAGACATCCCAGTGGTTGCCCCACCAAGACAAGCCAGACAGCAGCCTGGGGTTTAGTGGGTTAATTCCCATCTAGATTTCAGGATCCATCCAAGGAGGCAATTCCAGCTGGGAGCTGATTAGGTGCAGCTAAACTGGTTTAGGCTGAGCACCTTAAAAGAGAGCTAGGTTACTCCCACAGGGGAGACAGAGAGGGTGTTTTGCTACTAGGAATGGGTGCTCTGGGGAAATGGAAGAGCTGCCCAGTCTGGGTTATATGGTTTGGCGTTTACTACCTATAAAACCTCATGGAAGGAAAATAGCCCGGTTAAAACCCCAAACCCTGGCCAGGGCAGTTTGTGTTGACAGCCGACCCTTCAGTGATTACTCCCCCTTTGCACTCTGACACTGACCCCATCATGCTCCCCACCCTTCCTAAGTCAGCAGTGAGACACCTCGGTGGCCCCACCTCATTAAGCTCCCTACACTGCAGGTTTCCCTTGTGATGTGGGCACCACTTTCCTGGCGTAGGTGTTTCTCAGGCTGTGCAGCTGCTCTGGTGCTGGATTTCCTCGCTGTGGCTGAGGCCGGACTGGTGCTGTGGGGTGAATAACGGCTCACATTTGCACATTGCATTTTATCCCAAAGTGCTTTACAACCTACATACATTTCAAAATGTTACCACCTCGGGGGTGAAACACAGCAGCTGTTTGAGAGTGCATGGCAAAATGTTATGAGCCAAAGTAAAGCTGGGCACCATTCCCATCTGGAATTGCAGGGGGAAGGTGGGTAGGCAGAATGCAGTCACCCCATTTGGAAAGTGACAGAACACTGGGTCTATTCCTGCCTAGTCATTAGAAATACTCAGTTTGATCATCAGCGTCCCTAAGCGGGCAGACTCTCCGTTTGAAGTCTCACCCATGGGATGGCTCCTCCAGAATGTAGTATGCCTTTGTACCACGCTCTGGCATATATTCAGTATCGACTGAAAGGGATGGGTGAGTGAATATGGCTGGTTGTCAGCACTGAGGACTGGGGAGGGAATCATCCTTTCCCTCTCTTTTTAAAATCAGAATTTCATTTGGGTCATTTTCCATCAGACCCTACTGATTACTCACTAAAGCAGACCCTGTAACAGGTAGAGCCAGGGTAACTTGGCTTCACAGCGGGGCCAGGCAGTGACATGCAGGGCTGCTGAGCTCAGGCCAAACACACAGTAACTGTTATTCACAGACACATACTTTAGGCAATAGATTACTTCACAGGGGAAGCACAGATGGTTGCACCACCCATCTAGGCAACTGAACGTTGCCACTGGAGCCAAAGGACCTATCTCTCCATTAGCTCAAATCATAGTGGGGAAGAAGGAAGGATGGTCCCAGAGGCGAACAGCTAGAAGATGCAGGCTGTCCTGGCTGCAGGAGGTAGGAAAACCCCGCAGAGGCTGGGTGAGTTGTGGTCCTGGGTCTTGTTAACAGACACATGGAGGAGGCACCAGCACGCAGCTATAACCCCTAAGGCCTGTACAGTATTGCCAACCCCCAACAGTTCACAAAATAACGTGTTTATTTCAAAGAATCATGAGATTGGCTTAAGAATCAGGGGATCTTAAAAAATAAACGCTGACTTCTTTCTCTTCCTGGTTTCTGCCCCTGCAGGGCACACTCAGCCCCCTTCTCCAAGCTTTTCTCTGCAGCAATCGGGGCTAGAAACTTGCTTTCTTTTTCAATGAATGCTGGGATTCGCCAGGAACTGGAACTTAAATAAACCCTAAATATGGTGACACTCACAATAAGATCATGAGAACTGGCAAAGCTGCCTGTGAACTCTGGGGGTGAATGGTGGTAATATGTAGCAGTTTTTCAGCCCCTTCTTTTTCACAGTCAGGCCTACGTAGCTACTCTAAATAGAGGGAAACTGTTTTTTAAATAGTGATACAACTAGTGTTAAGGAGAAGTTACAGGATCTGATGGTAAGTATAAGCAGGCTTGGAAAACCAACTTGCCCTTAAAAGTCACGGCCCAGTGACAGCGAAGGGCAGCCCAGAGAATTTGATTCCAGGGGGCTGATTTTGCTCTTGCCTACACCAATGTAAATCAGGAGTAACTCAGTTGAAGTCAATGGGTACCCTGCTGTCCACTGACACTTTGTGTTCTGTAATAACGAGATGTCACCAGCTGTCCCTTCTAAACAGTGGTTTTCATGATAGATAGTAGTAGTAGTAGTAAGAGCAGTAATAGTACGAGGCATTGTACAGATGCGGAGAAGAGAGAGTCCCTAAGTCGCATGCCTTATGGCCTGAAGAGAATAAGATAAAATGTTCCTAACTTCGCCCTTTTCCAATAAGCCACGTGCATTCTGCCATTAAAAATGGCATTGTTTTTGGAAGAGCAAGCTGCGATGTGCCCCATCTTCTGTAGGCTCTCCCAATGATGTGACCTTAATGGTGTTGAGAAAATTATGTATCAGAGAAGCGAATGTCTTCCTGGTGCCTGCCTGGTGAATTATAAGGCTTATAATGCACCAAGTTTTCATTAACTGGTCAGCCCACTCCCTCCTTTAAAGCCCCAGGCCTGAAGCAAAGGGCTGCGACAAGCAGCCAATCAAAACACCAAGTCTTGGATGGTCAAAGGATTAAAGCACGTTATTATATTTCAGCAAAGAATATTATTAGGTATTCACAGCGTGATACTTGTGTTTCATCCTACAGGCCAAAGGCATGGGAGGTGTGTGTGAGCTAAAGCCTAGGGATTTGGCCCCAAGACTTCTAGTGACAGTTCAGGGGAATCCCGTGAACTCCATTCTTTCCCCCAAAGTCTATAATGATAATGGTTAAATGGCATCTCGATTCTGATCACAGCATCCTCATTAGCTGGCAGATTTGGCATGTGTTCCTGCACCCAGCCAGGTGGCTGCGAATTACCTAGAATAACTCTCTCCCACAGTAGGACAAGCCAGAGAGAGAGGGAGTTGGTGTGTATGCTACATTTTGTCTATCTTACTTGCCATACTCCGCTATGGTTAAAACCAGAGTCCAGCTCTCCATTGCGGTATTGCTAAGTCCTCAGAAAAACCGCGAGTATTCAGAAGCCAAAAGTGCAAAACAAGGGGAAAGCTTTTAAAAAAAAAAGTTTGTAAGCACATAAAATAAATGCATTTACAGTGTTTTGTGCTAAAGCTTTGCATGTAAGATTACCTACTGTGTACTGTGTCTTTAAAACACTAATGGGCCCACTAAAAAAATACATGACAGTCCACCAGCAACTCGCACACTAACAGGTTCTCATCTGACACCAGTAGGGAACCGAAGATATTTTATTATTTGGAAACTCCATATAGGGAGAGCCAGCCTTGAATCTGTCATTACTCCAAGAACCGCACCTCCCCTGGGAGTTAATTATTTTCTTAAAATGCAACTTGTACTGTTAGTTTAAAACATTCCAACTGTGTTCGCACTCTTTAAATCTTCTGTAAACCTTAGAGTTTAAATCACTTGCAGATAAGAGTAATTCTATTAGAAAAAAAAATGGTTGGTGGAGGGGAAAGAGAGAGGAATAAAAGGGCATTGATAAAAGTGTCCTTTGGGTGCCCATTGCCGTGTCACCTTTAGAACTTGGCAAGAATTGCAACCCACAGTAACTTTATAGGCCCTGGCACAGAATGAAACAAACTAGGTGCATGCCACATTTTCCTTCCAAAAAATGCTGGGGAGAGACTTACCTCCTTTGTAAAGGGGCCGAATATCTGAACTGGTACGTTAGAGTTCAGTAAAACCCCACCTAACAGGACTGATGGTTGCTGACCTTTTCTGGGCTCTGACATTTTTTGAAAAGGGCCATGGGGCCATGAGCTGTGTGAGGCTGGGTGACATTTGGCAATTGACGGGCTTGCAAAGTGTACAACATATGGCAACATTTGATCCACCCTGGCTCCTCTCACTTTGGCTCCTTTCTCTGCTGTCTTCGGGATTCTGGAGCATTACATTTTTTTAAAAAAGAGTAAAGCGCTCGGCTGAGAGTTTGCCATGAATTAGCCAAGGGCAGGGGGTGTGTTAGGGGGTGATCTGTGTCATCTTTGGAACTGGCTGCACAATCATTCGAATGTTGCGTTGGCCGGGCTTCTAGACTTAAGAGTAATTCAGTGGTCCTGAGTCTGGCTCTTCCCTCCACCCTCAAATTTATTTTGGGCTGAAAATTGGCTTCTCAGCTCCTTGGACTACTGTTTTCCTTTTTAACTGAAGGTTGCATTGATTGAGCCATTTTATTTTAATCAACAACATGCACCGATTGCCACTGACTTTTGGGAACTTTTCACGTAAGAAGAGAGAGGGGCAAGAATAAGCAAAAGCAAAGGGGGCCCTGTGGATAACGCAGGGCAGCAGTCCTAGTAACTCCTGCAGCCCAAACTGGAGAGTAGGTGAGATCAGTCAGTTGGGTAATCTCCTTTGAAGAGGCATCTCGTAATGTAACGACTCTGGGATTTTCTCCACTGACCGGGAGTGATACAAGGAAGTTTCTCCAGAGCAGTCTTACTGAAATTCTTGCATGTGTGCTAAAGAAAAATGGGAAGAATATTTTCTGGAAACGCTTGAGTGATTCTGTCCAGGGAACCTAAAGCAAGTAAGATATTTGGTTCCACTGGATCCTTATGAAATGCTCAGACTAGTCTACAGTACACAGTAATCAGAGCAGAAACCCCTAACGTATGAACAAACCTGCTGAGAGGGCAAATTTCCTCCTCACCAAACTAAACCATGTATAATGAGACACGGGAACCCATTGAAAATAATAAGCCATTAAAAGAATAAATAGTTAAAATAATACAAAAACAACGACCCTTGTCCAGCAAAAAGTCAGAGATGGTATAAAGAAATAGTTATCTATTTACAATAAATATAATAAATATTATATTTCACCAAAGGGGTGAAATATAATATTAAACTTGAGACACAAACTCATGATAACGCTGCTGCTATTTAGTTCACCCTGCTGGTCCTGAATATTCTATTACTATTAATTAATAATAAAAACTGTCTAAATACTTTGGAGCTCCTTGGGTGAATGGTGCTAAATATAAAGGGCAAAGTGTTTTACAAACTCTCAACACCCTCTGAGATAAGAAAGTATTATGATCCCCCTTGTACAGATTGGGAACTGAAGCAGAGATGTGCCTACAATCAAAGAGAGTCAATAGCAATTGAATGTGAGTCTGGGATTATGTTATCATCGAATCATAAAACTACAGGGCTGGAAGGGACTTTGAGAGGTCCTCTAGTCCACCCCCCTACACTGAGACAGGACCAAGTATACCTAGACCATCCCTGACAGGTTTTGTCTCACCTGTTCTCAAAACCTTCAATGATGGGCATTCCACAACCAGCCTTGATAACTGACATAACTGTCTTTATAATTAGAAAGATTTTCCTAATATCTAATCTAAATCTCCCTTGGTGCAGATTAAGCTCAATACTTCTTGCCCTATTTTCAGTGGACACAGTGAACGTTTGATCATTGTCCTCTCTATAACAGCCCTTAACATGTTTGAAGACTGTTACCGGGCCGCGTCTTTTCTCTAGACTAACCATGCCCCGTTTTTGTAACCTTTCCTCATAGGTCAGGTTCTTGCAAATTTTTATCATTTTTGTTCTCTCCCCTGGACTCCCTCCAATTTTCCACATCTTTCTTAAAGTGTGGCGCTCAAAACTGGACTCAATACTCCAGCTAATCTATTTATTAATACATGTATATATGGCATTATGGAAATGGAATATAGCGTTACCTATCTTTCCCTAATGTTTTCCTAGACAAGCAATGGACAACCTTTGTTAAAGTGCTGTAGTCCAATTAGTTATCAAAATGACCAACACCATGCAGATATATTTCCCCAAACTAGAGAAACATCAAGCACAAGACTACTTCTCTTTTAGAATGCCCCCAGTGCAGAGGGGTGTATATTGCAGGAAAGGATATTGCATTTTGAGAGCATTAGATGCATTTAAAATTTCCTAAATTGCAGGCTGAGGCAAACAATGTGAAACTTTTTATTAGACCCACAAATAGCTATAAATATTTTTCTGCCTACCAAATTGCTGTGCTCGCTTTCCACCAACATGGGGCACTGGTTCTACAGATTCTGCTGCTGCCTTCTGGCTAAACAAGAGTGTCTTGCTGTCTTTTTTGCCTTATCAGTGGCGGTCTGAATACAGTATTGATTTACAATTAATCTTTTATGTTGTTTTGCAGGGGCTTTGGGATAAGATTCTGTTGCTTTTGTTTGTCAGAACTCATGACAGTCCTTGCTATATTAGTGAAGTGAAGAAAAGATGCACAAAGTTTTCCAGGGTACAAAATATATATGAGATTGTCCCCAAAATGTTAGAGCCAGGGACACACGAGTCTTATATCTGAATTGTAAGACACTTGTCTGCATTTTACCCCTGTTTCAGTGTATTTATTAAAGGTCCTGCTTCTGCAATAAAGACTATCGTCAGTATCTTGTTTTCTACATGTAGAAAATGGACTTGAATTTTTAGCATGAAAAATGTTCATAGATTTTTAAGGACCGCTGTGATTATCTGGTCTGACCTCCTGCATAACACAGCCCACAGAATTTCACCTAGTGCTTCTTGCATTAAGCCCAAAAACTTGTGATCTTAGAGAGGAAAATAATCCTCACCACAACTATCTCACAGTTATGTAAGCTCGAAAGCTTGTCTCTCTCACCAACAGAAGTTGGTCCAGTAAAAAATATGACCTCATCTGCTGTGTCTCTCACAATTATGTTGACAGCTTTAGTTAAATAATGATTTTTAATCACATTTATTTTAAGAGCGTGTAGCACTGGTGAAAGTTGCCAAATTAGCTTGGCAGCCACTAGAGCCTGAATTCCTCTATTTAGTAACAGAACAGGACCAGCAGGAATAGCACCAAGGGAAGCGTCCCACTACCACAATACGCTGCCCATCAGTGCCCTTCTGCCATGAACTGAAGCGCAGCCCGATGCCTATTGGATCCTTGGCTTCTTATTAAAGGGGGCATTAGATTTTGCTGAGGGTAGTCAGAACAGACACCAGTGGAGGTAAATCATGGCCACATATATATATTCCTACTGTATTTTCCACTGCATGCATCTGATGAAGTGGGTTTTAGCCCACGAAAGCTTATCCCCAAGTAAATTTGTTAGTCTCCAAGGTGCCACAGGTACTCCTCGTTCTTTTTGCTGATACAGACTAACGTGGCTACCACTCTGAAACCTATTAAGATTACTGACATTCAAAAAATAAAATAAAGGAAGATCCTTTGTGTAAAATGAACCCCCCCCCCGGCTTATCTTGTTTTGGGCAGATTCTCCTGCGAACGCATTTCCTTCAGAGCAGCAGCATAGGAGAAGGCGGGACGTCCAGTGTGCAGAGCGGAGCGAATGCAACAACACATGAGTCTGCGAGCCCAACCTGCAAAGAGACAACAGCCTCCCAGGAGTCCCTGGGAAGCAGAAGACGCTCAAAGCTTAGCCCTTTGCAGGAGAAGTCCCTTTGTGTTCCCAGAAGAGCAAGTGCTATGTGGCCAAAACCAAGCCATCTGTCATGGCTGAGGGAGCTGAGCAGCTTACCCTGAAGATGATCGGTCTGGTATTGTGTAAGGGAACAGAGCCAGTGCAGCAGGCAGAGCTCATTCTGAGCAGCCAACATGAGATTCTTCATAGAGTTAATGGAGTGGGCTTGGCATTGGCAAAGGTGGAAGGCTCCAAGGTGCTTCCTCACCACAGAAGAACAGAACATCTCACACAGCCTGTTACAAGTGAAACTGGGAGTCAAAGTCGGGGCAAGGGGGTGCTTAAAGCCAAAGGTTATCCACGCTTCCAAAATATACAGCAGGATCGTTTTATAAAGTGAGTGGCAGGCCATTTATTTTTGTGTGCATAGATGCAGATTTACCTCTCTGTTCATCTGTGCTCCTCTTTATTCACAGAAAACAAGGCTTTCCTATACACTTCGGGCTCAATATTGGACGTGTTCTAGCGCTGGAGTGAATAGACATCGAAGCTGGCTCTGTGCAAGGCTTGGAGTTGGCCGCCCTTCCTAGTGTTAGCACATTACTTACACTGGCAGGCCAATGCATCCAGAGAAGTTCATCATTGTGCCAGCTTTCATTTGCAGCATCTACAAATATTTCGAGTGCTATTTTTTCAGACTGCATTTGCTTGTTTGTTTTTTTACCTTGGTTCCATTCCAAGACCCTTGAGTATATGAGGTTGCAAATAAAGTGGCATTCTTTGTTGCCTTAATTTTGCCAGTTGGAAAGCTTTAAAAGTTAATATTTATGTGAAATGATCTAATATTCATCTTGCTTGACGCATGTTTATTTAACATATTTAAAGTTAGCTGAGCGCTGTGTTTATTTTTTAAGATACCTACACGCTAAGGTACTGTAGTGCTGCATGCAGTTTTAACAAAACATATCTTTCTATAAACCCTTTTGATTGCAGCTCCGCAACAGATGAGAAATCTCTTTTTGGATATTTATTTTTATTTGTTTTATAATTGTATATTATATTTTATGTTTCAGACCTACATAATCTGCAAAATTGGAATTAGACTTTGGTTCTTGAAAATAATAATAATAATTAATAATAACCATCCTGTAGTAACTGTTAATACTTTTTGAAGTGGTAATTAAGGAAATATTCAGCTGGAGAGTTGTAAATAAAATATGGCTAGTCCTTTAAAAGAGAAGTGAGACAATATTGTGGGTACCCTATGCATTTTTATTTGGATTATTTAATATATGTTACATTCAGAATTTTCTGCTTGATTCTGCTCTCACTTATGTTGGTGTAAATCAGAACTAACGTGAAAGGAGTCAAATTGGTGTAAGTAACTGGAGGGTCAGAGGAGACTCGAGCCCTTATTTTCTAGGATTTGGGAAAAGAAGGGTTTGCAATAAAGATAAATTAATAACACAGGTTTTAGATCTGGATCCAAATTTTGAACACCCCAAAGTTCAGGGGTTTTGGTTCATCTCATTATAAAAGTGCAAAGTTCAGCTCTGAATCCTGGCTGGGATTCTGACCTCCCCCAATGGGCTACTTGTGTGAGCAGACACTACTGGCTTTGTCTCTTAACTAGCTTCTTTAAAAATAATATAAGAATTATCAGGTTTACGACAGTGGTTGTAGCCATGTTAGTCCCAGGATATGGGTCATATGACCTCACCCATCTTGTGTCTCAAGTTTAGGGGAAATAGTCCAATGGAAAAAGCTTATAGCATTTAATGGAAAATAACTTTTAGCTGGATTTGTTGGCCATTCTAACTGAATTCGATAGAAAATTCATTTCAAATGAGCCAAAAAGATTTAATTCATTAAATTCCATGGGCCATATCCTCAGCTGGTGTAAATCAGTGTAGTTCTATTAATTTGTACCAGTGGAGGGTTTGGCCTTTAGATGTTCTTAAAGTAATTTCTATAGGAGCTGATTAAGTTTCTCTAAAACTCTATAGGTTTAATCTTGGTTAAGTTCGTCAGGATGTCTCCTCTATAAGGGAGTATTGCATTTTTCGATATTTGCTCGAGAAAGAAGCGCGAGACTGCATGAAATAACATTCTAATCAGAATTCCCTTCTCGTTTAAGCCATGTTTAGACAGACAGTTAATTTATCTCTGTTTAACTGCTGAATCAATCCATCCATCAAAACTACAAAACCTAATTAGCTGGGGTCAAAGTTACACCACCTCCGATACGCAGTGGGGAATAATATCTGTTAAAATTGAAGCATGGAATGCAGGACAGATTTCACTACATGTGGCTGAAGGCTGCTTATGGGCCCAGTGATGGAATCCCTGCTCATGCTGGTGAGGGTTTACTCACATGATACCCACTGATGCCAATAGGAAACAGTCAAATGAAAAAGAGTCCCATTCAATTACATCATGTAATGGCAAACAACTAAAAAGTGACAAGTTTTTAAAGTGCCTATATACAAATGCTAGAAGTCTAAATAATAAGATGGATGGACTAGCGTGCCTTGAATTAAATGAGGATGTTGATATAATAGGCATCATAGAAACTTAGTGGAATGAGGATAACCAATGGGACACAGTAATACCAGGGTACAATATCAGAAGGACAGAACAGGTCGTGCTGGTGTGGGAGTGGCACTATATGAGAAAGAAAACATAGAATCAAATGAAGTGTAAATCTTAAATGAACCAAACTGTACCATAGACCCTCCATGGATAGTAATTCCATGCTCTAATAATAAGAATATAGCAGTAGGGATATATTACCGACCACCTGACCAGGATGGTGATAGTGACTGTGAAATGCTCAGGGAGATTAGAGAGGCAATAAAAATAAAAAACTCAATAATAATATTAGATCATTTCGCTCAATTATCCCCATATTGACTGGGTACATGTCACCCCAGGACGGGATGCAGAGATAAAGTTTCTTGACACCTTAAATGACTGCTTCTTGGAGCAGCTAGTCCCAGAACCCAGAAGAGGAGAGGCAATTCTTGATTTAGTCCTAAGTGGAGCTCAGGATCTGGTCCAAGAGTATATAGCTGGACCATTTGGTAATATATTTAAATTAACATCCCAGTGGCAAGGAAAACACCACATCAGCCCAACACTGTAGCATTTAAATTTCCGAAAGAGGACTTCACAAAAATGAGGAAGTTAGTTAAACAGAAGTTAAAAGGTACAGCACCAAAAGTGAAATCCTTGCAAGCTGGATGGAAACTTTTTTTAAGACACCATAATAGAGGCTCAACTTAAATGTATACTCCAAATTAAAAAACATAGTAAGAGAACCCAAAAAGTGCCACCATGGCTAAACAACAAAGTAAAAGAAGCAGTGAGAGACAAAAAAGGCATCCTTTAAAAAGTGGAAGTTAAATCCTAGTGAGGAAAATAGATAGGAGCATAAACTCTGGCAAATGAAGTGTGAAAATATAATTAGGAAGGCCAAAAAAGAATCTGAAGAACAGCTAGCCAAAGACAAAAAATAATAGCAATTTTTTTCAAGTACATCAGAAGCAGGAAGACTGCTAAACAACCAGTGGGTTCGAGATGCTAAAGGAGCACTCAAAGACAATAAGGCCATTGCTGAGAAACTAAATTAATTCTCTGCATTGGTCTTCACAGCTGAGGACGAGGGAGGTGCCCACACCTGAGCCATTCTTTTTAGCTGACAAATCTGAGAAACTGTCCCAAATTGAGATTTCATTACAGGAGGTTTTGGAACAAATTGACAACCTAAACAATAAGAAGTCACCAGGACCAGATGGTATTCACCCAAGAGTTCTGAAGGAACTCAAATATGAAATTGCAGAACTACTAAATGTAGTTTGTAACCCATCATTTAAATCAGCTTCTGTTCCAAATGACTAGAGGACAGATAATGTGATGCTAATTTTTAAAAAGAGCTCCAGAGGTGACCCTGGCAATTACAGGCTGGTAAGCCTGACTTCAGTACTGGGCAAACTGGTTGAAACCGGGGTGAAAGTAACTTAAAGGACTTACCAGGATGCTGGAGTCCTGAGCGGGGGTGTGGCCTCAACTGGAAGAGGCAGGGCCTTTCAGTATTTAAAGGTATTTAAATCACCCCGGAACTGCCAGCTACAGAGGCGGCTGGGAGCCCCAGGGCTCAGTGGCAAATTAAAGGGCTCGGGGCTCTGGCCACTGATGGGAGCCCCTGGCTCTTTAAAGTGCCGCCGGGGCTCCGGCAGCCGGGCTCGGGTAGGGATTTAAAAGGCCTGGAACTCCGGCCGCAGCTGCTGGAGCCCTGGGCCCTTTAAATCACCACCGTGGAAGCCGGTCCAGTCCGGCATGGTGTACTGGCTTACTTTCACCTCTGGTTGAAACTATAATAAAGAACAAAATTGTCAGACACGTAGATGAACATCATTTGTTGGGGAAGAGTCAACATGGTTTTTGTAAAGGGAAATCATGCTTCACCAATCTACTAGAATTCATTGAGGGTGTCAACAAGTATGTGGACAAGGGGGATCCAGTGGATATAGTGTACTCAGATTTTCAGAAAGCCTTTGACAAAGTCCCTCACCAAAGGCTCTTAAGCAAAGTAAGCTGTCATGGGATAAGAGGGAAGGTCTTCTCATGATTGGTAACTGGTTAAAAGATAGGACACAAAGGGTAGGAATAAATGGTCAGTTTTCAGAATGGAGAGAGGTAAATAGTGGTGTCCCCCAGAGGTCTGTACCGGGCCCAGTTCTATTCAACATATTCATAAATGATCTGGAAAAAGGGGTAAATAGTGAGGTGGCAAAATTTGTAGATGAAACAAAACTACTCAAGATCGTTAAGTCCCAAGCAGACTGCAAAGAGCTACAAAAGGATCTCACAGAACTAGGTGACTGGGCAACAAAATGGCAGATGAAATTCAGTGTTGATAAATGCAAAGTAATGCACATTGGAAAACATAATCCCAACTATACATATGAAATGATGGGGTCTAAATTAGCTGTTACCACTCAAGAAAGAGATCTTGGAGTCATTGTGGATAGTTCTCTGAAAACATCCACTCAATGTGCAGCGGCAGTCAAACAAGTGAACAGAATGTTGGAAATCATTAAGAAAGGGATAGATAATAAGACAGAAAATATCATATTGCTTGTATATAAATCCATGGTACGCCCACATCTTGAATACTGCATGCAGATGTGGTTGCCCCATCTCAAAAAAGATATAGTAGAATTGGAAAAGGTTCAGAAAAGGGCAACAAAAATGATTAGGGGAATGGAACGGCTGCTGTATGCGGAGAGATTAATAAGACTTCAGCTTGGAAAAGAGACCAATAAGGCAGGATATAATAGAGGTCTATAAAATCATGACTGGTGTGGAGAAAATAAATAAGGAAGTGTTATTTATTCCTTCTTATAACACAAGAACTAGGGGTCACCAAATGAAATTAATAGGCTGCAGGTTTAAAACAAACAAAAGGAAGTATTTTTTCCACACAATGCGCAGTCAACCTGTGGAACTCTTTGCCAGAGGATGTTGTGAAGACCAAGACTATAACAGGGTTGAAAAAAGAACTAGATGAGTTCCTGGAGGATAAGCCCTTCAATGGTATTAGCCAGGAGGGGCAAGGATGGTGTCCCTAGCCTCTGTTTGCCAGAAGCTGGGAATGGCTGATGTGATGGATCACTGGATGAGTCCCTGTTCTGTTCATTCATAGACAATCAGTGTTGAAAGGGACCTCAGGAGGTCATGTAGTCCAACCCCCTGCTTAAAGCAGGACTAATCCCCAGACAGATTTTTGCCCCAGATCCCTAAATTGCCCCCTCAAGGTTTGAGCTCCCAACCCTGGGTTTAGCAGGCCAATGCTCAAACCACTGAGCTATCCCTCCCCCCACTCTGGGGCACCTTTGTGGCACTTGGCATTGGCCATTGCCAGAAGACAGAATACTGGGCTAGATGGACTTTTGGTCTGACCCAGTATGGCCGTTCTTATGACTACATATGGGAGTAACCGCCCACGAGCATTACAAATCGGTTCACAACTGCCCCCTTACATACACATTTTCTCTCCTCTATGGCCACACATTGTCATATGTTTACAGCAGTCCTCAAGTTTTCTGCAATAAGCTACACAGTAGCTTGTGAGCAGAACCCCACCCCTACCCCGCAACACATCATAATCCACCCAATTCACCAGTGAAACATCCAGAATAAACTCACGTAACACCCCCATATAAAGACGTGTGGGTTTTTCTCAGTGAATTGAGTTTCATTTTTATACTTTCAGGATTCTGTGTTACCAGGTTTCAAATGATTATTTTAACCATACACAAGCTGCTTATTTTGCTGTTCCTGTGCATTATTTCACATGCAGTCGTTATCGTATTTAAATTCTGTGTCCTTTAAATCCTGATAAATTGATCGATGCTCTGTCATACTCTGCAACAGCGTTCAGGCTGTGTTTTCTTAACACATGTTCCATGTTAACTGTTTTCATTGACTATGAATCTATAAAAATACATGTGGGACAGAGGGTATATAGTACAGTCATGTCTGCCTGACTCCTTCTTATTCTAATTGGGCAGCAAAGCTATTTAATAGAGTCTGTGGAGTCTGTTTAACTACATACTGCCAGAACAA
Organism: Mauremys reevesii; assembly: GCF_016161935.1. Lineage (NCBI taxonomy): Eukaryota > Metazoa > Chordata > Testudines > Geoemydidae > Mauremys > Mauremys reevesii. Next base: position 14,398,665 of record NC_052643.1, on the reverse strand, counting down.
TGCGCTATTCATGTTCTGAACAGAACACTAGTGATTGGACTAATATCTTTAAACTAGAAAACAAGTCTTAATTGGAACAGATGCTGCAAATACCAATGCAAATGGCCAGCTCATGTGTGATCAAAACCAGGTACAGTCCATTGATTTGTTCTTAATAGCGGCTTTCATTTTTTATTAGCGTATACAAAATTCACTAACACAATACAAAAAGTCAGTAACAATACTTTGGAAAATCACCTTGTTTGAAACAGACTCTGCCATGCATTGTTTCTGGTAAGGTGCTGTAAAGAATTTGATCCTACTTAGCACACTTTGTTTCATATTATATTACAGAAATTATCTTCTGTTTTCTCTTGTGGAATTCAAATAATCGTGATTTCAGTAACTAGCTGCTGACATTGTCGTTCAAAAGCAGTTTAAATATTCATTTACATTACAAATGGGCGTACAGGTCAGACTATGCTAAATGTATTCCCAGTCCTGATCATACCATGTACTCTAGTATTGTCTCCACCTGGCTAGCTTGCTCTGTGCTTGCTGCTGGTGAGCTCTTTAGCAAGACAAAACATGCATCCACAGTTGCCTACCCATTCAGTTCCAGTGCATCTTTTCTGTTGCGGCAATGCCAGACATGGACGGGGTGGAGAGGGTTCTGATGCAGACAACTCAGAACTCAAAGATTTTCCAGCTTACATCTACTAAGCTTACCAGCAAAATTATTATCTGACCTTCTGAAACAAATGGGTATGTTTGGGTATTTCATGTGGATGTATGAGCTCTCTTCTGTAGGCTTTTCAAGCAGCAAAACTATCATAAGCCCTTCGAAGCCAAAGAGAGGCGGGTTGCATCCATTATCCAGAAGTAGTACTTCCTCTATGCCTCTGTGAAGGCAAATATTTTGATTCCCCTAACTGCCAAAAAAGCAGGGACCCTTTAGAATTGGAGACTGTACGATCCCATCCGATCTCCCTTCCAATCTCCTAGCAGAAAGGAAAAAGGCAGAAACCAGGGGTGAGATCCTAACCCCAGCTCTGCACCAGGTGGCAGGGCTCAAGAGGCATAAAGGAACCCTAAATGCCTCATACGTAGCTGGGGAAGGATTCTCTCTGCACAGGCACTGTGGAATACAGCCCTCAGCCACCTTCTGAGGACCCCCTGGGATAGGAGACCTGCTGGGGTTGAGTGCGTGGCTGCAGCTCCAGACAGCGTTGCAGCCCCAGGAAGCTGCTGTAACAGACGGGCATCCAGGGGTGTCTAAGTTATGCCAGCCCAGGATGGGGAGGGTACAAAGATAGCTTAAAACCTCATCCCTGTGGGCTATACGTTTGGAATCTCACCCTACATGACTCTGAAATACTGATAAACCAAATGCAAAACTACTCCAAATTCAGGTGGCTTTTGTTTTGTTATGCATTCAAAATTAAGCCAATTTCTATGAGACATGCTTCTGCAAATGCCAATTTTCAAGTGAAATGGTCCCATTTTTTGAGTGCAGGTGGATGTGCATTTAAAATAAAAGAGAGAAATGTTCTGTTTAGTATGTTCTCCACTTAAAAATCAAGCATTTTGCTGTACATTTTCCACCAAGTGATTTTTTTTTTTTGGTGAGGTAAAATAGAACAAAACAAATCACCAGAAATTGCCCAGTGAAATTACAACCAACAGTGTTAATTTCACACAGCGCTAAACAAAAAACCTGTGTAACCATCTTCAGGGCCTCCTGCTTAAAAACGCAGGGAACAAAATAATGCCGCTTCCCCCTTTTATTTCCAACAGTGGTGCTCACTTTCCACATTTATTACTGGCTAATTCAATCCCTAACTCCAGAATGCTGTTTGTTCTTCAGACAGGGGTCTGCCTGGGACAGATGAAGAAAAAGCCAGAAGAAGAGCCATGATAATAAAAGACAAACACAATGAAAGGTGCTAATCAGGCTTTGTTATTGACATTCTGAGCCCTGCCACGTGGCCCGCACTCGGCAGTGTGCACTCTGGTGGCCATATGGATAACAGGATCAGACACTGATTTCAATCAAAGCAACAGGAGAAGATGTGAGTGAAAGAAGATGGGAAAGTCTGGTAATGCTGGTTGTTATGGTTACACCCCAATTCGTGCTGCTCCCACGCAGGGGGAGCTTGGTCTTGCCACACTTAGCTTTCCTAGTGAATGTGCAATAGTCAGTGGGACTCATAGCACTCAATTCATTGCTGTGTCAAGCAGGCTCCTACTGGCATAACCCAGGACTGAGATGCCACAAGTCACCCACAGCCCCACTCTACTGGGTCCCACATCTGGCCAGAAAGGGGATGTAACTAGAGTCCCATCGGCAGTCCCCGCTGACGGGGGCTTCTATCGAATGCTGCCCACGGAGGGGAGGTGGCCAGAGCCCCCAGAGCCAGGCCAGGCTCCTGACTGACCCGATAAAGGAACAGGTGCAGAAATGAGACCAGAGAGCACCAGCCAGGGCATTAGTGCAGGAAGGCAAGTGAAAGGAAGGAGGAGGCTGGCTGGGGGAGGGGATACTAGAAGTCTAGATGAAACTGTAAAATGGATCATGATCTTCTGAGTCTCTCTGCCTCTCTGTGGCACTTGTCAACACTAGGCAAATGCTGACAATGATTGTCCACCCATTGCCAGCGTTTAAAGGACTCAGCTGCTAGTGTAGATAGGGGCGCAACCTTTTTCAGCACCGTTAGAGGCAATTCTTTTGAGTCCTGGTGGAGCCTCTCCCCAGCTTACCTCTCCCACACACTCCCCCCGCCCCCAACTCTCCCGCACACGCAGGCAATAGAATCAGCATACAATAAGGTCAGTGTGCACAGGAGCAAGGAGTCCATTAGCAAAAGCTGGCACACAGAGCCTGTGCTGTGGGTGAAGTGCTAGGGTTTCAGCCGATGGGGATTGAGGGCCACGTTATGTGACCCTGCAAGGAGCCTGCTGCATTCAGCTCTGCTCATCGGCATGATGATGTACAGGCCATTATGATTTCAGGCTGCTGACATGACAAACAATGGCCCCTCACAGAGCCAGCAGGAAGCTCCTCTGCCCAGGTGTGCTTGCGGGTCTTCCAAAACAGAACAAATCTTTCCTCTCCACAGCTATTGTTAGGCTACCGGCAAAGGCTTTTCAAGGGCTCAGCTGTAGTGGAAAGGGAGCCAAGTTTTATTTTGCCCCTTTAGGTCTGTTGAAAAGAGACGACATTCGAGGAGGCTGGGGAGTGACTCGCTACCTACCGCAGTAGGAGACAGGTCGGAGACGGGATTGGAAAGGCAGGGTCTGGATGGCTTCAGGAGGGCTGCCCCAATAGGGGGCCGGATTGAATTTGGTCTCCTTAGGGAAGGGGAAAGAAGGGCCTGTCAATCATCCCGAGCTTTGTAAAGAAACCAAAAGTATTGTGCTTGGCCAATGAGACACGCAGGGACGCGGAGCCCAATGCAAATAGGGTGAGTCAGGCGTTTGCAATTTAAACACTCGGCATGGGCTGGACAGTTCTCTTGCACTGTAGTTAGTCTGGCATTTGTATTTCCCCACAAAGGGAGAGAGGGTGCAGTTTGTGTCAGCTGTGGTCAGTGGACAGACAGGAAGGCTGGGGTTATTTGGAGGGTGGCAGGGGGTTAATCCTTCAATTTTTGGGGGGTACATTTTCATTTTCTTTTTTAAGGCCAGAGCTCTGGATTGATGCTTCTGAAAAAATGTTGTGAGTCAGGGCTGGTCTAGACACAAACTTGTAGCAAAATACTAAAAGGTGTGAATGGAAACGGTACCAGGATGGCCTGTGCCTTAAGGCTAGAGGCCCGGGACCAGCCAACCCTAGTTACTGAAGAGGCACACCTGAGAGAGAGCCGGTGATTCCATTCTAAGAGCAGCAGGATGCTCAGGCGTGAGGAAAGGCTTCTGCAGGGAGAGCTCTTGGCACCAGGAGTGTTTGGAAGCCAGAGCTAAAAGGCCGAACTCCGGCCAGGTAGAACCCGGGAGCAGTGATTGAGTTGGGACCCAGCTCTGGGAAGGAGTGGGGGTGGGGACAATGCCGTACCTTAAGGGGAGAGAAAGACACGGACCTGGGGCTGGGGCCTGGAGGGGCAGCCTGTGTAAGGACTAAAATTTGACCCCAGGAGGGGAATGTTTTAAACGACCTTTGGACGGGGTGTTGTGGGATGTCACAGTGTATTCCCCACTGTTATCCAGCAAGGGCACCCACCCTAGGCTTCCAGCTCCCCAGCTGTCGCCTCTCTTCAATGGAAACACGTCTCTCTCCCTTCTGACCAAGTTATTTCCAAGCTGGACAGTTCTCTGCCTGCACTGCGACCTCCCCAGCAAAGGGCACGCCACCTAAGCAGGCTTCTTTTGCCTTCTCTTCAGAGGTGGTGAACAGTGCAATTGCCACAGTTGATCTACCATGTTGATCTTTCTAAGCAAGCACATTTTATTCTTAAGGCAAAAGCACTGCAGAGAAAACATAATTAAAAACGATGAAATAATCTATGCATATGCTAATAAGCTTACCAGAAATCACCCCAAAAGGCTCTGGCAGGTGAGCAGTCCTTCAAACGGTTTCCAATTCATAGCACCCTTTTCTCAGAACAAGCAAACGGTCTTACACAGCCTCACTAGGGCAAAATCCTTCCAGCTTTTCCCTAAGGACTGGGGCCCTCCGTCGACCAGCGGTTTGCTGGATCAGAACGTAGGCCATGGGGTCAGTTTGCCACCAAGCTATTTATCCAAAGAGCCTTTCTTTGTCGGTTGGTCCCTGGAGAATCCAGTTTGAACTAGTTGATGTGGACATCTTGGTGCGGGGGTGGGGGACTGGAGCTTGACTTTGACCAATCACACCCCTCTGCTCTCAGTTCTTGGAGAAGCTGTATTTTTACTCTTCCTGTGGAAATATATAAAATCCTTTAAGAACCCATAAACAATTGCATTTTAATCTAATGGACCCCAAAGGTATTACATTTAATTCAGTAAGGTTTAGCCAGGAGTTTGCAGGAAATTGCCATACTCAAGTTTGAGTACATTAAGTTTTTTCAAGAAACCCCTTGAGGGGGAAACTGAGGCAGATTGTCTGCTTTGTGACCTGGGCAATGCGGAGGCACATGGGAGGTGGCCTGTCTGGTGACAGAAACTGATTTAGTTATTCGGGTGCCAGTCTCTGTCTTGACACTCACATTTTGGAATAAAAAGGCTGAAGTTAGCAATTGTTATGAACTTTAGCTAAAACACCCTTATCACTGTTATTCCAAAATAAGAGTGTCCACATACAGACGGGCACCCGAAGTACTAACCTGGTTTTAGGAAACTGATATAATTCAATGGGTGCAAATTATATGTGGGTAGACCAGGCCTAAATAACATTATTCCAAGGCTCTGACGTAAGTGATACTTTTCAAGTCCCTTCTCCTCTGGACACTGACTGAGCAAGTCACTTAGCTTCTTGGGGCCTCAGTCCCAGAGCTGAAAATAGGGATTGTAGCTGCTCTGCTTCACCGGGTGTTGTGAGGGTACCTATATTAAAGGCTGTGAGATGCTCAGGTACTACACTGATGGAGGCTATATAACACCTTAAATAGAGAAACACACTGATGCCCACCCCGTCCCTGAGCTAACTTTTTATTCAGTGAATTTTGCGCTGGTGAAACACCACCAGAGACTGACGTTCTATAGTTTAAAAACTCCATACACCACAGTCAATGACCCAAGCATCCCCACGTATTTGCCTCAATCCTACATAGGAGGGACCACTTCTAAGGGCAAAAACAAAGATTCTTCATTATTGACCTCTCTCCTTAGCCAAGAAAAAATAATAATTAAAGTGCAAGGGAAAGACAGGCTTTGATTTCAGTGGTTTGGGTCAGGTCCCAAGTAACAACTCAAGCGGTGGTATTTCTTTATAGCAATTTGGATCCCTGTGCACTTGATCTGTGTGCAACTTGGCACATTATGTTCACAGAGGGTCATGCAAACATTTTCCTTGGTTTAGGTCTGTGCAGTTCCTTACCCTCCTGAGTTTTGCTGTGAGTTTTAGGCTCGAACTAACCCCAAACCCACAAGCAGTCAATTGAAGCTGGTAGCCCCCTGGTTTGAACATATGTCAACATAACCCCATGAATTTTCTATGTCTTCGACATACAGCCTCATGCCACTCCCAGGTTCAGTCAAAGCTGGTCTGAAGTTTGCTAGGAAAGTTCAGCAAACTTGGATGGTGGGTCATGACTCAAGTTTGCAGCTAAACCTGAAAACAGCTGAACTTTGGGTGGTTTTTGGCATTCATTGAGAATGCTCCCCACAAGTCTTCTGTCTACTTGGAACTTCACTATGACCAACCAACCAAACTCATGTAATAACCATTTCAAAACACTAATGAAAACATCAAAAATACTGGGGAAAATTACCAGAGCCATGGGAAATGCTAGGAATGTAGCCAATGGAAAGTATGGTCACTCCTGCAGAAAATGTGATCTATTTGCTCAATTAATGAAATCCCACCAGTGAAGTTCATTTCACACAGTGCTGAAAGAAACTCAGATTTCTTATGTTGTCTTGGTGGTTGCACTCAGATCCCAGATGGGTGGATAATAAAGTTATAAATGATTTACTGCTGTACAGTATATATTATGGGAGGCTTACAGAGATCAAATCACATAGTGAGCTGCAAAATCCTCTCTATTGTTGAGGCTACTCCTGGTCTGCTGCTGGCAATAGCCCATTAATGGCATGTGGAGGAGTCTGCCTTGTTCAAACAAGAACATAGGCATTATAATTTAATTACTTACATTATTAGGTCAATTTTGTTTAAAAAAATAAATAGACCATTTCTTTCTTTCTTTCTTAGCATCATTTGAAAGAGGGTTCCTTTGGTTCTTTCCATGTCAAGTTTTCTTGCAAAACTGTATCACATTGATGGTGTAACCGAGATTTTTGCTTTCCAATAACAATATCCTCACCCCATGTCTTTATCCCTGAGATATAGCTACATCCTGATGAAGATTTCCTTGGCCAAACTTAGTTCTCCAGGATGTCTATCCCTAGGATAAAAAATTAACTTGTCCCTTATGAAGAAAAAACCTCAGCTATGGGACAGCAAACTCAGTGAATTTCAAGTGAAGGAGTTGCATCTCAATGGTTGTGTCAGGGTAATAAAGTTTGTACTCCCACGGGTTCAATCACCTGAATTTGTGGATGTCCCAAATGGGGTTTAAGACATCTGCATAGAGAGGTCATTTGCTTACAGATGGATTGTCCATTGCCCGGCACTGTCTATAGTAATTTACACCATTGCTAAGAGAGTGGTAAATGGTTGTAAAATGCTATGTGTGCTGCTCCGTATCCAAGGAGAACATTTACCAGGCTCAGAGCTTTTAAAAATGCCCTAGTCTTGCTGAGCATTATTAACCATTATTAAGCACATCCTTTTTTGTCTTTTCCCTGAATCTTTATTACAGTCTTTGTAAACCCAGCTGCCGTCTAGCTGATAGTTCTATGTCCAGTGTTGTCAACTCTCACAATTTTAACACAGATTTTGTGATATTTGGTGAAGTCTTTGAAGCCCCAGCTCCAGGAGTCAGGAGTCTCAGCTTTCATTTTTCTCAAAGTATGTCTCTAGCTCCAGTGCTTGCAGGGAAAAGCTTAGGGATGTGATCTGAGTGCCCTCTAAAGGCTCAGGAACCAGAAAGGAAATAAAAAGACCCTCCCTCCTTATTACAAAAAAATTGGTGAATTTTAAGCCAGTCTCATTTTTTGAGACTTGACCCATGATATTTGAATGTGTGGGGCTGACAATACTGCATTTGTTGGAGAAGCAACTTTGTACTGATTGAAAAAGACTTGGTTTTTTTCCCCCCACTGTGATGGAGTATGTAACCCACACAGACAACACAAGGGTTAAGGTTAGCCTGAGATGCCAATTGGCTGCACCTGAAGGCTGGGCCAGGCTTAATTAAAGATGAAGCCCAGCTAGAGAAGAATCTGAGGGACACTATAAAGGCAGGAAGTCTGGAGCAGATGGAGACTGTAGGAGTAATGGGTAGGAGCTCTGTAGTTCCTCTATTTGCAGTGGTGTGAGTAGGAGGAAGCCCAAAGAGAGAGTTGGACCTAGGATCCTCTTCTGGGTAGATAAGTTCAGTAAGAGGCCAGCAGAGACAGAGCAGCTAGTGAGGTGGGGCAAGATTTGGTGGTGAGTCCTGAAAAAAAGGCAGGGTTTGAACTTGTAGGGGCATTCGGCTGAGGCCAAGAGAAGGCCAGAAGGTTCTGCCTGAGGAGGGCAGAACTTGTTTGTACTCTTTAGTTTGGGATCTTGCTGGGGAATTCCAGGGAAAACCCTGTTGGTCCCAGCCCTGAAAGAAGGGTGGACCTAGAGAGGTTATGTGGAGAAGGCCTTTTGGACTTCTATGTTGTTACCCCAGAAAGCAGGAATGGGGAGAGACACTAAATCATGATCTGGCTGCAGGGCTGAATTGTGAGAAGAGAAGGACCACCACAGGACTAGAGAAACCTTGGGCAGGGGACTTTAGGCAAGAGGAGCCTGCTATGCCGTGCCTTGCCAGGAGGCGGTGCACCAGCGTTGTGTCTACCCTTCTGTGCCCATTTTATGTCACTTGAAATCCAACCTCTAGTGATTCTGAACAACTCTTTAAATTTCTTCTGAGGTTGTGGGGTGGGTGGAGGAGAACAGAGGGGAGCCTCACCTCTTTTTGCGGGGACCTAGGGCTTTCAAAAGGTAAAATGTAAATAAATAACTGGGTTATGTCTTAGGAAAGGCCCTTTGCATCACAGATGGGGCAGTGCTGATTTCTCCCACAGAGGAGTGCCTACAGCTGCCAGAATCAGCAATTATTTATGAGCGGAAGAAGCCTCAAAAGAAGAATGAATAGGAGCAAGGTGTTCATGCTACTATCTCTAGAGCCACCACTCAAGGAAGTTCAGCTCTGCCTTGGAGCTGGGATTCAGCGGCTGGGCCTGTGATGATTGTCCTGCAGATAGCCGCACGCTTTCTCTTTGATGTGTTCAAAGACTCCTTTCATTTGTTTGTTTTTGCCTGTCAAATTACCTCACTTAGGTCAGTGTGTAAGGCAGATACTGCGGGGTATTATTACACATGGTAAACAAGGGCAGGCAACCTGACACCTGCATGACAGCAAATGTTGTGATTTGACAGTCGCAAAGGGCCAGGGTACATATCTGCTGGACTTTGTGCAGAGACATGCAGTGTTCCATAAATAGATTCCAGCTAAGCACCAATTGCCCAAGTCTGCAAAGTGCTGAGTACGTGAGACACTGGGCACTCTTTGCTCTCTCAAACTGCAATGAAAACTGTCTTGGGGGAGAGCTGACTGGAAATACCTCCAGTAAATGAGATATGATAGCTGGTAGATTGTAAGCTCTTTAGGACAATGGAGTCTGTCTGTCTGACCGGACTGTCTAGTGTCCCCACTTTACTAGGCGCTGTGCAAACACAAAGTAAGGGGCAAGAGATTACAATCGTAAATAGGTAAAGAGAGAGTGGGTTAAGAGAGGCTAAATGACTTGCCAAAGGTCATGCTGCAGCTCAGTGGCAGAGCTAGGAATACAACCTGGTCACAATCCAGTACTCTACACACTGCCTGTACACCTGTGATGCTATTCAAGTAATGAATAGTAATAGACATCTTGATTTTCTGTAGTACCTTTTATACAAACTGTATCCCAAATCTTAGAATATTAGGATTGGACAGGACCTCATCTAGTCCAACCCCCTGCTCAAAGCAGGACCAATCCCCAGACAGATTTTTGCCCCAAATCCCTGAATGCCCCCTCAAGGATTGAACTCACAACCCTGGGTTTAGCAGGCCAACACGCCACCACAGAGCTATCCCTCTCCCTGAAAAGCTCAGGAGCATTCCTCAGCATGTGGCCTGGGTTCTCAGACACTTTCATAGTATAAACCGCATCTTAATAGACAGATCATCTCGTGGCCATCTCTCCTCTCATTCCTGATTGCCTGGACCATCCTGCTACCCATTCACAATGATCAGGCCCCCCTTGTTTCCCATGTGTGGTCATGTAACGTCCCCAGCACATCTACTCCTGTTGCTTTCATGGGGAAGTGATGTTAGCGAGATATTTGGTGTGGTTGTTTTTTTTTTTTTTACCTTCTGTTGTGATTGAGCAGCTTGAAACAAGCCGGAGAATGCTCTCCAAGCAGGACTGTGAGGATGAGTTAGCTGTTTGCACAGTGCTTTGAGATCCTTGGGTGAAAGGTGCAACGTAAGTGCCAAGTAGCGTCGTTATGGCTTTCCACCGCTGCTGAGGTTTCATGGTGCAGCATTTCTGAATTAAATAATGATGTTGTTGCAACAATGACAGGTTTGGGAGGGGAAATTTGGATCTGAAATGAGGCTCACCCTCCCCCTCAGCACTAAGAGAGCATGGAATGCTATATACAATGGTCTTCATCCTTTCCTCGGTGTGGGCTAGTCACTCCCATTAGCATTAGCTGTGGGCTTTGAGGGTGAATAGCCCCATTTTATAGAAAATAGGGGCCATATATCCCCGAATGGGCGTAAATCTGACCAGTGCCTGATAAAATCCCTGTGAGCCGGTTTTCCAGCAGCTTGGGAAAGAGCCTTTCATCTGTGCAAAGTGGGAATGCATTGAGAGCAGCGTTGCGCTGAACGGTTTGCTTGAATGAGCCTCTCCAATCTAGCAAACCGACCGCTGTTCCTTCAGGAGGCTGGCTCTGTGTTTTTGTGAGCCGTACCTAGCGTACCTGTTGTGCTGGCACATAAGACAGGAGGGATACGCTGCCAGCTGTAATCGCTGCTCTGTGGCATTGTGCAGCATGAGGCGCCTATTTGCTTTGTTTATTAAATCTCTCATCACCCCGTAGGCATGTATTTCTTGCCTCGGAGTCACGATTACGGCTTTAATTATTAGCATTTCCTTTGCCAGCAATTCCTCAGCTTTCAGTCCCTGAATCAGCAGGGCCTGCTGCAATTGAAAGCCTTGAGTGCTTTACCCCACCGAGACGTGACTGGAGTCGTAGGAGCCCTCTGGAAGGGCAAATCCATTTTTAAACACCCAAACCTGAACAGCCTCACTTCAATAAGCAACACGACCAGGAGACTTCGCAAATAATGACTGTTCGTGTCAAGGATTTGGATCATTAAAGGGACAAGGGGGAGTAGCTTAGGTCTAAAATGTTGAAATATCTTAAAATTATCATAATTGAGTGTGTGTGTGGGGGGGGAGAGAGAACTGACATATTTAAAATACCCTTAAATAAAATTACTTGGTCTCTCAGGGAACGTCTACATAGCGTTTTGGAGCAACCCTCACTGCCTGCACAGACAGCCCTGGGTTAGCGTGGCTCACAAAAGGAGCTGTCTAGCCAGTTCTTTGTAGCTGCAGCTAAGGCTGGACATCAGGCTCTGAAACCTACCTGCTCTTTGCCCCCACCCCAAGCGTCAGAACCCAAACGCCAGCTATTTCTAGAGCACTACCTAGCGTGAGGCCCTCTGTTGATCCAGGCTGAGGCTTGCTCCCGCTCCATCCAAAATACGGTGTAGACAAACCCTTTCGAAATTAGAAAGCAAAGCCTGTGTTTATTTAGGATGTAGGCCAAAGAACAATGACCTGTTCTTTTGTCTTCCTTCCATTGGCTCTGCAGCAGGGGGCTGTGTTCTGACAGCCCTACTCAATTCTTACTCCAGTTGGGTCAGTTCTAGGCCTAGGGCTTGAGCACCTGACAGCTGAGGTGGAGAGTGATGCTGGTCTGCAAGGTTCTGCGGGATAGAAATGCCAAGGAAGGAGAGGAGCCGGCCACAGTAGCAGTCCACAGAGATGCCTTATTCCTGTGGTTTAAATGGGTGGAGGCTGAGGTCAGGAGGACCTTCAACTTTGAAATTAAACTTCTAGCCCAAGATGTCCCCAATCTGTTGACTTTTAGGCTATTTTGTTTACATTTTTGTTCTTGGAGAATATCTTCTGGATTTGTATTAAATTCTAAGTTGATTCCCAAGTGCCTAGATCTACTGGAGAAAGACTCTTGGAAGCCACAGGGCCGCTCAGAGGATTCAGGGGGCCTGGGGTCGTTGGCGGCAGGGGGTCCCTGCTGCTGAATTGCCACCGAGGTGGGGGGGTCCTTCCACCCCAGGACCCGTCGCCACGGGTCTTCGGGGCACTTCAGCGGCGGGTCCCCGTGCGGAAGGACACCCCCCCACCACTGAATTGCCGCAGAAGATGCTCCGGGGGCCCGGGCCCCACAACAGTTTTCCGGGGCCCCTGGAGCAAGTGAAGGACCCCGCTTCAAGGCCCCCGACAAACTCTCGTGGGGGGCCCTGCAGGGCCCGGGGCCTGGGGCAAATTGCCCCTCTTGCCCCCCCCCTCTGGGCGGCCCTGGGAAGCCAATCTAAATAACTAAAGCAAAAGAAATAAAATGGTCTGAAGATAGTCACGCAACACATTTCCTTTGCTTATCATGATCTCTCCAGTTCAGGAGAGGAGTTTTTGTCCCAAAGGATGCAGTGGAATCCTTTACATCTCACCACTTAATATGGCACTATGTATTGTACCCAACTGCTTGGATGATTATTTGTCAACCAGCGAGGCTCCTTTTGAAACTATTCTATTTTAGGTGATTATATAGGCCCCATCACCACTGTTTCTGAGCACCTCATAGTCTTCGATGCAGGTATCCTCACAACACCCCTGTGAGGTAGGGCAGTGCTCTTGCCACCACCTTACAGATAGGAAAATGAGGCACAGAGACTAAAGGACTTGCCTAGGATCACACAGGAAGCTCACGACAGACTCAGGGATTGAACAATGGGCTTTGGAGTTCCATGCTAGCATCTTAACCCATGGACTGTTCTTTCACCCTGAAGCCACTGGCCTTAGCAGATGGGCACCAAGTTATTTCCTAAGTGTTCTTTTCTCAACCTTGAGAGAGAAGCTTTCAGAGAATAAGTTCTGTGCTGTTGTAGAGCTGGTCAAGTAACGGGGGAGAATATATTTTGTTATTTATTCAGCACAAATGCCAACAACATTCTTTGGATAAATCACTCACAATGAATAATTCAACAAGCTCCCCTGCTAGAGGAAAAGGATTGTTTGGGCTTGGTTGGCCCTTCGCTCTGTAATGGGTCCAAACCAAAATCCCAGGTCCAGACCTTAGGTTGTTCCAAATCTGGATCCAGATTTAGACTTTGACTCTTACACAGCTGGGTCCAAGCTACAGAGCCTGCCAGATACAGAGTCTCCTCAACACCTTCTGAAATCAAAGGGAATTCAGTGGCTTGCATGAGAAGCAGATCCTTCAATAGAAGTTCTAGGCCATGAGCTGTCCTGTGGAGAACAGGCAGCTCTTCCAACACACATTACTTAGCAAATACTCACATAGGGAAACATCATAAAAGGGAAAAGCCAAGTCGTTGAGGAAGTCTGGCTTCATACTGTATGTGCAGAGTCTACATGGCTGGTGGCCTTTTGAACAACTTCTCACATTAATTTTCTTCCAGTGCTGACAACTTTGATTTATGACATTAAGGCTAGTTTAAAAACACTCAGACGTGAGGGAAGCCAAGAGTTTTGGAAGACTAAGGTCTATCAAGTGATGGATAGCATTGGTGGATAGGCAGACAGCCCTCTGCACTCACACTGCATCCAAATCGGGCCCTGGTTGAATGAGAGCAGAGGGCTTGCTTGCATTATGAGGATCTCTCGTTCAATTTTTAATATTGAATATTCTGCCAGAAATCCCATGGGATGGCAACAAGGCATCTTTTTGTAATGACGGGTTGGATGCCAGGGGAGGAAACAAAGAAGGACTTAGCAAATAAAAGAAATAAAACACAGAGTGGTTGGGAAGGTTTTAAAAACTCCCTGGTGCAAGAACCCAGTGTACTTTCCTCCTTTTCCCTCTCCCTAATGTTGACAATAGTGGAACTGAGTCTCTGTTTCTGTGTGTAAACGTTGCCTGTCTCCCAATAACGTAGGTTACCAGTCTACCACCCCCCTCCCCCGGCCTTTAGCCCCTCTTTGCCTGTTTTCTGATCATTTCGTTCGCTGATGTCAGATCATAAACTGGCCACTGGTTTAAAAAGCCCTGGACCTTGGAGGCAGCGAGAAGCCTAGTGGCAGCACTTGATGTTTCTGGGTGCCACATCATCCACTAGTGTAAATCAGCTTCCACTGAAGTCAAAGCACCTGATTTACTGTTACCCTGCAGAAGGGAGCAGATGTGGAACAGCCTTTGAGGAACAGTCTCCGACTACTGGCCAGGAGATTCCTGTTAGTATTAATAGGAGTTACCCTCAACTCCTTTGCATGTCAGTGGAAGAATGAAACCATAGAAGACCCGGTTGTGTCTTCAGATATGCCTGCTCCACTTCTGCTGACTTCAGTGGAAGCTGTCTGGTAGTGTCCGAGGGCAAATTTTGAGTTTTCAAGTGTGACTGAACCATAGAAAAGGTAAGGAAGACAGAAATGCCGCAACAACAAATCTGAACAAACCAGATTAACTGCCCATGCTGCTTACTGCTGTGTGGACACTTGTAAAGGGTGCACCTTAAAATATCATTTAAATATTGCTCTGATCAATCAGGTAGATACGTTTTATATACAATGCTTATGAGGTGCCAACCATTGGCGAAATAGCACATGGGAAATGTAATAGCTCAAAAGGAATATGCTTTTCTCTTAATGAAAATTAGATCAGTAGTTCTTGTAGCTTTATTAGAGAAAGTGTGATTGGCCCTTTTGACTTGTGAAAAATAACACTCAGTTTAAATGGTTCTTTCTTAGGAATCAAGTGTTATTTCACAACAGGCCTTCAGAAGGATCACTTAAAGAGGTTTTCTTAGTTATCCAAACATTTTGCTGACATGCCCTGTTCCTTGGTGCTCTCACTCCCTATTAGCTGTATCGAGTTCGTGTTTACATAACACACACTTTCCCTGCAAACTAAAAATGAACCAAATAACCAAGGAGTGAAATATTATGAAAGTTTTGTCTTTAATTTTATCAATGGTTTTAAATATTTAGAAAGCAAAACATAAACATCTTAGAAGAAATCCATGTGATTGCTCTTGTCCAGAATTGTTGGGATTTATAAACAGATGCTGCTCTCAGGGTGTGGAACGGATGTTTCAGACTTTCCACCAAAGTTATATATGCTCGCGTCATTACAGCTCTTCCCCTGGCCTAAACTGCTGGCACAGTATCCTGAAATGTTTTTCATTAGTAAACTTTTCATAACCTCAAACTGTAATAAGCTCTACAGTAAAATCCATGAGGATGCCAGCTGGAGTTGGCACTTGGCAAAGGATTTTCAGGGCTGTTTGCTTAGCTGGATTTGAAGGATGTTCAGGACTGAGTAACAAGACATGTGACTGAGTTTTGACCTATATCACTGGCCGAGCTCCAGTGATATTACACTTGTATGCTAGTTAATGTGAATGCCTTGCATGCTGGATTACAAAAGCTCTGCACTGGTTGCTTTCACACCTCATATACAACTTTAAATCATTTGTGTCTAAACCACAGCCTGGTGGCCCTTGTAACAATGAGACTCCAAAATGGTTAATTGCAGATTTAATCCTAAATGAATAATTATTCTTCATGGGTAAGAGGAGTTCAAGTTTCCTTTCTATGGCTCTTAATCTACTTTTCACTCAGGACCTGATCCTATACTCACTGAAATCAATAGTAAAGCTCCCATTAACTTCAGTGACACACATACCAGCAACATTAATTAAGCATACATGAAGTGATACATACAACAAGGGACAACAGCTGGGAGTAAGTGACTAATAGGCAGTTGCATGCTCAGATGAGTGTCTAGGTGCCTAAATATCCATTTGGGTACACAGTTGCATGCTTTATTTGCACAAATATGGCTGCAAGCAGGTGTGAGGATTTTTGCCTGGGGCTCCCTGACTTTCGTTTTTTAATAGATGTTCAATGTTTTATCTCTGCTGAATATTATTTTATTACTTGTATTGTTGTCAAGCCTAAGTGCCCCAGTTGAGATTTGATACTGTACATACGCTAGGAACTGTACATAAACATAGTAAACCAGTCTTAGCCTTAGAAGTTTACAATCCAAACTGATTAGACAGACTCAGAGTGGGATTATTGTCACCATTTTGCAGATGAAAAACTGAGCCACAGAGGCTGAGTGACTTGACCAAGGTCAGAGAAGGAGTCTGTGGCAGAGCTGGGAACTGATCAATTTCTTGGCTCTCAATCCAATGGTTTAATCATAAACCCATCCCTTCTTGGCACCAGTTTTTTAGGCACTCTATAGGAGATGGGGGCCAGTATTATTACTGCCTTTCAGTGAGCACCCTAGGAGGCATCACTTTTACCCTTGGACCATAGCAACAGGAAGGATCAATTCATGGCTGAGCAGAAGGAATGCACTTGGGTGAGTTTCCTTTACCTTTTCTTGATACTGTCCATGGAGGAAGTAAATAAGTCTTTTTCTCAATTTTCAGATAATCAAGTCTATCATTTTAAAGATGTGGATTTTCAGCCAGGCTTTTATTTGTACATTGTTTATACAGGGTCAAGGTGTGTGGTTCATTCTCCCATCTTTCTTTCTTTCTTTCTTTCTATTTTCCCCAAATGGAAAATATGCAACTCTAAGTCGCTTTTGTGATGCTGGATTCCAAGATGTTTGAATTAAATCTGAATCCTGCTGGGGCTTGAACCTTCCTGATTGTTTGTCACTAGCAGGGTTTGTTACATTTCAGATGATACTATTAATTCCAGACCCTTCTCCCGCCTCCCCCCTGATACTTAGTGTAAAGAGTAGAAGATCAGGTCTGTATCCCTAAAGACATTCCAATTTACCAACATGGTAATTTAAGTTGCCCTTACAAGGACAGTGAGATGTATTTATTTTTGTGGTATAGTTTATAATTTGTTTCCACTTTCCAGAATGCCTTTTAGGAGCTGGAACATAAACATTTTCCCTGTTGATTTAGATCTTTGTTTCTATTTAGCAAACATTGATTTTATTTTCCTCCCCAGTGTTTTGTATGCAGCTGAAATTAACACACTCTTTTCGTTTAGCAGCAACTTCAATTTGCACAAGGCCTGAGCCAGTGACTACCAGAGGAGTTGGATCAGGCTCAGAGCTTTCCCCTGTCTTTGCCGGCATCAATCGTTGCTACCACACAAAGCTCAGCGAAGGAAGTTTGTTACTGAAACACGTCTGCAGGGTCGGCAGAGGGAGCACAATGCAGTTTTGTGGCTTCCACATAACAAAGGTGTGATCCTGCAAAAGCTGCCAAACGCACGGCTTACTACTATGCCATTTCAATGGGACTACGTGTGATAGGAAGCACTACCCTTAGTAGCAAGTGTTTTGCAGTAGTGAGCACTGGTCATGGTTTTGGAGCTGGGTTTTGTAAATCTGTTTCATTTTATATAGCTAAAATCTAGAAGATTTACTAGAGATTATGAACAAATTTAGGGGGTAATTCCATCTCTGTGTACAGGGCAATGCCACTTGAATTCTGTTTTGCGCTGTCCTTCTGCACAGGGGTGAATTTCACCGCTCCAGAATAACAGAGTTGGTCTTAAAACATTCATCTTACTTTGCCTATTTAAAAAATATCCAATGCTTAGCCTGCAACGAGGACTGAATCCTGCATTTCTGGCATGCGCAATCCCAGTCTCTGATGGGTTTCATGGAGAGTTGGGGGCACAAAGAATGTAAAGTCAGGCCCATTTTAACTAAAATTCTTCTCTCTTCCACACTTTGGATCTCTATTTCAAATTCTTCACTGCATCTCTGCTACAAAGTTACCCTGCGGAACTCAATGCCACAAGGTATCAGTGAGGCCAAGAGCTGACCCAGGGAAAGGCTCTCCTAATTGCACACTGCAGGGTTCCATGCACCTTCCTCTGAAACATCTGGCCACTGTCAGATGGAGGTCACTATATTAGATGGACCACTGTGGCAATCCTTACAGCGTTAATAGGTGCTCCATGCTTGGAATGGTGGCAGATTTTGTAGTAGAGACGAACATTTTAGATCAAAGATGTGCAGTGAAAATTGGAGAGGAGGACTTTGTCCATCTGGTGCTCACAAAAATGAGTTCAAAATACTGCCAAAGTGTCTGAAATCTAGGTATGCAGAAAATCGTGCATTGAATGTTTTACATTTAAAAAAAAAACCCTAAAAACCAAAACCCCGGGAGTTTAAACAAACACAGTCAAATGAGTCAGCACGAAGATGTAAAATCATCAGGGAAGGCAGTGTTTGTTTTTACACGGGGGTTATTGGAAATGTTAGGGGCGCATGGTAACAATTTGTAGCTGATGTGTTTTGAAATATCATAACTGGTGTCAATAAACACATTAAAAGTCAACGTCAGAGTGTTGTGGGTGTCTGGAGTGTGCTGAAGACATTGCACAATAGGGATTTACATTGAAACAAGTATGGAAGCAATCAAACACCTCCGCTCAGAGAGGAAAGGGATCTTGCAGGGTTGTTAGAGCGAAGAATCTGAGATTGTGATCACTGCTTCTGATTGGCTAAGACTTGTTCAATCCTGTTATTTTCGTTACCCTGTCTGAGGGAAGGCTGCTGGCGACCAGCTTTCCTCACCTGCTTGCCCACCGTGCATTGTGTTGCTTCCCCCTTTGCTCTGCTCTCTCACATCCAGTTTCTCCTAGTGGAGACGCCCTCACTCTGTGAGAAAACACCCATGTCTGTCTGTTTCATCTCCTCGGAAACGCTCACTTCAGCTGCCCTAGGACGTGCAAATCCACACACTCCAGACAGGCACGGTGTGCACAGGTCCCATGCTCACACTGGGGAGGTGGGACTAGAATTCTGGTCTTTCAGCTGCATAAACCACAGGCCTCTAGCACTTGACCTAAAAGAGATCTCCCTTTGCCAGCAGTAGTAATAGGTCCTTTATCTTATCTGTGGCATAGCCACTGGAGAGGAACATGATTTCATACACAACATGACTGCCCTGTCTGCCTTAAGACATAGCTTCTCCATCAGTGTGTGCCTCTTGTTTATTATTTCTTATATTTTCTCTTTTTTAATTCATTGAATGTCGCTAATGTCTGGAAGCATTCTCTCAAATTGCAACTCCAAACAGACGTCAGCTACTAATTTTCTGTCCAAATATCAAAGGGATGCTGCAAAATCCTCTTTTCAGACACAGTCACAGAATGTACTCTGCTCCCTTGGCATGATGTCTTCATGTCTATGGTTACATCCTTCTAAATAAGAGCAAGGCATATTTGCCCTGGCAATTGACTCGGTGTTCTAGGAGCATGCAATGGTTAACAAGGAAGTTCCATCATGAAAAAACGGCACAGAAATATGTTTTCTTTGAAGCTTCACTGAAATCTAAAAGTTGCAGCTTAATCCATTTTGAAAGCCGTATCAATCATCCTGTCGTGCAACACACTATCACAGATGTGAAATATAAAAATGAGCTAGCCCGGCCAACGAACGCAGGGCCCATTCTCCCCATCCATAAAAGCAAACATGGAAACTATAATTCACACAAATAATAAACATTTAATAGGGTATTCATGAGAAGAAAGGGAGGAAAAGGGACCCTGACACACTGGCACTTGTGTCTTGCCCGACAAAGCTCATTTGTTATTTGGGAGAGAAATTAACACCAATTCATCAAGCCCCTTGTCAAGTTGATGATGGATATGTCACTTCTTGCTTGGAGCAACGTGTCTGAGATTTTTGTAAGCACTGTGTTAGACTGTAAAATGTGATTGCTTGTAGAAATTTGAGGAAGTACTAGAGTTGGAATGGGTTTGGTTAGTGACAAAATTCCTTGTCCCAGACCTCTTTCAGTGAAATCCTGGGGAGCTTTGCCAGTGACTTCTGCAGGACCAGGATTTAACCTAGGGTACGCTGCTGGCAGTCTTGTGACTAACAATAATGTGCCCTGAGCACATGGCATGTTCTGAGAATCTCTCTGATGCAAGGTTAGCATTTCAGAGGTTCCAGCTGTATTCATCTCTGTATAAACAATGTGCAGTATATTATAATGATGCTATGTAAACCTTATGCCCTTCCATGGGGCAGATTCAGCTAAAATGGACCATCATCATCAAGTCTGACCTCCTGTATGACATGGGCCACAGGACTTCCTGGAACTAATTTCTGTTTGAAATTAGGGGAAAAAATCCTAATTCCCAGTGATAGAGGCTCTATTACAACTCTTGGTAAAATGTTTCAGTGGTTAATTGTTATCTTACTGGTAACAATTTGCACCTTATTTCTAGGTTGAATTTGTCTAGCTTCCTCTTCCAGCCTTCCAATATTTTGCTCAGTCTGGATTATCTTCAAGGAAGATTCAGATGAGAACAAAGAGATCCACATAAACTTAAAGAAAATGAGTAGGCAGTGGGATAATAACACGGAGAAGAGTTAGGAGACTTGATAATGTATTTAAAAGTCTGATGGAATAAAACTGAACACCAGGTTTTAACCTCAGGTATAAATCAAAAGGGGAACTGACAAAAATGAAACAGTGCTGCATGCTTAACCTGTGGAACCCACTGCTGCAGGAATCCAGCATAAAAACAGTATGTCTGGATTTTATTCTACTAAAATATGGGTAATTTCATTATTGTCTGCCATGTTGGTAGCTACCCTGTCTTAAACAGTGTTAAAAGGACATTTACTCCTCATGCTTCAGGCTATCAGCTGATCATTAGAGCTGTGCAAATTCTGCTAAGAGTTTGTTCCACTTCCTTTTTCCCTAACAAGGGCTCACATCCCTGCAGCCCAGTTCCATAATGACTTGAATGCTGGGCCAGCCACTAAACAATACATTATTTATATTAATTCTCTTTCTTAGATGGCCCCCATCACTATAGTATCTCAGTGCATCCCAATTGTTAATGTATTTATCCCCATAACACCCCTGTGATGTAGGGAAATGCTATTATCCCCATTTTATAGCTGGAGAACTGAGGCACAGATAGGTTAAGTGTCTTTCCCAAGGTCACACAGCAAGAAATTGAATCCTTGTCTTCCAAGTCCTTCCTCTCTAGTTGGTAGCAGCTAGAGGCTCTAGAGCAGGGGCCTTATTGTGCATGGTACTGCACAGTCTGCATCATGGGCACTCAGTGATGTCATGAGGGTGCACTAGGTTTGTGTCAGCCCAGGACTTCCTTCACACACCCTACTGTTTTATCTTGAAACGCCAAATCTTCAAGTGAAACTCATTCCGTAAGTTTTGTATGGCTTCCAAACTCAGAATCCGCCTGAATTCTGGATTAGCCACCAGAGAGATGTTTAGCTAGCTGCGGGCAGGGAGAGAGCATTTCGGGGCAGGTGAAATGGTCAAAGCACAAAGCTGTGTCTGGTGTTTTCAGCTGAAACCATATGCTCAGCACTTCTCAAATAAAATAAGCAAGAATGCCCAATAAGTAGCATGTGAATTGTGCCCTTTCACTTATAAAATCCAGTGTCTGTTCATATGAGTTTGGCATCATTTATGAGGTGTCTGCAGAAATTTTGTAGAATACACATATTAAAATATTTCCAATGATTTTTTTCCTTGGGTGCCAGTTCATTTACCAGTTGCTTGTTCTTCAGTGGCCTGTGTGAAAGGAAATTGGTGACCTCACCTGTTTCTGGTGGGCAGATATTTCCCCGACAATTGACAGCAGTTGGCAGACTTGCAGGACCAAGGATTGAATGGGCCATGGAGAAAGAACTAACTTTTCACTCCTAAACATGGTCCTGCCAGGTCAGGTTTGAACCACATTGTCAAGAGGGCATAAGGAAACTTTTTTGTTGCCCTCTGTTGTACCTGTTCTGAGTAGAGGTCTTCAGTCTCCAGTTGTCTTCCAATTGTCAGGAGCAGCAAATTCACACACATTGTTACAAACACAATAGTAAGAAAGTTAAGGGTAATTCATGCATGACCTTGTTATGTTGATTTACAAGGGGGAGCCAATGTTGGGTCCAGATGGGCGTTCCAACCGCTCAGCCTAACTACTGTTTTATAATTGCAGTCAAAATTCCCTTGTTTAAATAATAAACATTATGTTCTATACCGAATACTTCACTGTAAACTGCACACAGAACATGCTGAACTAAATAGGGCTTCTATTGCGATGAATATAACAACCTCTTAAATGATTAGGACACCTGTTGACATTAATATAGAAGTGCACATGGAAATAAATGTGCTGCACATTGAAATATATGTACACAAATATTTAGAGGATTAGAGAAATTGCTAAAATGGAGCGAGCAGCATTTAACACGAACATGTGTGGAATCTAGGCTGAAATGGAAAGAACATGCATGGAGTTGATCACTTATCAGATGTTACATTTTTGGTTTTGGTGAGTTTTTTTAAGTTCACTTGGGGCAGAAAAGTCCCTGCACTAACAGTCATGGATTTATATATTAAGTAGAGATTTTAAATATATCTTGCTTTGGAATCTGCCTCTGATTCATAACCACCTTCATTTAGTAGCTGGCACCTTTGCCGTGCAAGCTGCAAAAAAAAGTAATTAAATTTAATAGAAGCCACCTTTTCTTTGAAGCTGCCCTAGGTTTAAAGCCATGGAGAGAAGCAATTAAATTGCAACAGCCATGGATTCGAAACTAAGTTATATGGTAATTTTTGTTAATGGAAATTTTCACTGTAACTGGGATTGGGTTGTCAGACCTGATTGTGGTCAGAAGTAAATTCCAAAATTAATGATCGAAATCTTCCTCTGGAAACATTTTCTTGAATCGAAAATACAACTTAAAAAGAAAAAATAGGTGTAAAACTGAGGTCAAATGTCACAGAGAGAATATTTGAAAACTTTTGGAGCATTGGTTCTCCCCTGGAATGTGCTGTGATTATAAAGGCTAAGAAGGGAAGAAGGATGTTTGTTTGCAAGCAGGCTTATATGCCAGCAGCACAATAGGTAGGTTCATTTAGGAAAGATGTTTTTTTTCCAGTGGAGAGTGTTAGAAACTTAATTTCAAGAAAGCTAATCTCCTGAAAACAGCAAAATCTGCAAAAATGACTTGTTTGTTTTTCACTTCCATGATTTTTTGCAGGTAAGGTAGAGCTTTGAAAGTAAGTAACAGCAAAAACTGACAAGAAACAGAATGCCATGACCAGTACCAAATGTAGCCCCATTCTATTTAAACATTATATTTTTTAGGAGTTCTGCATGTAGGATTGAAAAGAATTAAGTGAAAGGTTCTGTTTTTGGTGCAGGCACTGTTCAGAAATCAAACAGGCAAATGCAGTTAGATCCCCCACGAAAGCGAAGTTGTTCCCATCTTCAACAGCTGTTGGCAATGTTTGCAGATTATTAGTTAAGGTGTGGGTGCACGTGAGAGGTTTAATTATTTTCAAGCAGGCACTTTGCAAGCAGGTTCCAAAGTGATTCTTAAATAGCTCACAGTCCATAAATGAGTCCATATGGAGCTTATGAAAAAAAGCTAGTAAACTGTATATTCATAACAGAATATTTCTTACAGTGTCACCAGCCACTGGAGAAAACCTGGTAGGAATAATACAAGTGGGGAGAAAAAGCATTGGGTGTTAGTTGTTGGTGAGGCATTATGAACATTTGTGCTTTGCTGTAAACAGTTGATTATTTGTATTTGGTAGCACCAAGAGGCTCCAGCCAGGATCAGGTCAAATCAAGACATGCCTTTCAGTAAGAGAAGCTTAAGTCAAACACAAATTATTGGGTTCAGTAAATGGCTGAAATTTGCTGGCCTGTGTTATATAATGGTCCCCTCTGGTCTGATTCTCTGTGAATCTAGGAATCTAAGCAAGCCTTTTCTCAGGGATGTATCTGAGATCAGCAATCAAGTCTGTACAACCCTGACAGCTGACTCTTCAGCAAAACCATTATTACTTCATTGGTCCACTGTTAGGTACTTGAGAGCAGAAATGGCAAACTGCAAATTCCTCCAAAACCTGCCTTGGCGTTTGTCAGGAGCATAACAGCCTTGTTGATAACGTGGGCGAATGAGAGGACTCTGCCATATATGACATCAGCACTCTAGAACATTTAGTATCAAACGTTCTGCTTGCATTAAATCTCCCAAAAGCAGCTTTCAGGTGGGCAGCAAATAGTTCAAAGAATGTTTGACCCTAAAATTTTAGATATCCCAGCTGTGATATTTGACAACGGATCTGGATTATGCAAGGCTGGTATTGCAGGGGACAGTGCACCAAGGTCAGTTATTACAGCAATTGTTGGTCGCTCGAAAGCCAAAGCAACGATGCTTGGAGCAGGACAGAAGGAATTTTATGTTGGAGAAGAAGCCCAGTCCAAAAGGGGTGTCTTAAGTTTGAATTATCCAATCGACCACGGCATAGTTACATCTTGGGATGACATGGAGAGGATCTGGAGACATGTCTACGAGTGTGAGCTGAGACTCAAAGCTAGCGACAGGCCGGTGCTACTGACGGAGGCCCCACTCAATCCCCTACAGAACCGGGAAAAAATGACTGAGATCATGTTTGAAGGCTTTAAGGTGCCTGCCATGTATGTTGCAGTGCAGGCAACGCTGGCACTCTATGCCTCAGCACGCACCACGGGGATAGTAATGGACAGTGGAGACGGAGTTACCCACACCGTACCCATCTACGAAGGATACTGTTTACCCCATGCAGTTTCCAGGCTGGATATCGCAGGCAGGGATATCACTGAATACTTCATGAGACTCCTTTTGGAAAGTGGCCACTCCTTCGTGAGCACAGCGGAGAGGGAGATCGTGAAAGACATCAAGGAGAAGCTGTGCTACGTGGCTTTAGATCCCGTCAAAGAAATGAAAGCAAAGCCAGAAGAAATCCTCAAAGAATACAAACTGCCAGATGGAAATATCATTAAGATAGGCAATCAGCTCTTTCGAGCCCCGGAGACGCTTTTTATGCCCGCTAATATTGGTATCGAAGCCCCTGGGGTGCACAAAATGATCTTCAACAGTGTGATGAAATGTGACATTGATGTTCGCAGGGATCTTTACGGCAACGTGCTTCTTTCCGGTGGGTCCACCTTATTTCCTGGACTGGATGAACGGATCCTGAGGGAGATGCAGCGGCAGGTGCCCATCGGGATGGTTGTACGGATCATAGCACCGCCCGAGAGGAAGTACTGTGTGTGGATCGGGGCCTCCATCCTCACTTGCTTGTCATCTTTTAAAGAAATGTGGGTCACCGTCAGTGATTACAAAGAGTTTGGTGCCACTGTAGTACACAGAAAATGCTTTTAAGGAGAGACTATGCAACTGAACCATGCTCTCATTCGAATAAACAGTGCTCAAGAAATGCTCCCAAGATGTGAACCAGAAGATGCTACAGCGGTTTGTGTATTTATCGGATGACCAAACATTACAGAAAATAAAACATTAGAAACAGACCATCTTGTTCAGAATGGCTGTTAGGTGTCTTATTTTCCTATCACCCTCGAAGGGTGCACAATGTCCTACCACCCCTAGCTACTTCTTGCTCCCACGTCTTCACATCTTCATTCGCACCTGTCATCCCTCTGGTCTCTACTCAGTATTGGCTGGGACTCCCTTCGGAGGCATGGATGCTGTTCCTTAGCAGGCCAGAGGGGTCACCCTAAAGCAGTGAGAGCCCACTGCTTCCTCACCACTGACTGAATCCTGTAGCCCCCCAATACTCTTCCTCCTACCCCCAGGAGGAAAAAAAAATCAAAACCAGAATTGGAGTCAGGTCTGACTGAACTTTTCTCTCCTAATGTAGCAACACAAAGCAGGGCTGGAGAGTCATGGGGGCCGTGTGGATAGCTTATGTTTTATCTTTGCTGTAGCGATCCAGTTTATGGGAAACAAATGTGATGACCCTAAAGGAACATTAAAACGGAAATTCAGCTTTCCAAATCTTTACTGTACTGCAGCTTGATCCTGCAAACATTGACCTTGATGGGGCGACCCCCTTTACTGACATTACTCATGCGCATAATGAGAATGAGGTCGTTAGCTGCTCCAGAGAGAACAAGGCGTGTGCTTTGTCCTATGCTGTCCCGCCGTCCTGGGTGGAGCTTCCTGTAATATTTATCTGTGAAGCCACTTCATTATCCGCCTTCCTTAAAACTCTCCTTTGCCATATTGTCTACAAAAATCTTGACGCTGGATACTACTGCCTCTTGCGCTGACCAATATTGTTCCATTGTTTCCTTGTACCCCACCCCTCGATTGGCCGCCTGTCTGTATCCATCTATTGTCTCCCGTCTCAAACTTAGATCGGAAGCTCTTTTGGACAGGGGCCTTCTTTCTGTTCTGTGTTTGTACAGCACCTAGCACAAAGGGGTCCTGGGTCATGTCTAAGGCTCCTAAGTGCTGTGGTCAAACAAATGAATACTATTAATTAATTCATGTTTTATTTAATTAATTAATACCAAAAGAAGCCTAGCTTTTCAGCACGTAAAAAGGCATTTTCCTTTCCAATGTCATGGTTCATAATTGTACTAATAACCCCTGGGTCAGGGATAGTCAGTAGGTGGGCCATAGGCCAAATCTGGACCGCCAGATGCTTTTGAACAGACCCCTAAATATTTTTATTTAATTATTACTATTATCATTTGGGGGGGGGTTATTATTTTCTCTGGAGTCTGGACCTTGACCAAGAAATTTGGACTTTTGACAACAATAATTGACTACCCCTGCTCCAGGTCATTTCAGACAGTTATTGACTTTCTGGGTTTAAGGGCCTGAGTCCAAGAGGTGGGGTTTTGCGTGTTAGCACATAGACATTTAGAGTGTGTCTACACAACAAACACCCCGTCCCCAAAAACGAGTCTCCGAGCCTGGCTCTTCAGCCTTGGGCTCGCACCCCAAACATAACTACGTAGATGATGTGGTTGGAGCTCAGGGTCTGAAAACCTCCCCAGGCTTTAGAGACCAAGTTCCACCCTGAGCCCAAATATCTACACAGCTATTTTGAGCACTGTCGGGTGAGCCCATGTCTGCAGAGCCAGGCTCGGAGACTTGCTGCCGTGGGGTTTTTTGTTTGTTTAGTATAGACCTACCCTTAGAGCTTTCTCCCGCAGAAGATAAAATCACATCACATTTGCTGATCTTCCTATTCTGTGTACCACTCAGTACACTGCTTAACTCACAGCCGGGCCCATCTTCTCAAGGAAGGATCTCTGTGCATCAGTGCCCCAGACTGGGTAGCACACGTTTCACTAGGGGGCACCAGAGCAACAGCTGGAAGAGAGAGGAGAATTTCTTCAAGGACGATGACTGTACTTCACATATATAAACCTACTGAATATAGTCACCCTTAGGTGAAGCAAATGATAAGCTACTGCCACAATCTTGGCTAACTTCAGAACTCAACAAAACTGTGTAGGTGAGTGGAGTGGCGCTGGAGCTGATATAATCCCCAGGAGAGACACATGTGCTGTTTGGCATAAGTGATCAGAAAAGGATTCAGATCATTTAAAAACAAGCACCAATGTCTCTGTGTTAAAAATGCTCAGAGCCTCATAAAAGCAAATGGCGCATTGCTCTCTGATTCAAAGAGCATTTCAAATCCTTAATGATCTGCTTGCAAAAAAAGTCTATATTTTAAATTTCTTAATAATTTTCCTGATACATATGACTAGGTGAGTTAATACATTGAACGCCTTGAATATATCTGCTTCGGTTGTAATGGCCACCAAACAATCATTATCTAGCTCATCCATTGTTGTGTGTTACAGGACGAAGCACTGGAAATGCCTTGCTTGCCACCACATGAGTGGGGATAAAAATCCTGAATCCCGGTCAAAGTTAGGAGCATCAGTCCTAGACTTTGTAGACTAGCAGCGCTTGTCATCTTGTAAAACTGCGAAGATACGGTTGGAAGATACATCCTTAAACCTTCACAACTAAGCTTCCCAGAAGCAGCTTTTTCAGAAACTATTTAAGGTCTAGGGGGGAAGCTGAAGTGATGTTTAATCCCCAAACTTTAGATATTCCAGCTGTGATTTTTGACAATGGATCAGGGCTATGTAAAGCTGGCCTGTCAGGAGAAATTGGTCCAAAACACATCATTCCTACAGTTATTGGCTGCCCCAAAACAAATATGTCGTTGTCAGGGGCAGCTCAGAAGGACTGCCATGTGGGAGAAGAAGCCCAGCACAAACAGGATGTGTTGTCTTTGAAGTATCCCATTGAACATGGTACAGTTACATCTTGCGATGACATGGAGAAGATCTGGAAGCATATCTATGAGCATGAACTGGGACTGAAAGCCTTTGAGAGGCCTGTGCTAATGACTGAGACGTCTTTGAACCCAATGGAGAATCGAAAAAAACTGACTCAGCTGATGTTCGAACAGTTTAAGGTGCCTGCTTTCTACCTCTCTGTCCAAGCCATATTGTCCCTCTATGCCTCAGCACGCATCACAGGGCTGGTCATAGACAGTGGTTTTGGTGTTACCCAGATGGTACCAGTCTACGAAGGGTACCACTTACCCCATGCTGTCTCCAGGCTGGATGTTGCAGGCAGAGCGATCACAGAACTCCTCGCGAAGCTCCTGGTGGAAAGTGGGCAACGCTTTGAGAGCCTGGCGAAGAAGAAGAGTATCATAGAGGACATCAAGGAGAAGTTGTGCTACGTGGCTCCAGATCCACACAAAGAATTAGCCAAGAGGCCAGAGGAGGTCCTGAAAGAATATAAACTGCCCGATGGGACTCTAGTCAGTATTGGCAGCCCACTCTTTCAAGCACCAGAGATCCTCTTTGCGCCAGGTAGCACTGGTGACGATGCACCAGGCCTTCTTAGGATGATCGCTCACAGTGTTTCAAAGTGTGACGTCAATATTCACAACACTCTCTATGGGAACATGGTGCTGTCGGGTGGTTCGTCCCTCTTTCATGGGCTGGATGAGAGGATTTTTAAGGGACTAGAACACCAGGTCCCCAAAGGGGTTCCTATAAAGATCATAGCACCCTCAGACAGGTGGTTTTCTGCATGGATCGGGGCTTCTGTAATTACTTCCTTGACCAGCTTCAAGCCAATGTGGATCACTGCAGCTGATTACAAGGATTTTGGACCAAACATTGTCCAAAGAAGATGTTTTTAAGAGGACTTAGGTAAATCTAGCCAGCATCCATTCAGGACAGTGGCAGTTCTTGCATTTGCTAGTTAAAATGAAATAATAAAGTCCTAAGACAGAAGTTTTCCTTTTTCTAATTGTATACTTGGCTTCAGAGTCATGGAAATTAGAGATGGGGACCTCCGGTCTGTTCAATTCCATGGCCTTTGCAGTGCTGTTCCCTTGATTAAAGACCTTATCTTCAGTAATACAAAATAATCTGCTAAAATGATTCTTACTGGTGTTAATTTTAAAGCTCCTAAAATAAAGCAGGGTGAGAGTCTACCGCTGGGAAACTGAGGCACAAAGGGATTACAAGTAAGTGACTTGCCCAAGATTTAGATGAAGTCTGTGACAGTGCCAGGAATTGAACCTAGCTCTCCTGCATCTCCATTCTGTGCCTTAACCCTGAGACTGGTTGGTGTGGTTGAGTGTGAGATCATCACCTACAGCAAAGAAAGCTAAGCAAGAGAGCACAATGGATATGAGAAAGATAGAGCATTAGAGAGCTCAGAGGGTGCTGAGATGACCCCAGAGGGTCTGGGAAGCTGAGATGCTACTGAAGGGCTGGAGGGCCGAGTCATAACAGCTGCCATTCTGTGTCAGCCCAATGGTCTATCTAGCTCAGTACCTGCTTCTGACAGAGCTTCAGGCAGAGTGTACAGAACAGGGCAATTTTGAAATGATCCACCCATGTCTCCCCCTCGCACAAACGCTATGTCAGACAGTCCCGTTGACTTAATAACAATAAACACTAAGGGTGACATTAAGAGACACAGCAGCTCCTAGCCCAGGCAAGGGCAGCTATGGAGCCCCCTTAGCATCCTCCTGATCACGCACGGCTCTGTGGACTGGAGAGGCACCGACGTAATGTAGACAGCTGGGGATCCTTGTAGGGCTGTATGTAGTAGCTTGGTTCCTGATGTGCCTCCATGTCAGTTTGTGAGGGGGCCCTCAGAGGTCAGTCTGACAGCGGCCTGCTCCGGGGGAATGCTTCCCAGGGTAAAACACCGGAGGAGGGGTGAGCATCTCCCCCCAGGTCTTCGTTGATATAGTCATAATTTGTGGGCTTGATCCACAGCCCTCTGGAGTCAATGAGAGTCTTTCCATTTAGGCCTTTGCATCAGGCCCCAGGGCTGCCTGGCTTTTGTGTCTCAGAGCCACCTCTGGCCAGAGGAGGAATAGAACTGAGGGTACAATAAATATGTACAGTACAAAGCTTGTCCCAAGCCAGCCGCGGTTCTGACATGTTAGGGTGCTACATGGTGACTCAGGAAGCCCTGGGGAGCTTGGAAGCTCATTTCTGATAGATCCGAAGACCGGAAGGTCCAAAAGGCTTCTGGAGCTTTTCAGATAACCCGGTAGCTAAGGAAAGGGACTGGAAATCTCAAAGGGGAGGTCCAAACATTTCTAATAATTCATGGTTTCAATCAACTCAAAAATGTCAACATCTCTGCTGAGGCGAGGGACTGTAGAGGTGCATAACCCAGGCTGAC
Source organism: Mauremys reevesii (assembly GCF_016161935.1). NCBI lineage: Eukaryota > Metazoa > Chordata > Testudines > Geoemydidae > Mauremys > Mauremys reevesii. The sequence goes on along the minus strand of NC_052643.1, from coordinate 14,368,112 downwards.
TAACAGATTTTGGCTCTGCTATATGGCTTGGCTGAACTTGGTTTTTCTAGTATCCAAACTGGTTTGCCACTCCTTAATGTTATTTTTCCATGCTAGCCTGTGGAAATGGCTAGCAGACTAACCCTGCTCACTTTGCACTCCCAGCAGAGATCATCCATCCCTCTCTATGTTCCCCTTGGGGTGGGCAGGATGGTGCTGCACTGACGCCTAGGAGGGCCTGAGGCTATGGCCTGCCGTCTAGACCGTGGGAAGATTCTTGGCTTTATTGTCATATTTCAAAGTTGCTTAGCAAGAATTTATTTTGCTAGTGAATGTAACTTTCCAGATGAACAATTTTCATTTAAATGTATCAGTGTTCAAAGTATTAACCATTCCCAGTTTTGATCCATTTGGAGAATCCTTCCTAAATTGCCAGAACAATTCCTCAGGCCAATGAACAAGGGATCAGAAGCCCCCGCTGAGATCAGGGCCCTTTTGTGGGAGGTGCTGTACAGGCACTCCATAAGAAACTGTCACTGCCTCAAAGAGCTTTCAGTATAAATTCAATTATAATAAAGTTCGGTTCCAGTGGAGATGGGTGACCTTAGAGAGGAGTGTGTCTGCTGCTAATTACTAAGTTTTATTTGCAGATCAAGGAAAATTATGACTAACAATAATGGGTTGCCCCTTTCTTCAGTAATACAAATGTATAGCCCCTTTCCTTTGAAGATCTCAAAGCATCAATTCCTCCTGCAAAGCATCTGTTTCTCTCTCCCTCACCACAACCCATCCCCATTTGACAAACTGAATTTTAAAATGATGTCATGTCAGAAGAGACACAGAGGCATTTTTAGCATTTTGCATCACTGCTTTTTTCTGAGGTTCGTCATCAAAAGGCTGAATAGTGATTAAAAATATATATACTCATTTTTACAAGCCTGCCATGGACACTTGCATAGTGTTATAAATGTTCCAGACCTGGCTCTGAGCTCATTTACGCTGATTTTAAGTAGGCACAATTCCACTCACTTCAGTAGATTTACCCCTGAGTTACAGAGTAACTGAGATCGGTATTTAGCCCGCCATGTTTGTGAGAACCAAAGATTAATTAGGGGCAGCAGGTCAGGATTTTGGGTTGACTGGCTGAGTCGTCAAAGGTTCTAGAGTCATGTTGCTTATTGAAAGAAATATGACTCAGTATCTTCTTATATATGTTCTTAAAACACTTACACAAACACAAATAAAATAGAAAAAACTTAACACCAAAGTTATGCTACTGTTAATAATAATAAATGTAGACTGAAGCAATACAACTGATCAAATAATCAGTAAGTCAGTCTCAACAAATTGGCCTTACCCTTGATTCTTATGACTCGCACACCTGCATACTCCATCCACCTTGTAGCGCCTCCCTCTAAGGTCTCTGGACAAGATAGTGGAGCCCTGCAACTTGGTCCAATCAGGTTCAAACTAGGTCAGCCTTAAGGTATGTCTACACTACCTGCCAGATCGGCAGTCTTGTCCAGACGTGATACATCGATCCCCGAACATGCTCCCCGTTGACTCCAAAACTCCACCAGGGCGAGAGGCGGAAGTGGAGTCAACGGGGGAGCGATGGCTGTTGATCCCACACCACGAGGACGCGAAGTAAGTCGATCTAAGATACGTTGACAAGTTGCGTATCTTAGATCAATCCCCCCCCAGTGTAGACCAGGCCTTAGCAAGCATCAATTTGGAAGAGTGGTGCTTCAGTCAGCCATTTAAAAAATATTCAGTGTTTTAAATACCACAGAAACACTGAACCCAAGCCTCCCCGCTCCCCAGAATGGATACATTTGGGGAAACTGGCATGGACTTATCCTGGTGAAAAGGATTTGAGATGACTTTGAGTCACCAGTTTATGGACAATTCAACACAAAAATCCTATTAAAAACAGCTGATTGGCCGGGTTCTTTTTCAACAACCAGTCACTCAACTTTCATCCAACTGCAAATGAAAAAATAAGTTTGAACAACTTATGATCCATGTCATTCTCACAAACAAGACAATTTATGGTAATCTTTATATTTTGGAACTGGCCATTATTGCAAACAAGAACATTTACAGTAATCTTTCTATCTGGGAACTGGGCTGCAAGTCAAACACTTTATCTTCTGGAATCCTCATCTTGAGACGTTACTTTAAAAGCTATCAAGATGAAACCCATGCAAGCAGTACAATGTTTAAAATTAATTTAAGGTCTGTATATCCACATGGGCCACTTCTCTAGCATATTTTGGACTCTAGTTACATAGGCGCCAAGCAACTGGGTATCTGTTTTTCCACAGTTTTCTTTACCTCATGGAGTTATTTATGGGACTCAGAACATGGGGTTAAGTCTTCTCAGGACGTTTCCATCATCGAGGAACTGGATAGTCATGAGAAGACCAAATATCATGTTAATTAGGCATTAACAACTGAGTTAAAACAAAAATATAATATAAGCAAATACAAGCACTAGAACCTGTCCCCACCGTATGTGATGGTCTGGGACTATGTGTTGTGCCTCTGTTATAATTCATCTGGGAGCATAAGAATGGCTCAGTCATAGGAAGAGAAGCAAAACTCTTCATACTGGTGACCTTCAGGGCATTCTCCCAGGACTTTGGGAAGGGAGCAATATTCATTAGGTGGCCATGACAAGCTGTTAGCTCAGGGGGACTCAGAGAAATGTTCCCATTTGTGACTCTCAAGAATCTAGAATATTTAACTAGACATTCTATGTCACCCGAGCAGAAGCACAGAACCAGAGAGAGGGCTGCCTGGAGACTGCTTCTATCTTGCCAGAGAATGTCTGAATCCAAGATCTTAGATCGCCCCGCTGTGATTTTTGACAATGGATCTGGGCTGTGCAAAGCTGGCCTGTCGGGAGAGCAGGCACCAAGGTCAGTCATCGCTACTGTTGTCGGCTACCCCAAATCCAAAGCGATCATGTTTGGAGCTGGTCATAGGGAATATTACGTCGGAGAAGAAGCCCAGTCCAAGAGGGGCATCCTGTCTTTTAAGTATCCAATGGAACATGGCATAGTTACATCGTGGGAGGACATGGAGAAGATCTGGTGGCATTTGTTTAAGCATGAACTCAAGATGAAGCCCAGCGAGAGGCCCGTGTTACTGACCGAGGCTCCACTGAACACAGTGTCGAACCGAGAAAAAATGGCCGAGATCATGTTTGAAGGTTTCCAGGTGCCTGCCATATTTGTGGCTTTGCAAGCTCTGATGGCCCTTTACGCTGCAGCCCGCACGACAGGCTTAGTGCTGGACAGTGGAGATGGCGTGACCCTGACAGTCCCTGTCTACAAAGGCCACTGCTTGCTCCATGGTGTTTCCAGGCTGGATTTTGCAGGCAGAGATATTACTAAATACCTTGCTCAGCTGCTCTTGGAGACTGGATGTTCCTTCGTGAGCACGGCAGAGAAAGAAATTGTGAAGGACATCAAAGAGAAGCTGTGCTTTGTGGCCGTAGAGCCCAGCCAAAAAATTCAGGAGAAGCCCAACAGGCTTGGACGGGAGTATATTCTCCCAGATGGCAATGCCATCAAGATTACCGACCAGCTGTTCAGAGCTCCTGAAACCCTTTTTGTGCCAGCTAATGCTGGCATAGAGGCACCAGGGATTGACAAAATGATCCTTCAAAGTGTTATGAAATGCGATGGAAATATCCACCCTGATATCATGAGGAATGTGGTATTGTCAGGCGGGTCGACCCTTTTCCGAGGTCTCAACGAGAGACTTCTAAAGGAGCTGCAAACTCAGAGCCCCAGCGCAATCCCTGTAAAGATCCTAGCACCCCGAGACAGGATGTACTCTGTGTGGATTGGGGCTTCCGTCCTCACCAGCTTAACATCATTTAGGGACATGTGGGTCACGAGTGAAGACTACAAGAAAACTGGACCATCTGTGCTTCAGAGAAAATGCTTCTGAGAAGACCAACCATCCAGAAAAACACAGCACCAACCTGAACAGCTGGAGAGCAGCTAATAAATCATCGCAAAAATAATTGATTTGTAGTAAGTGATTTTATGGCTTGGTAAAGAAAGAGCCCTTGTTCAGTGCCTTTTTTTTCTTTTTGCTATCCAGCATGCTGGTTTTAATTCTATAAATGTGTTGATCCTTGCTGGAACTGCAAATAGTTTGTCAGACTTTTAAACTCTACAGAACAAGCCACCTCCATCGTATGTCTGGGAGGGCTGGCTTAACTGCCCTTCACAGTAAGCTACCAAAAGGTAGAAAGAGACTGCTGGTGGAAAAATAGAGGGCTCTGGTGTACTGCTGACCCTTTGCAGTGGCACTGGAAGTCTCTTGTGGTAGCCATGGTGAGCCTGGAAGAAGCCCAGAAAGAGTTGAGCTTTTAAGTTTGTTATTCTATATGTAAAGAAGTTGGTGGAGTTGTTAAAGGAAGGGCCTGGGAATTAAGTTCCTATGTTCTGTTCCAAGCTATGCCATTGATTAGCCCCACAACACCAGGTTAATCACTTCACCCCCACTGTGCCTCAGTTTACCTTTCTATGGTTTACCCCTCTATTCAGATAACTTCCTAGAGCACAAAGACAATGTGATGCTTAATTAAAATATGTAAAGTAATCTGAGATCCGTGGGTGAAAGGTGTTGATGTCTGGTTATTGGGGTTTTTTTTCTCATGAGATTCCCCTGACAAGTTTTGCAGAGTCAGGAGCTTGGATGAAGTTCAAATATCCACACTTTTAGGTGCCTGTCTAAAAAGGAGAACCACTACATAGAACCCACCTCTATATTCAAGTCCTACTTCCAACTGCTAACTGCCCGTAATAACTACTGCAGCAGATCTTCAACTGGAGTGCGTTGTGTTAGCTGTAGGTAAGGGGTGACTGTCCAAAGCAGGCTTCAGTGTTAGCAGCTGTGCCCCCTACCCCAGCAGCCCTGCTCCCCTAATGTGCAACTACTAGTCTCCTTGGAGAAAGGTCTTGCAGAGACTGGTCTAGATGATTCAGTTGAACAGAAGGGAATGCTCTTCTGCTCACCTCAAGGTGACCTTCCTTTCCACAAGCTGTGGCTCTGCTCAGCTGTTCCTCCCACAGTTCTGACTCCAGTAGCACGACCAGACAGCAAGTTTGAAAAATCGGGACAGGGAGTGGGGGGTTAATAGGAGCCTATATTAGAAAAAGACCCCAAAATCGGGACTGTCCCTATAAAATCGGGACATCTGGTCACCCTAGACTCCAGCCTTTCTTCAGCCGGCACTGCCTGTTGTGCTGAAAGCTGCGATGGTTTCACCACATTGGATAGCTGACCACAGGGCCTGGGATGAGACCCACCTAAAGGTATTTTCACTTGTGAACGCAGCTAAAGGATTGAACCAAAGAATTCACGAGGTAAAAGTTTAGTGGTTTGATTCTCAGCATCACTTAGCCCCTTAGGGCTGCGATTGTTGAGATATACGTTACTCCATTAAGTTAATGCACATGCTCAGAGCGCTTACAGAGCTGTTATGAAATCTGATTCAGCGATCTTAAATCTTTGTTCTATTACAGTATGTTACCTTTTAGCAGCCCACTGGAAATGTGTAAACAAACGAGGTACAACTGTAGACAGTTTAAATATTTTACAGCTCACTGACTTCCATATGAGAAGGGATTTACAGTAACTTAAGTGTTCAGACTCCTGCTACAATAATCCAATGCAGATAAAAATGCAAAACACATCGTCCTGGAAAGCATGGGAAATCTGACAGAATGGAGCACCTCACAGTTGTTGTCGGCATGGGAAAAACAAAGAGAACTATTTTCTTGCCAACACAGAGCCAGAGAGAAACACAATCACATTCCATTAGCAGAGAAAGTGAAGAACTCGCAGACATCGATACACTCCTTTAATAACGTTTCACACCTAGCAGGCCAGAGAGTTAGCTGGTGTAAACCAGTGGGAGCGATGGCCATTTACATCAGCTGAGGATCTGGCCCACAGTATCTAGCGCCTTTTAAATGAGGCTCTTAAGCCCTTATTAAAGTCACATGACTCCCACCCTGTGAAGTGGGCCTTGTTGAGTCCATTTTACTGAGAAGTGACTTGCTCACACAGCAAAACTGCATATTGGACCCAGGAGTCTAGACTCCTAATCACTTTCTTTAACCGCTGACCTACACTGATCTTCAAAGGGACCAAGTTTCCACTCTGTAGTGCTCACCTGGCATTCCTGCCCTACTTGTATTTCAGTTTTACTTTAAGAAAGCCTTGGGTCTTTTGCCTTAAACGTTTTGAAGTAGCACCCTCCTCTCAGCCCTGGGTCTGCCACTGTGGAGCCATGACCCCCTGCCTTAATCCAGTCCTGTCTGTGCTGTACCTTGCCTCTGGATAGCTAGAGATCATCATTCACCAAGGCCGTTAGTCTTGCCAACATCAAGAGAGGAAGGAAGGTCTTGTGGTTTACATCCTGCATTTGGGTTCAGGAGATCTGGCTGTAATTTCTGGCTCTGCCACAGCTGCCTTGTTCACCTTTGAGCAAGCTACTTAATCTCTGTGTGCCTCAGTGCCTCGCCTGTAAAATGGGGATCATAATATTTCCTTTGACTCACTTGTCAAGTTAGCTTGTAAACTCTTTGGGGCAGGGACCATCTCGTATTATGTACAGCCCCTAGCACAATGCAGTCCTGATTTTGGTTGGGGCCACCAGGTTCTGCCATAATAAATCTTTCACCAGCACAAAAATAGACTTTAAACTAGAGATGTGGCTGTGTGAGAGAATCTGTGCCCACATTCCCAGGCCCCTGGATCTTCAAGAAATAAACACCATCATTTGAGAAGATGACACAGGGATGTATAAACATATCTACTTGCTACTGGCAATTCTCTCCCCCACATCCCCCCACATCTAGCTTTGCTTCCAACCTAGCAACGGTGCCTCACTTTCTTTTAAATGTCAATTCATCATTTTGTACATTCCCTGGGCTGAACAAATCTACAGGTTTTATTGCCCATGTGCGTCCGAACATATCAGGCTGGGACGATGCAAACTGAGTACCCAAAACAATGTGGTTATTGTCACCCTGCCTATTGCTGGCTTCAAGCTCTTGATAAATGTAGGAGAGCTTTCCCACCCCCCCAACCCCTGCCCATTATCACATGCACAGCAAAAGGTTTGGGCTACACTAGACACATCATAATTTTCTCTGTTATTCCAGTAGCCTGGTTCCTTCCCCTTTCCCCTTTTCAGCAGCGTGAAAACTCTGTTGTAAAAAAAGAGGTGACCACACTCCTATTCCTCTTGCAGGTAGTGAGACATTAATGGGTGCCAGCAGGCAGCTTATGCTTAAAGCAGGAAGTGAAGGATCTTAAGCCAGGTAGGTTGCTTTCTAGCTGAGTCTATTGCAGAAGGAGCTGGGGGGGGGGGAAATTTGAGTGGAGGGAACCAGGGCAGAGAGAGAGAGAGAGAACAGGCCCGTGCACAATCTGGTACATGCTAGCAGGAAAAAAGAATTGTTCTTAGGCACATGGGTCTGATACCTGGAGCAGTTCCTGTGGTCCACCTAGCCGAGTGTCCTGTCTCTGACAGTAGCCTTACCAGACATGTCAGAGGAAGGTGTAAGAACCCCTCACTAGGCAGAGAGATCTTTAGAGATGCCCTCATGAACCAGGTCTACAAGTGAGCCCTTATCAGTGGTTCTCAAACTTCTATACTGGTGTCAAGTATCAGAGAGGTAGCCGTGTTAGTCTGGTTCTGTAAAAGCAGCAAAGAATTCTGTGGCACCTTATAGACTAACAGACGTTTAGTTAGTCTATAAGGTGCCACAGGATTCTTTGCTGCTTCTGTACTGGTGACCCCTTTCAAATAAGCCTATGAGTGCGACCCCCCCCTTATAAATTAAAAACACTTTTTTATATAGTTAACACCATTATAAATGCTGGAGGCAAAGCGAGGTTTGAGGTGGAGGCTGACAGCTCGCACCCTCCCTCTGTAATAACCTGGCACCCCCCTGAAGGGTCCTGACCCCCAGTTTGAGACCCCCCTGCCTTACATAGTGTAGGAGAGAGGGGGAATATTGCCAGTAGAGGCAGAAAAATAGCTGGCCTCAATTTCCTTCTCCTCTAAATGGATATAGTGCCATCAACTTCATTTACTCCAGTAGAGAGCTTGGCCCAGCTGCCTTCATTTTTGACTTTTGTGCTTCTGGGAGTGCATTAGGCTGTGATGAATTTGACAGTAAAGGGTTAAGAATGTTCCTGTGTTTTGCCCTGTAGAGGTGTTGCTAAGTTAAGTACTATTTTCCTCTTGTTGAGAGAAGTTCTGTATTCATTACATATACACAACCTGATTTTTATTAAGCTGTTCCACACAAGTATTATATTTTTTTTTATTTGGAAAACTTCAGAGTGCCCTTTTTTCACACACACTAAAGTTAGCTTTGCTGAGATTCATTAGCCTCCTTTTCCCCAGTGTGTAAATGGATACCTCTCAGTTATGCAACGGCGAGGTGCACAACTATGAAAAGCAGCAGAGGCAGCCAAAAAAAGCATTGTTCTGCGCTCAGACGTGTAAAATATTCATATTCAATAATAATAATAAAAAAACTTAATAAAAATTTCATAAAGGAAAATAGGCATTGTCACTCAGTTCCCAGGGCTGTAGCAGCAGGCCACAGTGTTACGTGGGGGTTTGAATGTTTTTTTCCACTCCGTTAATGCAGAACAATTCATTTGCAAAGGCCCAGATTTTTAGAAGTGGCCTCAGATTTTAGGTACCCAACGTGAGCCTGATTTCCCTAAGGGCAGTGCACCTGTGACTCGGATTTAAGTCAGTGGGACCTGCACCAGGTGCTCAGACCCTCCGAAGCAAAGGCCTATAAGAGTTTTTGTTTGTTCATTTTAGTTTCTTATTATTTTTATTTTAACAGCACTTACCTACCTCAACTGAGATCAGGACCCCTTCATGCTGGATGTACACACAGCAAGACTGCCCCTGTCTCAAAGCACTTTCAGTGTAAACAGACAAAGGGCGGAAGTACAGAAGGAACTAAGAGACTTGCCCGAGGCTTATGTGAAGTCTGTGGTAGTGCCAGGAGATGAATCTGGATTTCCTGCCTCCCCATCCCATGCCCTAACCACCTGATCATCCTTCCTCTGCGTGTGTGTGTATAGAACCATTGCAGCCGATTAGAGGAAAATGGAGAGAGACGGGACAATGGGTGAGCTAGGGAAAGTGTAGAGTGAGAGCATGGGAGGGATCAGAGGAAGTTGAGATGACACCACAGTCACGGCCTGGGAAAGTGAGAGATCATCTTGAAGGCCCAGTGCCATGAATACTTTCTCACGCAAATTGTCTCCCTAATACAATAACAATAAATCCTTAGGGTGGAATGCTGGGTGAGCCCCTACAAGACTCACCACAGAATTCATAGCACTGGCAGAGGGGGACGACAAGGCCCCTTAGATCATGGGGTGCTCTGGGGACTGACGAAGCCTGTAGTGCAACTTTGACAGTCCAAAGGGCCTAAGTTACAGTACCTCCTCGGGCTGCCCTCTGGGCGGCAGGTGGTGCCTGAAATCTTCACGGTAGGTGGTGGGGAGGGTCTTCAGAAAGCAATCTTACTGTGCAGCCTTGTTCTGCCTGCATTGGGGGAATCCTCTTCCCCTGGCTTTTCGGGTTCCTTTGTGCCCCTCTTGTCCTTTTACCCAGTGTAAAGATAGAGCAGGGGTGAGGCCAGCCTCTGTAGTGCTTCTTTTAGTGCTTCAGAAAGTTGTGTAGTATTATTACCCCTGCTTTACAGATGAGAAATCTGAGGTACCAGGAGGTTACGTGACTTGCACCAGGTCACACTGCCGTGCCCTGACCCAAAGCACATTGATGTCCGAGTTTTAAATCTTTCCATGGATTTCAGTAAACTTTGCCACAGATCCCTAGTCTATGGCAGACCTGGGAATGCACCTCAGAGCCTATCTGCTGCCTCATGTGCGCTGGGATAACTTGCATGTGTAAGAGTTTGTAGGATCAGGTCCTGAGAACCCAGCAGACGTGGAGAATGTTAAGGCAATGCTATAAATATTGCCCAAGAAGAGAGAACTAAGGCGCAAGCAGAAAGGTTCTGAATTTAAAATTATTGCGCCTGACAGTGAAATATTATGAAGATATATGGGAGTAAAGAATGAGAAACTCCAAAACAACCAATGCTTGAGATGTTTCTTTTATCTAAAATATAGCTGGCTAAATGTTTCACATAGAACAAGTCCCAGGGAACATAAATCAGGGGATGTAAGTTGTTTTATAAAGACCTCAAAATATAAGTTCTTTACCTCCCACATTTTTAGACCAAATATTTTAACTGGAAAAGTATGTGAGACAATAAGCGTGCATATTACCTAAGTCTTTAATGATTGCTCTGACCAAGCTGCTTTGTTCTATGCCCATGGTTTAGTGGTTATATACAAGGAAAAGAATATTTTTTAAAAAGCACCGCAGAAAACATTGAGGGTGGAAAAATTGCGAGCTTGAGTGACAGTTTGAAAACAAGAAGTGTGTTGTGACAGCTGTCTGTCACCTCTGTGAAGTTGTGTTGGGGACGGGGTAGAGAGGGAAGCAACATAACTGGGCATTCCCTGTGCAGACTTTGTTAAATACAGCCTCTGGGGAATGCCAAGTATTAGCCCTGGGACTGGACTTTCTGTAAAGGGAAATGGGGTGAATTAAGTATCTCCTCTGATTTTGGAGCAAAAATCCACACTTGGCTTTTGCTCCCACCATATTCTTCTGTTATTGGACACAGGGCGTTTTTCTTCCTGAATTACACTTTTGATCCTCACCTTAGTTCATGTATAGGAAGCAGAATTAGCTCACTGCTGTACCAAGCAACCCACTGGGGCCCAGACTCCTTTCCAAAGGAGAACAGGGTAAAAAGACAGAGAGGAACTGGTATGGTTCTGCTGTGCAAAGAGGCAGGTCTCACGCATGGGTTTTGCACACTCCTACATGCCAAAGAACTGTACATCATGGGGGCACTTAGCTGTGTTAGAATAGGGAGGGGCAGGGGATCCAGATGACAGAAACTGCAAAGGAGAAGTCTCTGGTGCTATGAGTGGCAAGATTGGGTAGTGTGGGAGAGAAGAGATCATTGCTAGGTGAGTAGATAAGGGGCTATAGAGACAGGAGGTTAGTAAGGTCAGCTGGAGAGGGTCTGTGGAGGGTTTTAGCAATGAGGGGAGTGGGTTCCTGCCTGCGGGAGCAATGGAATTGTCTGAGGATGCAGAATGATGCAGTTGCTGAATTGAGATTAGACACTATCTAAACCTTCCTAAAAGGCTCCTCATTTTTTCTGCCTGATATTTCTGTGGCTGTGGTTTCTGCAGATGCAAACAGTAACGTGGGGACACGTCTCTCCCTTTTGCAAGGCTCCCTGATAAATCCTTTTCCTGTCTTTGTAACACTTGGCCGCACTTTATTTCATATTTTTTAAGGCTCACATAATGGGAATGTGCTGAGCAGCGTGAATCTGACTTGGGAAGTCAGATGACCAGGGGGTATCCATCTATGGGCTCCAGGAGCTCCAGCAGGTTTTCTCCCCACCCATCTGAATCAGCTTGGATTGGGCATTGTGTCTCAATTTGCTATCTGCTTTATTCCTGTGTCTGAGAAGGGAGGATGTCCTGAAGCCTTCACATGGCTTGCCACATGAAACCACTTCCTTGCTATCCAAAAGTTCAGAACATCTGTCTTAATTTGTCTGGCCCTCGGTACTGCACTCTTGCAGAACTTGAGAATTTACTGCTTGTTTTTGCAATGAATCTCCCTCACCAAGAGTAAGGGGGAAATCTATGGTGTTCAAACTGTTCTCTCACTCTGGTTCGCAAAACATTTTAGATCAAACACGACTCTGATTAATAACAGTGTCTCAGGCCAGGTCTTGCTCTAGAAACTTTTGCTGATACAGTAATGTCAGTTACAGGTGTGATTTTTTTTTTATTCACAGATAGTAGATCAGATCCTGATCTCAGTTACATCAGTGTAAATCCAGGCCATTCTCTGGATTATACTAGATTTACACTGCTGTAACTGAGATCAGAATCTGTTACAGGAGTGCTTTATATCTGTATGTAGGTAAATAGTTAATTAATGGATAAAGTGTCAGTAAATGGCACTCAGGAATATGGAGCATAGTTCCTGGATTTTGTAGACCCCATAAAACTTCTTGTTGTGCAGCTCTTATATCAGCTCTCAACAGATGGTTCCAGCTGATGAGACGATAGCTGTATTCTGGGATGGATGAACTGTGATGTCAAAACCAGAGGAGGATGGTCCAGTGGTTGGCAACTAGCTGGAGACTTTGGTTCAAGTTTCATGTTGCCAGGGCCAGATTGTGAACACCTTGCTCACAGGGATGAGGACAAATGGTGCCCCAGGAGTTGATAGGAGTACTTGGGTGCATGGATGCCCCAGGAGTTGATGGGACTACTTGGGTGCATGGGTGCCCCAGGAGTAGATGGACTACTTGGGTGCATGCGTGCCCCAGGAGTTGATGGGACTACTTGACCATTGGTCGGAGGAAGGAGTTAGCAGTCTTGCCCCTGTGATTATACAAATCAGGAATCCAGATAGCACTGAGTGCAGGGAGTTGTCCCAGCATGCCTGGCTGAGACAAGTCCAATTCAGATGCTAATATACTTCTGGCTTTTGGCCCTAATCTTCCACTCCGCACGGAGTCCCCAGTCCTGCAACTTGTTATTTTCAGGCAGCCACCTACATTGTCTGGAGCCCCATGAAAGCCAACAAGGCTCCATGCAGATGAAGGGATCAGTCCCCGCACAGAGTCAATTTCAAGATTGGGGCCTGAAGGCCACTGAAATCAGTGAGAGTTTTAATCTGAATAAGGAGCATGGGATCCGACCTATATATGTAATTAGCTCTCCCCAAATTAAATAATGTTACTTAATGAACTAAGGAGCCTCCCATAAAAGCATGCTCTGAAATGTTCAGCACTGGAGCTAGTTCCACTGGTTTGATTTATGCATGTTAGTTTTATTTTCAGTTTATACTTGAAGAACTTCGTACATGTCATAAGCAACCAAATGGGTGGGATTTTTTTTTCCAAAAGCCACATATGTGGATTAAAAACACCAATATTTCATGAAATTGCCGCATAATTTTTTTTTCACTAGAATGTCATAAAGAATTCCCTAATTTCTAACCTGCTGCAGTTGGCACCAGCTCACATCCGAGCTCTAATATCAGTGGAGTTTGTAAAGTTTCCAGTTTTTCTGATGAGAAATTACATGAAACCAAAATAATTCTTTCTCTGGGGGATTTCACTGCCACTTTTATTTCTCATATTCTGCCTCCTGGATGAGAAACCCTTTCTTGGGTATCTGTTTTTTCATTGGCTGTATTAGCTACCACTATTTAGAGTACATAGGCATCAACCCATCATTTCATTTCTAAAGGAACCTGATTGCCTAAATGGAGTATCAAACATCCTATTCTGGCTGCGTCTTCCCAGACAATTAATTGCAGATGGACTCTCAATACAGTTGCCCAAATCTCCTTAAATATTTCTAGTGACTGGAATGCATTTTGAGATATGCCCTAAGTAGTCAAATAAATATCCATCATAGAGAACTGGCTGTGGATAATTAAAGTGACGCGCTTCTTCTGGATAGTTATACTGCTAATGATCTTCAAAATCTGGACCAAACGTCTGCTGCTTGGATTTTTTTTCTTCTGTTCAAGTACCAGAGAGTGCTTCAGGGATTTTTTGGCAATGGTTTTAGAGCAGGAAAATAGGAAATGAACTGGAAAATTTGAAGACTACAGCAAACAAGAAAATTCTGGAAGGAACACACTGTATAGAACCACCCTGGCCGTTAATAATATGGAAAGATTTCATTAAGAACAGAAAAGAAAAAAGAAAGTACTGTCAGTATCACTCCACACCGGAATTCTGCAGCTGTCTAACTTACAGAATGAGTTATTCCGAGGCCTGGCTGCCAGTGCAGGCAGTGGCCACTGCACTGAAAATTCCACTTCTCAGAAAGAAAAAAAAAATCAGAACTTTCTAATGCGGGGCAACTGGAATTTTTAAACAATCATGCCAAGGCTGGTTTCCTGTGCACTGAGCCCAGATAAGTGGATTTTTCTAAATGGTTTCCTTGTGGCAGAATTTGTTGGGCCTGGTTCATTCTCACCCTTGTGCAGGTATCAGTGCAGGGACTGGTGTGTGTGTGTCTGTGTGTGTCTGTGTGTGTGTGTTCCTTTTAGTGACTGCAGAGTTCAGTGCAGCCCCCTGACAGGCTAGTGTAGCCCTGAGTTGCACCCCTATTTTAATAGCCATTATAAGCTAGTTTGGGGTGCAGAATTGCTATGGGGCAGGTCCACTCTGGCCCATTTCTGTCCCCAATTTGTCCCCTCCATGTTCCACGCCTGAGTCCCCACTATGCCCACAGCGCCTGTAGAGATGGCACAGAGGCACCTGGCACCTGAAGCAGGGGCATAAATCAAGTATGCACTTATACCCGTCCTATAACCCCTTTCCAGCCGCTTGGCTTTCGCCAAGGGCTGTAGCAGGATGCTGACTCAATTCTGTTATTTCTTCTTTTCCGCTAAGCCTTTTGGCTGAGCTCAGACATAGGGCCTATCATCCAAACTCCTCTTCACACCAGCAGTCCTACCGGCCTCAGTGGGGCTAGTCGTGAGAGGAAGGATTACATGTGCAACTAATGTGTGCAGGATTGGGCCCTTAGTATGTGTCTAAGGGCCTGACCCTTCCATGCGTTGAATGGCCTCGATTCCCATGGACTTGAGAGCATTTGGCAATTTACAGGACTGGGTGTTTAGATCTGACATGTCCTCTGTTGGAGGATTAGCTGGCTCTGGGACTGGGACGGGTTCTGATCTAATCAGTCTTTGCCCGTCTCTCACTGCTCTGATCCTGTGATTGTCAGCAAGGCTAATAGTACTTTGCAAACCTGTTGCACTTTCGGTTTGCAAGGCACTTTTCACAGTCACCCATCAATCACTCACTTCACTTCACTTCACTTGTCGTGGCTTCCAAGCGTCTCACCCCTCTGTGCCTCAGTTTCCTAGTGTGTAAAATGGGGATAAAAGTGCTAACAGACCCCCCAAAGGGGGTGCTGAGACTTAATGAACTCTTGTCTGTAAAGTGATGTGACTTCTTTGGAAGGAAGGTGCCATGACGATCATTGCTCAGATAGGATCTGTTCCAATTAATTGCAAAGGAAGTAACTTCTTAACCCTTTTCTGTATGCGTTCCCCCAAAGGTCTGACTTCTGGAGGTGCCAGTGTACAGTAAGCAAACAATGTGCAACTCCTGATATAAAAATGAAATGAAGTGCACACAGATCGATTTCACTGTATTTAATGATTTATTTATGGGCAAACAGACTCTATTAATATTTCAGCCACAGGACACCTTCTGTGCCATGCGGCATGGTCTGCAATGGGCTATGAGATGAGTGGCATCAGGACACAAAGGTGATTGTGGTTCAAATATAGGACGAGGAGCTAGAATTCTCTCCTGGGTTCTTTCCCTTCTGTCCCAGTGAGTCATTATTTGGCCTTTGGAAAGCCACTTAACCTGTCTGCACATCAGTTTCTCCATCTGTGAAAGAAGGTGACCAATATTCACAATAGCCCTCCACAGTAGTGGAGCTGAGAGGCTTCATCGTTAATTAGAGCTAATTTGGTGGGGTGCTGGCTGCCCCATTATTAATAATTATTATTTTGTATTATGGCAGCACTTACGGCTCCAGCTGAAATCAACGTTCCCCTGTTCTAGGCAGTGCGGAAACACCCAGCAAGAGACAGTCTCTCCTTCCGAAAGCCCAAAGTTTGCATGAACAAGACAGACAAGGAATGGGGAACTGGTGCACAGATAGATCAAAGTCTCACAGGGAGTGTATGGCAGAATGCAGAATTGACCCCAGATCTCCAGTGCCCTAATCCCAAGGCCATCTTACTTCTGCCTCTTATTGGAAACTTCCACTGAAGGTGAAAGGCAAGATTAATGTTCTAGGCACCAGCAGGAAACAGGCTCTGGATCCTGTGCGGTGGAAAGTCTGCCTGGCTAGCAAGGATTAGGGGCAGCTGCCCACAACCCCCACTCTGTTGGAGCAGGGAGCCTAACACCAGCTAAGGTAGCCCACAGATCAGGAGGGCTGGCTGGAGAAGGGGCAGAGAAGCCTGGCCAGGAGATGTGCAGATTCTGGAGCCCTAGTGAGATTCTAAAGCTGCTCTTTCTCCACCAGCAAAAGGTGGGAGGTGAGTTTTTGTCCCTCTGCCCATTGCTTGTTGAGGATGCTCAGCACCTCACAGGTCCAGGCTGCGTGTACGTGTAGGAAAGGAAAACCCAATGGGAAAGTAAAGCAAATGGGGACTTACTTTAGGGGCAGTGGCAGGAAACATTTGTCCGTGGGTCAGGACGAGAGTTGGTCAGGAAACAGGGACTTCTTCCACAGAAAATGTTGATGAAAATGGAAAAAAACCCAAAACATATTTGTCAAAGAACCAAAAATTTTCAGCTGAAAATTAAAAAAAGGGCTTCGGGTTTTCAGTTTTTCAATTAACATTCTCTGCAGGAAGTGGACACTTTTTGTGAAAAAAATGGTTGCTTCCAAAACCCAATTTTCTCAAAAAAACATCTTGGATGGAAAATTTCCAGTTGGCCCTAGTAAGAAGAGTGCTTTCAGTTGTGCACAGTGAAGGGAATTCAGCCCTGCACAAGGACTTTGCACTCAAGTCCCACTTAAACCCTCACTATAAAGTTTAAATGAGACTGAAGTGGTGGATTGGCTTTGTACTGGCCCTCCACACCCGGTAAATTTCTTTCATTGTTCCTGGCCTTCAGATTTGGGCAAGAAGCCACAGCCACAGGAGCTAACTCTTGAGCAGTACTTTGCTATTGTAGCCAGTGTCTATTTGCATGGGATAAAAAGGGAACTGGTGCAATCAGAAATGAACAAAATTATAGCAAAGTACTGCAAGTGTGTGCTCATACGCCTGTGTCAAAGTAGAAGGGGAAAAAAACCTCATTTACATCAGAAATGCTTATCTGCTCAGCTGTGCCAAGGCCCAATGAAACACACAGAACCTGTGAAATTGTTTTGTGGAAGGCAAACAATTCTCTGTAGCCTTTCATCCCTCTATGGTACATGCCTGCCAGCTCTTCACTGGTGCTCCTCCTCTCCTGCATCAGAGCACTAGCAAGGCTCGCAAGTGCCCAGAAAGCATCTGTTATCACAAAGGTTTCTGTCTGTTACAACTAGCGAAAAATCTACTGAACTTGATATGTTTTTTGTTTAGAAAATGGTTTTGTTCTTTCTAATCCCCTATGTGTGATTGTCTGTACTCCCATGTCTGTTCTAAGCAGAGTACACCGCATTAAAATACCCACCACTGCAAAGTGCAGCAGAGCAATTTATAATACCTGCCTTTGCCAGAAGTTTTTGCACCATTATGTTACATCCTATACATCACATTTTTGGAGGAAGGCGGTTTTGTTTTTGCAGTGGATTTTAAAATAACCACTCTGCTCTGGAAACAGAGCTGCCAACAGCCCAAAGTAAATTTATTATTTGTGTTTTACATATTTCCAGTGCTTTTGTGAGGAGATATAAAAATAATGTTAGCAGTTATATAGTACAAAGGGTGGGGGAAATGTGGGAATCCATAAATTAGACACGTCACCCGTATTCCGTGAAGGAGAATATAGCTCTGGGACATCCATCTGTTCACTCAGTAGTATAATAAAGATTGTCCTATCTGAGCCACGTTTACCAATATCTCTGACTATCAGAAGTGCCATTTCCTGAGCAGCCCCCCGGATAGTGAAACACACAGCAGATACAGTGTGGGCGTCGAATGGCATCGGGGGGTAGCTGAGCACCTCGCCTGGAATTGTCATAAGATTTGCTCTGTAGAATAATCATTTACATTAAGAGCCTTTCATCATGAAGGGTCCGCAAAGTACTTCATGAACTGTGACCCTGAGCCTGTAATTGACTGCACACAGGCTTACAGGTGTGCTGCACAGGACCATTGATTTCATATCGGATGCACCCTATTCTATTCTATTCTATTCTATTCTATTCTATTCTATAGTTTCTTGTACAGCTCTCATCACCATAGTGTCTGGGCACCTTCCAGCAGTGCTTCAAGCAACATTACTAACATCTATCATGTGTTGTTTGTTCTTTCATCCTGTCCTCAGAGGTAGAAGCATGTGCAGTGGAGTGTCTTGTTTTAGTAGTTTTATTTATTTTCTATATCCATATTGCTCTCTGTTTATGTTAGAGACAGCACCTCCAAGAGTCTATTGCAGGAACAAGACCTAAATATCAGAAAAATGCCAATATTTCTTTCCACAGGAATTTTTATTTGGGGGGAAAGTTCCTAAACCAGCCCCTCAACATCAGTTTTTTCACTGAAAATTAAAAACTAGCATTTTTTTTTGTTTTTTGAAAACTGATCATTTTTACCAAACATCAAAAATCTTTTGGTTTTGGATTGAAAAACTGGAATTTTTGAAAAAATGTTTGGGTCAAAAAGTCAAGCTTCATCAAAAATATGTTTCAACAAAGCAATTTTCAATCAGCTCTACTGTACATAAAGGAATCATTTCTCTCCCCCCCGCCCCACTGAAATGCAGCCAGCTCTATGGTGGAATGTGGTAGCTTTTTCACAGCACATAACAGAATTGCACAACAGCTTTGAAAGGAAGTGAAGAAGAAGAACATATGCATTTGAAACTACTTTGTGAATTCAGGATTCCAAACTAAAATTTTTTCTGGGGCTAATCCCCATCTCGAATACCTGATACTAGTGATTTCTCTGCTCACCTTAGGCCACAATGGTAGAGCTGATGTGGTTCTAATTTTCTTGCCATATTTTTTTGCATACTTCTTTGAAATGTGTTGTATTTAATTTGCCTTACAGAATGCACATTTCCCAATTAATACTTCCAGGCTAGTCAGACATTGTGGATTAGAAATAGGTTTGATCAGAAAAATGTGCTTAGAAAAGACATTTGTGGTAGCAATTTTCTCTCACCCCTGTGCGATCATTGATACTCCCCTAAGGGAACTCATTATAGACACAAAACTGCTATCACAGCCTTCCCAGTCACCTGTGCCTGTTGCATATACAGTCTATGGCTCACTGAGAATTCACTCAGTTGCAGGGTGCTAGAATCTAATTGCAGCAATCTTTCTGCTATATACATTGCTTTCCATTTACACTATGTGCAGCAATATTACAATATCTAAAGGGGGAATAGCCTCATGCAGCCAGATAAATTAGGCCCACCTGGCTATGCTCAGCTTAATTAATGAGAGCACCTCTTTCAATTAACCAATGATATAGGTGTATATAGAGCAGCACCAAAAGGAAGCAGTTTGCTTTTGTTTGAGAAGGTTGAATCTGGTCTGTCTGTGTTGAGTCACAAGCCTGGTAGACTTGTTGACATGTTTCTCTATTGTGCCTTCTTTAACTATTTTGAAGCAATGACCTTAGGGCTCCTTGGCAATAATGGGAGCAGGCTGTGCCCTCTGCAGATAAAGCACAAAGTACAATCTTTTAAAATGCATCTGCCCTGTGTGTGTGGAAGTAAAATCTAAACCAAAATAGTGGTGCATCTAGAGGAGTGGATCACATGCAGTTCTGGGACTATGCTTCCTTTGGTAACTGTTGTCAGCAAGTGACGGTGTATTCCAATGAAAACCCTGCTGCAACCTTCCACTGTGGTGCCATTGCCATTCTACCATACAGGGTGCACCCTGCTGTGGGACTGGTGGTGAAACCATTCAAAAAGCTTCACGCTGCCATATGTCTCACCCCCTCCTTGAAGTTGTCATTGGGGGATCTAGTGCAGCAACTCCATCCTCCAGGAGAAATGTCCACGTGCCAACATGGATGACAAAAAGAGCGGATGAAGACAGTGGCTGTGAGTAACAAATCTACCTTTTTTTTTTTCCAGAGCACTGGACAATGTAGAGCACTTCCACCCAACCTTGCTAGGCCCCCATATGTTTGTATGTGAAGGCCAATCTGTTCATGTTTCATTGCCAGGTTACTTCATCTGATCTGTTAATGCTGTCCGGGCTTTTTACACGTTATCCTGATTGTGCTTCCATGGATTTAGAGTAGCTCCCACAGTGTGCCAGCACTTTGCAGCCATCCAGGAAGAGAGGTAGTCCCTACTCTGAAAAGCTCACAATCTCCCAACAGGGGGACAAGCAGACCACGGGTAGGGGAAAGGAAGGATAATTTTTGATACAAGTCAGTGAAATTCAGTGTAAGCAGCCCAGCAAAAGTGAGCATTCAGGAAGAGCTTTAACACATGGGCCGGGTAGAGGCTTTGTAGATGGACTCAGGAATGTTGTATTGCCATAAAGTACTTCCTGATTTACTCTGTGTTCCCTTATCCCTTCTTACTGTGACCTAATGTGCTGTGTCAGTCCCACCCGATGGGGTGTGTTGAACCTCTGAACCATTGATAACTTGTTAGATTGGGTAATAACTGCAGATTAAAGAGTATATAGAGTCAGAGTCATTTATTCCCTCAGTAGATGTCTTCTTGCCACAAAGCAGACTGGCAAACTTGCCCTAAATTGTTAAAGCATGGTGGAAGGTTTTTTAATCTCCTGTGGATCAAAATATCATAGGTTCGTACCTATTTCTGAGAGGGATACAGACCCCTTGTGTATGATGAGCGAGTGCTTGACCACTAAAATCACTGCAGTGTATACAAGTCCCCTAACTTTTCAGTACCCCTTCTCTGTGCCCTGCCAGTCTATAGGGGGAAAGTGTGGAATTTTTCCTCTTCTCTCCCATAACTCAATAACAGATTTGTTTTCACTCAGATTTTCTCCGGAAAAGCTCAGCTCTGAGAGGAGATAAAGGACAGAAAGTTTAAGCCCCAGGAGTGTAAGCATATGAAAACAGAGAGCTAATGCAGAAAGTAGTTTAGGAAACCTTAACTTTTAGTAGGTACCACTATCAGCTACTACAACTGAAATGCAGCCAACTCTGGGGTGGAATGTGGCAAGCATGCAACTACTTTGAAGTTGTCCTCTTAACTTCCTGTCAAACTGTTACGGACGTAATTATCCAAACTGCTGCTTGGCCAAGGCACCAGGGCTATCACCACTTCTCCTGAAAAGTGTCATGGACGAGGCTATAAACCCTGCTAAACCCATGAGCGTGTTATAAAGTTTCCCAAACAAAGCAGTTTGTGCCGATAAACTTCCAGGCAGTTGATGTTGACCTGAATTATTTTGAGGCTTGGCCATTTCTAGGTCTTGTCAGAGAGCTGAGTATATTTTGAGAGTGGAGGAGGGGAAAGACCCTGGCTGATTTCTGGCTATAGTAGTCACATAAGAGTTTGCTGTTTTGCAACCTAGCATGGTTGAATTAGTGCAAACAGCTGAGCTCAGACTGCTATGTCCTGATGTTAGATTCAATTTGACTTAATCAAACAGTTGACAGGTGTTTTCATTATGTCTTTTCTTCATGAGGGAAAGAGCTGGAGCGGGGGTTTAGAATGAACCAGGGCAGGAGAGACATCTTTAGAATTTCTGCTTGTTCCTTACCAGTGTTTCACTTGAGGACAAATTCTGCTACCTAGCAGAACCCATGATCTTCAGGTACAAAAGTGGAAGGAAATCTGACTGAATATTGCTAGGGAATTGTGTTCTTCTTTGGAAATAATATTATATAGCTGACTACAAATGCATCTGCTCTTATTTAAAATACAGCTGCTTTCTCATTCCATTTATTGTTTAATTCATTCATGTTGCTTGTTGGAAATGCCATCATTAAATTCCTTCTGTTGCTTGTTTTAAAGAAAACTCTCCTTGGAAAAGAGACTTCTCTTTAAATTTAGCACAAAAGAAAATCCCAATAACTTTTATTTATAGATCAGGGCATGAGAGATTTCAAGATTTAAAGCTAACTTTGTAATTTTGTTCCCCTCATAAAAAATGCTTAACATTTTCCCCCAACCTTCAGAAACAGTATTTCAAATGTGACCTGTTTTTTTCACTCACCATTTAAGGGTGAGTTCTAAAATGCTGATTTTGTCCGTTCAAGTGGCAATCTCATGATGTAGCACTGTGTACGTAGAACGCACTGGGGAATTTGTGTTGCAGGTCCCCCTCTGTGCCAATCCACTGAGGGATATGAGTTGTTGTGGCCCTCTACTATACTGCTTTTGCTCTTTAGCTCAGTCAGTAGCGGCTCATGTTAGCTCTTGGAGGTCCTGGTTCAATCCTGGGTGTGTTGGCTAAAATGACAGTCGTCACAAATGCTTGATTCAGCTTGCAGAATAGGACCTTTTTAAGGACCAGACACTTACATGAGTAATTTCATTGAGTCAATGAGACAGTTGGCATGCTTGGAGTAGCTCACAGGTGTCTGCAGTATCCGGTCCTAAGAGCTGACAGTTTTTGATCATCACCAACACACAAGGGTTTGGGATTTTATTGTAGGGGATATGTGCTCCTGGCTTGGGAGGGGGGGAAGTATCTAGAAAAGGATGGTGAGAAATATGAATGTGTAATAACCTGTGTGATGAGAAACGATGCAATTTTAGCATTAGTTTGTGTAGGTGTAAGTAGAAGAAGGAAAATATTGAGTGTTGCTTTGCTTGGGGAACAGGCGGAGCTTGAGTGAATGACATCACTGGGAACATAAATCTTGTTTTGTTAGATTGATTTGTGTTCAGATGCAGAGTCTTGAATGGTTTTGCTTAAAGTGACAGTTTTCCCTTTGTAGTGAAAGGTGGGCGGCGATAAACCAGTCCAGCTGTAAAAATTAAAGGCCGAGGTGAAGCCCACATGATTATAACACAGAAATGCAGAGCACTTTTCTGCCAGGACTCTCACTAAGGTAACTGTTATACCAACTGTCACAAATGGAGCAGCCATTCTGAATTATTTTTTTAAAGAAATAATAGCAGATACTGGTCATTTTCTCCCCCTGTTGTGACCCGATTTAGGTTTATTATTTTGCAGTCATTCTTTACACCTTAATTGTGCCCTGCCAGACAGCATTTGGTGGTCAATATGCTGCAGAATAACATACTTCACAGCCAGAACGGCTCATTCTGCTGAGCTTTATGAGAAAAAAATTGATGAAGGTTCCGATTCTCTTGAAAACGTCAAGCCCTTTTGTGATCTTTAATTGGTTCACATTCTAGGTTGCTGAAGAGCCGAGTTAAAAAGCAACTAGTAATCATGTTATAGAAAATACATTCCCCCAATGACTGAGCACTATCCCACTTGCTGTAATGCACCCAAATGACTGAAAGTGAGAGAGCCTCTCGTTCACAGGAACTTATTTCGTAAAGCGAGAAGACAGCCACTCTGATGTAAGCCATTTAAAATCACTGTATGGGTGACCTCATTCAACTATTTGTAAAGAAAGTTCTCAGTTCACTCTCTTTAATTTTAATTTACTTTTGAGGAATGACACTATTGTCCCATCTCATTTCATAGTAAATGAGCAGAACTGCAACTCAGTGCTAGATGAGCTACTGACTGTATATCCATTCTGAGGTACTGAAGATAAGAGAAGGAAACAGGATGATGTATAAGGAAACAGTACTATTGGCACTGTTCTCTTAAAAGCTGCATGTAGCTGAATGTTGGAACATTTAATATAAGCATTTTTTAATCTGATAGCCAAAAGAGTGTTCAACGCCATGGACAAGGAATCTGAAGGGGACTTTTACATGTGACAACGTATTTCTAATATTCACCACTTAATATACAGTTAGCAACAAGAACCCCTTGGGTCTGATCCCACCCTGCCTCTGTCCTTTGGCAATTCGCTTAACAGCTCTGCTACTGTTGGCCTCTCTTTAAATAATACTTGTGAACGTCAACCATCTAGGTAGGTAATTTGCTTTGAAAATGTAAAGTTGTGTATAAGCACTAGGTATTGTTTTATTTGTATTACACCGAGGTTCTAGGTAGTAATAATACCTAGCTCTTATATAGCCCTTTTCATCAGTAGCTCTCAAAGCTAATATTTCAGCCAAATATGGTAAATGAACTTAACGTAGCAAGCAAACAAATGAAAGTATTTTAGAAGCAGGACTTGCAAAAATTTGAACGTACCCATTGTTCGTTGAATTGCCCACTCCCTGCACTTGTTCCCCACTGAACAAAGCTGAGTTCCAAGTCTCTGTACTGATTTCCAAAGATTGCATGGCATTGGGTCTTGCTACCTGAGAGAGTCCCCTCCTTCTATGACAATAACCTCACATGGCAGCTTCATTTTTCCAGAGAAGAGAAGCTCTCAACAAATAGGGGAGGCAGGACTTCCATAGAAGCAGGACAGAGATTTTGGAATTCAGTGGCAGGTGAAATAAGAATGACCATAGACCTCGGTATCTTCAGAGCTCACTGCAACACCTGTTTCTCTGACTTAGCTTTCCTGTGATTGCCCTATTGAGCGGACCATCACCATCAAGAGCAGGAATTGCAGCGGATGGCTCAAGCAACCTGGCTAATGTACTAGAAAGTACATCACACACTTTTAATAAAACAAAACAAAAACACATGTACTCATGGGCTTCTTTCTATTTACAGTGCATAGGAACAAGGCCATGGCCTCAGAGCATTTCCTGGGGAATAATGCTATCTGGAGTCCTTGAGCGGCCACTTACACCAGCTCCTCTCAACCAATTGTTAGTCCTCAGCAAATGTCCTTCCTTTATGTTCTTGTTGCTTAAATATGTGGGGTGGGGGAAGAGAGAGGGGTACAAAAATGCTGATTCTGTAAGTGCAAAAGTAAACCCCCTGAAGATAATGGATTCTGAAGGGCCTGCTTGCATGTGTGTGTATCTACCTTTGTGGTGCTTGATAATAAGTCATTGCTTTGTAGTGGTTAAGTGATATATGCTGGAACTGACATAAATGTACATACAGCCCTCTATGAAATAGGGGTCTGATCCTGTGCTCCATGTGCATCTAGAACTTCAGTAGGCATGTTGGGTATGCAATAAAAGTGGGTTTTAGCCCTAGGTCAGCAAAATCAGTTATTTATTTTTGATGTATAGCTAAGGAGAAAAGTGCTCTGTGGCCCCTGGGCAGGTACACCTGGAACCTTTTTTTCCCTACAGCCATCATGCATGCAGTATATTACCCAAAAGTATCCCTTTGAGGTAGGCTGATGGGTACTTAATTCCTTCCTGAATTCAGCAAAGGCTGCCAGGAATGCACAATATGCTTGTTCAGGGGAGTTTGATTGGAGATGCTTCCAATCAATAGCATGAGGATAACGTTAATTTAATACCCCTTCACTGGATAGCAATTTATTGGGGTTTGCTTCATGCATAAGTATATTAATTTAGCAAGTTTCTTCTTTAAAAAAGTCTAGTAAACACTATTGTTCAGTGAGATTGTGTTTAAATTTAGATATTGGGTTCATTTTTACTTTCAATAATATATTGGTTGTAAAATCATTTGTTTCCTACACAAGATCTGAAGGAACAGAAGGTGCTTTTATGATGTACAGATTGGCTTGGAGGATTCAATATTTGTTTTATAATTTTTGATGGATAGATCACTGTTCGTTTTTTTTAAAAATTATCAATTTTAATGTTCACAGTGGTATAAAACCCCGTAATTTTGCGCTTTTTAAAAAAAATCTATTAGTTTTCAGAGTTGTGAAATTATGCAATGGGGGCAGGATCAGGTAATGGCAGTAGACATTGAGATTCAACACTTTAAATCTCTATAACCATTAAAACACAAACTGTCAACATCACATGACCAAATATACCAAGTAAATGTCACTCAGAGTAGTCCTCAAGCAGCATTAGTCTTTCTTTGCCCATCTGCAAATTTAGATGATTATCAGTGGAAATATTTTTTGTAGGTTTGTGTGTATACGGTGAAACTGACATTTACTGACAAAAATCGAATCCTCCCAAGCCTATGCAACGCTTCACAAAACCCACAGGATATGTCTACACTGCAACAAACACCCGGGGCTGGCCTCTGTCGGCTGACTCAGGCTGGAGCCTGGCCTCTGAGATCCCGTGAGGTGGGAAGGTCCCAGGGCCCAGTTCTAGCTCAAGCCCATACATCTGCATTGCAGTTTTGTTGCCCTGCAAACCTGGGCCAGTGGCAGATGCTCTATTACAGTGTAGACATGCTTACAGAGGCTACCCCCAAGGAGCCTGGTCTCTTCCCTTAACTTCAATGTGGAGGGAAGGTGAAGCCAGGGAGAAAGTGTGTGCAAGATTGGCCAATAGCTTATGAATGGAACAGATCCTGGATAAGGAAGTGCAGAGACATTACTAGTGGAAAGGTCAGGTTGGAAAAAGGTAATAGGTTGGGTTTTTTTTCTTTTTGTTTGTTTTTTGACTTTTTGACTTTTTCCCCCCAAATTTTCCACACTCAGGGTGCACTGCAATTTTTTGCAATTAACTTTGTAACCATTTTTCTAAGTGTAGTTTTATTTTAACTGCCTCAGAGTAAGCTTCTCACTGACAAGTATGCTTCTTGCTTGCATATATATACCTGCCCCTGGAAATTTCCACTACTTGCATCCGACGAAGTGGGTATTCACCCACGAAAGCTCATGCTGCAAAACGTCTGTTAGTCTATAAGGTGCCACAGGATTCGTTGCTGCTTTTACTTCTCACTGACTGTGACCCTCTGCTCTGCTAACAAAACTGCTCCATGATGTTTCTTCCCCCCCCCGGGGGAGTTGCCATTAGCTCTCAGGGTAGATAATTTGTGAAGCAAACCCTTAGTCAAATAAAACAGTCTGGTGATCTTATTTTTAAATGGTTGATATGCTTTCAGGAGAAGGGGAAATCTGGATAGGTCCTCTAATTCAGTGGCTCTCAGAATACTCTACCCCTTTCAGGAGTCTGATTTTTGTCTTGCGTACCCCAAGTTCCACCTCACTTAAAAATTACTTGCTTATACACTCAGATGTAAAAATTTCACAGCACACGATTACTGAAAAATTGCTGACTTTCTCATTTTTACCATATAATTATAAAATAAATCAATTAGAATATAAATATTGTACTTGCATTTCCATGTATAGTATATAGAGCAGTACGAACAAGTCATTGTCTGTATGAAATTGTAGTTTGTACTGACTTTACTCATGCTTTTTATGTAGCCTGTTGTAAAACTAGGCCAATATCTAGATGAGTTGCTGTACCCCCGGAAGATCTCTGTGTACCCCCAGGGGTATGCATACCCCTGGTTGAAAACCAGTGCTCTAATTGCCAATCTGTGTGCCCATATATTGAGGGGGAGAAGGGATGTTTGAAACTTGATTTTGGATACACAGACTGGGGTTCTCCTAGCAGAGAGATAGGAGCCCTAATCCACTATTACACTGATCATTGTATGCTGAGATTTCAAACTACCCAAATCACAAAATCTAAAATAACAAATGAATTATCACTCAGCCTTTACAAAAAATCAAGGTAGCAAGGCCACAATTATTTTTTGTGCTGGAGGTGGTGGTGGTGGGGGGGCAGATTTTCTTGTCAGTTAATTGTACAAAATACTTTCACTTAGGAAAATGTATCCTTTTTTCTCTGAAACTGCCAACTCCTCCATGCAGCCCACAAATGGCATTGGAATACACTGGATGGCAATGTATTGGATGGGGGAAATGGAGCAATCCAAATTCATCACCGGTGTAACCCATTGACTTTGGTGGGTTTTCTTACAGTAGGTATGAACTTGGTGTATTCTTCCTGGTTGCAGTTTCCCTCTCAGAAGTCAAGTCTATTGCATAGTAACGTGTGTTCTTAATATTATTTGCTAGGACAGTTTTTCATGCATTCCTGCATCTAAATGGATTAGGATTTCCCATGGCTGGAAGAGTTCTTTTGGGTTCTGATGGTTTTTCCTAGACTTGGGCGAGATGCAAACTGCGCTGGCCGCTTGAGAAATGCTTCTAAGTACTTTCCCAGCTATAGCTATTCTCTGTCTGCTCCAGGACAGGAGTGTGGTGTGAGGTGTTGTGTGTGTGTGGTTTTTATTTGAAGGTTTTTCTCAGTTTTAGGGATGGATGTGAAATGTTGCTGGCAGCGCTGTTGTGAGCCAGTGAGGTTCCTTCAGAGGTGGAAGAAAATAGGTGAGATTTGCCATAAATCTTTCTCCATTGCTGTTCCTCAGGAAACTAAACATGAGGCTGGTTTGAGGCTCTAGAGTGCTAAGGGGGTGTATGTCCCTTACCAGGTTGCAGCGGTAACCCGTACAGAGAGTAGGGCACAAGAATGTTCAGAGAGGGTTCCCAATCAGATGGGTCATTATGAATGACTCTGCCAGGTAAATGCATTGGACAGGATTTTGGATCTGAACACAAAGGGAAACTCAGAATAGGGTCTTGCTGTTGTCCTGCTCCTTTAGACTCTGGTTTCAAGGAGTGATTATTGAAAAATAATAGACATAGGCTGTTGTTGGGGGGAGGGATGAACTATCTCCAGCAGGTCTGGATTAGGAGGCACCATGGTCCCATGGAATAGGGCCCTGTAAATCAGGAGACATGGGTTCTGGTCCTGGCTCTGCTGGGTGTACTTGGGCAAGTCATTTCCCCTCCTGCCCAGTCTCTTATCTATTTAAATTGCAGTCTCTCTGAGGTGGGCCCTGTGGCCTGGTATACACTGGGAACTTATATTGGTCTAGCTACATCTCTCAGGATGTGGAAATCCACACCTCTGAGAGAGAGAGAGAGAGAGAGAGAGAGAGAGAGTGCTCTGCCAACCTAAACCCCAGCATAGATAGTGCTAAGTAGAGGGAAGAATTATTCTGTTGATCTAGCTACTGCCTTCGGGGGGTGGATTACCTGTGGCCAGCAGACAAACTCCTCCAAACAACGTGGCAGTTCTGCTGTAGACAGACCCTGAGTTTCATTGTGGGTATGGACCTATTACGATGGGCCGTGACCCAACTGGGGCTTTTGGCTTTCATTGGGCTATAAATGTTTACTGTTACTAATGTCTTGAGCTCAGCGGGAAGTGGCCTGGGAGAAAAACCTGCAGCTTCCACCGTCTGCCTCCTGCCTTTGTAGCAATAGGCAACTCTGCTTGTAGCATCAGCTTCCTTTGGCTGTCCTGGCTGCCATGTGTCTGAGCAGTGACACAAGTTGGCTGCAGGGCAGGAGTCAAAAGGGGTGCCCATTTAGGGTGATGTGATGGGACAGAACAACCACCAATTGTTAGGGGTGCATAAACAGGCTCCCTTTTCCAATGAATCCTTTTCTATTTCAGGGGTGTGGGTCCCCACCACCTAAAACAGCTGTATGATGTATACTCTAGGGATCCAGCATGCCTGTGTTCTCTGCTAAGCAATGCCTCCTATCTCCACGGCTGGTTATACCCAGCTACCTGGGCATGCAGTGTCGGCCTTACCTGTAGACCTACCCCTGGCCAAGCCAAACCCTCTTGGCGTTAAAGCTGTTCCCTAACTTCTTAAATGCACAGAGGACACTGCTCACCCCGGCCCTTTCTCATAATCTTTGTAGCTAATTGTCTGATGGGGGCTGGAGGAAGTTTACTGAGCTTGGCTAGGGCACAAAAAGGGTTAAAAGGCTCCTGGGTTTCGGCGAGCAGGGCAGGTCTCGCCGCTGAGGTGTCCCCCTAGCAGAGCATGATTGATTGCATCTTCTTAAGGTCACATTCAGAGTTGTTTTGCTCCAGGGCTTTCCTGGTTTCTGCACTGTTGTAGCTGTCTTGGCAGAGCCGGGGCTCTTATTGTTTCCTTCCTATTGGATTAGCTATTTGTTGGGCAGTAAAGCGAGACTCCGGGCCTGATTTTAACAGCGGGAGAGTGTCGGTTGGGAACGGGGGGGGGACAGAGAGGGCTGGGTGCAGGAGCAATTGACCTGCCGGCGGGGAGGCGACTAGCCAGGATCTCCTCTAACTCCATCTCCAAAGGGACCTGTGTAGTCAGCACAGGTGGGACGCGGAGCGGGGTTGTAGTTTTGGTTTAAACCTTGTCAGTGTCTGTTGCTAACTTTGTGACCACGAAGCAAGCGCTGAGGCGAGGCAAGAATCAACACCCGCTTACACGGTCAGAGGGGTACATGCATCCGACGAAGTGGGGATTCGCCCACGAAAGCTCATGCTCCAATACGTCTGTTAGTCTATAAGGTGCCACAGGACTCTTTGCTGCTTTTACACAGTTAGAGGGAGGTTTCCAGGCAGAACACCTGATCCACCCGGCACGCTGCCACCCCTGCGTCTTCACCGTGAAAGGAGCCGGGGGTGTGCGTTAACTCGAGTTAACTAGTTCAATGTCTAAACGCACCTTGCTTGCCGTGTCCGGGGGCAGGGGTCCAGCCCAAGCGCTGAGGAAAGCAGAGATGGGGGGGGTGGGGTGGCGGTAGCATTCGTGCTTTGGGCTCCAACCAGCAGACGGGAGCTGGGGTAAGGGCAGACGGGAGCTGCCCCCTCCAGCAATGGTGCAATTCTGTTCTCGCAGAATTTTGCTGCCATCATCTGTGCCAATGCAGCCAAGATGCGCTAGAGCCAGAACCGAGGCGCGCCGAGTTTCGTGCCACTCCTGCCTTTGCCCTGGTGGGTGGGAAAGGTGGCGCCCCCCCATGTCAGATTCGTGTGCCCTTTGGTTCTTGGACTCCTTTCCCCGAGGGGGGTTAGCAACCAAGACCTGGACAGAAATCGTCAAAAAAACTGGCTGAAGAGGAACCCCCACCTTTCCACCCATCATAAGGGGGCCAGGGGGCAGTGGACACAGGGTGGCAGGGGGCAAGAATCATGAGTCCCCTGATTTGAACGTTATTGACAACGGCCTTTTTAAAGCTGGTCAGTCACCGGGGTCATCTACAGCCCTTCCCTCCTCCAGACTCGGCGCCGTGGAAATGACCACGAGCCTTTAAGGAAAACTCCCGTGGATTGGAGTCGATAACCTTCCCACAGGGTTTTTCTGAGCCAGCCCAGAAACGTGAGCGGAGAATTCTATCTGTGCCCTGGGACAATTCAGCGAGCCGTGTAGACAGAATCCCAGTCTTGATGAATAGCGGGGTCATGGGTAGGCTTTGCCTCTACTGCGGAATTTTGCAGAGCGTTTTCCATTCGGGCCCGACAGAGCTAGACGCCGCAATGTCAATGCAGGAATCCTTGCCTAGAGATTTGGGCTCAGCAAAGCAGGAGAAGGGAGCCAACCCGGGTCAGTGCTCAGTAGCTGGGTACCCCGTCTTTGCCCGTGGGCCATGGTGTTGTGGGCACACAGGGCTATCTGGATGGGGCCAAGCTCTGGTGGCATAGCCTCTCCAGGCATGTGATCGGGGTTCCTGGGAAGAGTTTTCCAAGCCAAAGACCCCATTTGTTGCCACCCTGTGCATATGCTGCCTGCTAGGTGTTAGCCTGCGGTCCGCATTTCTCTCCCTGTCGCGCCTGTGTATATCAGGCACCCCCACTGGTGAATGAAAGATCACGGCAAAATCACCTCGCACTCCATAAGTTTTTCCCTCCCGCCTACCCCATTGAATTATGCCCTTAACTACCTTGAATTTGAAAGGGAGTTATGTATATATATCAAAAAGCTGCTTTGTGTCCTAAATGAATAAAATATGTTCATGTCCCATCAGCTCCCTGTTTGCTCCCATTATGCACCTTTATAAGAGAAGGAGTTAATCATAAATGGGTTGCCACTGGCTTTTTGCACTTATCGCCTTCCCAAGAGGCAGCCAAAAAGTGGTTCAACTTCCCCAGTTTGCTTGGCTTGGATCTTCCTTTTAGTAACAAAAAAGGAGGAGAGGCCCCTTTGCCTTTTAAGCAAATGTGCAGTGCACAGAAAGGATTGCGGGGGGTGTGAATTTTTTTTTTTAACAGAGATGCGGTTAGAATCTCCCTGGGCATAAAAATAATCAACATCCCACTTGCTCTTTGCCTGCAGATGATCAGACATAATTGGCACCCAAACGTTTTTCAGGTGGGACTCGGAAGAAGTCAGGCTTTTTCGACAGTCCTAGGCTGTCATCTGGAGTTGAAATAATGAAAATCAAAGAGAGGAGCATTTGGGAAAGTCCTGGGTCTTTTTTTTCCCCCTTGTTTGCTTGATTTTTTTTAAAGTTGATCATTATGTCTCCAGAAAGGCTGTGCTTGGAAAGCTCTTGCAGAAAAGTAATTCTAAGAGTCTAAACTGTG
Organism: Mauremys reevesii; assembly: GCF_016161935.1. Lineage (NCBI taxonomy): Eukaryota > Metazoa > Chordata > Testudines > Geoemydidae > Mauremys > Mauremys reevesii. Next base: position 14,335,971 of record NC_052643.1, on the reverse strand, counting down.
CAAAAAGAAATCGGTGAGGGTTTATTTTTATCCTTTTTTGCAGGCGTGCGAGTTTGTGCTTTAAAAATCAGTTTTCAGGAAAAGGCAAGAACAATGCAGCCTTTTAAAAAATCTGCAGACTTCTGAGAATATGCCCCCCCTCCCCTTGATTGAATACACCGGATTTCTCTTCCTAGCAAAGGGGAAGGTTTTGTTCGTTTGGACAGTCTGTGAATACTGTTCTGAAACTTCTTTCAAGTGAGAACTGAAGAGGGAAATGTTAAGTTCTAAGAGGAGACAATACGTTAGCATCTTTGAACTGAGTCCCTTGCATGCAAATAAGGCTGTGGGGGGATTTTGGTCAACTTTAATTGGAAGGTGGAAACGTGAAGTTAAGGATACGTAACAAAGTGAATCTAGAGGAGTCGCTCCCACGTTCTGCAATATGGATTCGTGCTGGGGGTGTGTTCTCGGTCTCCCCATTGAACGTTTGGAGCAATGCGGATCTCGTCTTCATCCCCTGTAGCCCCCTTCTCCGATTCCGGGGATAAAGTGCGGACCCCCCTGCCCGTTAGAGACCGGACCCGTTCACCTGTAACTGCTCAGCCCTGTAGCGTCTCTAGGGAGTCCAATGACACGGGCGTTACACGAGCTGCCCTTACCCTCGCTGGGTGAGACGGGCCACTCCTGCCTGCACATTCCAGGGCTGTAGACAGACCGGGGGGGACAGCAGCATCTCTGTCACCTTTTCAGGGGCAGGGTCGGTTTCTTTAGGTAGGAAACCAAAAGGCAGAACCTCCCGCCTCTGAACCTCCTGAGCTGGAATCACCCCGCCAGCTGCTTCCCCGCGGGGGGGGTTGCTGCTTTGGGGGGGCTGTTCTTTGCTACACCTTGTGCTAGACTGCGACATGGAGCTCGCTGCGGCTCGGCTTCCATTAGCCCGCCCTGCTGCCCCCGGAGCTCAAACGGACTTTCATCCGTGTCTGGCTTCCCCTCGGAGGGTCTCCCCGAATGATGCCACTGTTCTGGGGGCTGTTCGGTGCCCTACAGGCTAATGCAACCGCGCGCTGGGAGCCAGGCTCCGTTCCCGCTCCAGAAGGCAACTGCTCTTCCCGCAGCGAAGGCAGCCGCAGTTTCTGTAACATAATTCGGATTGATTCTTGCAATGGGCGCATGGACCCATTTTGAGTGACTTCTGTGGGGTTTTGTGTGTATGTGTTTTTTTTGGGGGGGGGGGTATTTTATTTTTTTGCAGATCCTGGCGCAAATCTGAAACTTGCAAGTTAGTTTAAATGTGGAACAGGTTTCCCGGAGCGCGGGGGTCGGGATAATCGTAGATGCAATTTTTGCAAAGTGAGATTCCAACCCGAACATTATCCCTTTGCCTTTCACTTTCCCCGGTGCTTGAGCCAGCCCTGGGGTTATCAGTATCCTCAAATAAACGGAGGGGGGGGGTGTCCCCAGAAATATGGGCTCAGCCTCTCTCCTAGTCGGAGCTACATTCCTCAGCCCACTAACTGGAAAACAACCCCCCCCCCCGCCCCCCAGCTCAGGGCGAGTCTGTGCGCCTGCATAGCCTTTCGCTTAATGTGCACTTCATTTCATTTAACTTTCTTGTGTTTCTTTTCTTGCCTCAAGACAAGCTGTTCCAGTCAGCTGCCTCGCTCCGTCCCTGCGCACTCGCGTGGGCACAAGTGCGCCCCAAAGTTCTGAAAGGATCCGTCCGGTCCGGTTCCAGGGCCTGTCATTTTCACCTCCTGATTTCCCCCCCCCCAAGGTCTTTCTCCCCCTCTGGGGGGTTGTCAGGCTGGGCCCAGCCAGCCAGGGATGACTTTTCATAGCTCCTGGCTGTGTGCAGACCCGTACTGGAATGAATGGTCAGGCTGCTCATTTCCCACCGCCATAAAAGGTCCTGAACTCAATTAATGGCTAATAATTATACAGCTAACTCCGCTGCAGCCATTATTAGCATGGGGGGGAGGGGGGAGGAACCAGGCATGTACACATGGGGGGGGGGACTCACTCCATATGCAGCAATGTTAATTGCGGTAGCCGAGTATCAATATAGGGCGAAAGAAGGTTGCCGCCTTCTGTCTTCATCCACTGGCCCCGCTTTATTTATACTGAGAAGAAAGGAAGGGGACAATTTACACACGATCCATGGCGCGGGCTCCTCATTACGTCCTCCTGGCTCTCCGACTTTGAAGCCAACGTTTTTTGATTGGGAATCGTTGTTAATCCGAATTAATTAGGAACAATAGAGCGAACTCCCCCTTCGCCCCCGCCCCTCTCCCCACACACCCTTCAGGTTCTGTGCTTCGCCTTCTCGGGGGAATTCGCTCCCTTGTTCTCCACAGGCAAACAGTGCGGGAAACTAAACGCAACGCCGGCGAGTCCTCCTCTTTTCCACGTGTCTTCAGAGAAACTGGCTCTGGGCAGCTGTGATCTGTGTTGAGGAAAAATGAGGGGAGGAGGGGGTTTGACTCTTCGGGGTAAAGATCTAAACGGACCTTCCTTTAATAATGGTTATGAACATAACACTAGCTGGGGAGGCGTCAGAGCTTTTGCAGGATAGTAAATTAAATCTGCACGCAGTTCAGTTTAAACCTCCTGTTCTCCACCCTCCCCACTTAAAGAAACTCCCCTCTTGGCTTACAACCTCCCTGGTGCCCGGTTCGCTGGCTATTAAAAATGGATCTACATTTTTGTTTCAGACGAATGGAGGCAGGATAAGGTGTCAGCTCCCTTCGAGAATTATTTTTTTGTACGGATGTAGATGTTCTGGGTCCGTCTCCGTCCTGTAACCCCTGCAAATCATCATACTTCACTGAACGTTACAGAATCCGCCTCTGAAATAGGTGGAGAGTTGAGCTAATTTTAAGCAAACGGGGACGTTGAACAGAGCGTTTGGGTATTTTAGAAATGATGTATCTCGGTAGTAGGAAAAAATGCCCCCCCCCAATGGTTTTCGTTTGCGGCATAGCGGCTAAATTATTATAATGCCCAGGCCTGTCAGAAAAGAATTGCAAATCTCCTAGCAGGGCTATGTAACAGCCTGTCCCGTTACATCGGGACACTTCGCCCTTTCCATTATAAAACGCTTTAATGGTTTATTACCTGTCAGTTGCTGCTTGGTGTCATTTACCAAGTCTCCTCCTCGCAACAAAACATTTATAACAAATGTAACAAATAATTTAGCATTTATTTTAAAATTTTCATGCAAGACGGTCGGGATTAATTAAATTTGTGCTGGCATCAGGCAAAAAAAACTAATTACACTGCCAGGATGGCGTTTTAAGACACTTGTGCATCATCCTATTATCCAAAATGTTATTTTTAAACCCTCTGATATTTGAGGTTTGAATGATCCCTTTCGCAGCCCCTCGTTTTAACGTTTGCGCTGGTACTCTACTTTGGACCAGGTAACTGTAGATTTGCACAATGGACAGCAACGAATTTGAAAGAATTCTTAAATTTATCATGCTCCTTTTTAAAAAAATACTTAATTTTTCGGGGGCCCAACGGAACCAGTATTTCCCCCCCGGAAATTAGTAAACTGCATTGAAATTAGTTTTGGATCAAAATATATTTTAACATTTAAAGAAAAACTAGCCAGGAAATACTGTGCTTTAGGAAGACACGTGCAGTAAGATATATATTTAGATTATATTAGCCTGATAGAATCAGTATTTTCCCTCCTATTTTATTTCCAATTTTCTGTAAAAATGCCTTAAGAATTCTTGTTGGGTTGGGTTTTTTTCTGTGCAGAAGACCAGCAGAATTCCCTCTCCTTCAATAAGGAATGATGTTTCTTAAGCAGCTGTTTAGGAGCGTTTGGGTAAATGATGTTTGTTTGTTTGTTTTTTCCAAAGGAAAATGAACAGATCTTTACCCAAGGAAGGAGCTATTACAGTTTATTAGGTAAAAAACATGCCTTTAAAAAAACTAGTACAAGTGTTTACCTGATTCTAAAGACCATTTCATCGGAACAGCTCCTTTGGAAGCATTTCAGCTTCTCTCCACTTTCACCCCCCCCCCGCCTTGCACACGCTTGGTTTATTAACCCCACCATTAAAAATATAAAGAGAGGGGTACAGGCTCAGGGCAAAGACTGGCAAACGTGTTTCCCAGCAGAATCCTTTGGTCAAGGGGAATAACTCCGCGTTCAGAACTGTAAATCTGGCTTTTCTCAAGGCGGGTGCTGCGGCCACATTTCAGTGTTGTTTTAGAACAGGAGCTTGTGCAAATCGGTTTGTGACCAGGAGTGAACCCTTTGAATTAAAAAATCTCTCTCTCTCTCTCTCTCTCTCTCTCTCTCACACTCACACTCACACTCACACTCACACTCACACACACACACACTTTTTTTTTCCAGGGCAGCAGTAAACATCTGTTATTAAAACAAACACAAACTTTCCCTTTGACACAATCTGACAGGCTCGACGCAGCGAAGGGAAAGAGAATAGCCCAGACAGTGACAACCAGGAGCTTTGCACCGCAGCTCCTCCTTCAGTGACCGGCCCGGTGCTGAGTTCGGGGTTCTGGCTTCCCCCCTGGCCAATTGCTGGTGACCTCCCAGCCACCCTCACTGGCTGCAAGTGTTTCCAGCCTGCCCTGAACTGCCCCCTTGTGCCTGCAGAGAAACGGGGCTTTGAAGCCGGGATGAAAGATGCTGAAATTTCTGGGCATAATCGGGGATGAAAGGGAACTTGCGTGGGTTGCAATGTGGGGGTTGTGTGTGTTGTTTCCTTCGTTTATTGATGGCAGATTAAAAAGGAAAAACCCTCTAGGTAAGCGTGTGACATTCTTAGCGGCTAATCTGCGCCTCGCTGACACTGGAGCAGAGCGGCCCCTTCATGTGCCCAGGGGAGTTTGCGTATTTTTTAAAAATAATTCTCTGTATAATCCCCCTCCAACCCTGGGCAGGAACAATCAGCATTTGTGCTAAAATCCTCGGGAAGAGAAAGCAGGTGCCGCAGCTCCTGCTCGAGCCATAACATCTCAGCCATTTTAATCTGCTTTACTACTTAAAAAGCACTTGTGCACACCAGCCTGCCAAATGTAAACCCGTGTTTTCCAAGCAGCGGAAAACAACCTGAAAGCCGCCGCTCAGGTGCTGCTGCGGACCGTCCGCTCACAGACAGGGCTGCCCTGCCAGGGTGAAGATGACCCACCTGGGCTCGCTGTTGTTTTGAACGAGGATCCTGGCACGCCAAGTTTCGCCTGGAGCGTGCAGTACTTTCAAAGCCAAGTTCACAGAAAGCCCAGGACTTTGCAATGAAAACGCCAGCCAGGCGACCCCTCCATTGGAACCACTTCGGTATCCACCTTAGAGCCCCGTTAAAATAGACCCCGCGCGCCGGTGTGTGTGTGTAGAGGGGGGATGTGCCCTGGCTGGATGAGAACCCAGAGATGAAGGTGGAAATAGGGGCAGAGGCAGATCCTATAGACTCTTAAAATGGCGATCTCACCAGGACTGGTTTGTGCATGTGCCCGGCTGACAGACGCACCTCTCCAGCCCCAGATTGTGAGCCTGGGCTCACTGCAATTTCCCGGTCACGGACCCCGTGCAGAAGGGGCTCTGCACTCTTCTTTCCTGGCCTGGGGTTTGTGTTTTAAAATGTAAAGGCCTGAGCTTTTTCATGGGGCAGCAGAACGATTAAGAGCCTGCCTCAACGTGACCTCCTCCGGGGGGTATCGCCTGAAAACAGCTGCAGGAATGCGCCCAGCATACGTCTGGGGATCCTGGCGAGCTACCGTCAAATCCCCCAGAGGTAGGCAGGGATTCCCCGTGCCTTGCTCAGCCGTATTGTCTGCGTCCTCCGAAATCATTGTCGGGGGCTCCGGGGCTAGCTGGAGGAGGTGATGTGGGGCTAAACACAGGGTTATGGGGCTCCACTCGCCAGGCCAGGCGTTCCCAAGGGACTCCCTTCCCCAGCCCAAGCAAGTAGACCCGCAAGGAATAGGGACCATCCCTCCACTTATCCCTGCAAGCGATACGTATTCAAACAGGTGCAAAAGGGGATCATACGGATTTCTTTGTAAAATCAAATACCCGGCTAGTAGGTCGCAAATCTGCTCCGGCCAGCGACGTCGGGCTTTTGACAAGGAGCCGCAGAATCGGTATTTGAGGATGGCTAGAGGTTTCATCTTGGGTGTTTGGGATTTGCTGAGCACCAGCATTTGGTCTTCGGTCCCATTTCTTCCCCCTGGGAGGTCAAGTCTGAAATATAGCAAAACACCCTTTGCGCTGTGCGGGCGTATAAACCAGGGATGTGTGGGGCTGGGGGAAAGGTATGTAATAGCATACAACACCAGGATGTTAGCCGGCTGTCTTCTCTGCGCATCGAATCGAACCACATTAATTAGAACTTAGCAGGAGCGCAGTGTAAACGGAGCTCACTCCTCGATTTGTTTGGATTTTTTAAAGAACAAGACAATCAAAATATGTGTTTGATCTAAAACAAATTTTGTAAAAGGGGACCCGGGGAAAAACAGCGGGGATTCTGGTTCAATTATAGGTACTCCCCTCTGTCCGAATCAAGAAAGCACACTTCCAATAATTTCAAAAGTAAAAGTGTGTGTGTGTGTGTGTGTGTGTGAGAGAGAGAAATAAATACAGTTTGAGATTGGTTCTTGGCTTTTTAGTTCCCTCCCCCCCGAATAATCGAGGGTAAATCCGATGTCAGTTTTGTACCTGTTTTTTGCAAGGGGGGTGGCGGGGAGAGGGAGGGAAAACTGCCCCCCCCACATGGTATATTTCCTTCTTTGTAAATTATTGTAGGTCGGATGGGAGGGGGAGGAGGAAGGGATGGGGAACCGAAGAGAAATCCGTTCGCTCTTTGTTGCAACATTTAAATTGTGCACATATTAACAACGCAGATGTAGTAAATACAAGACGGGAAAATCATTTCAAAGTAAAACTAAGGGCTGCTCCCAATCTCTCTGTCTCGCCTTAGTTGAGAGCTCGTTTGCTTTTTGCATTTCATGTCCTCTGTTTAATTTGTAATGAATAAATACAATTTTTCCTTTAAAAAAAAATAGATCAGAGAGTCCATCTTGTCACCGACACTGTCTAGGAATCTGTAACGAGAAAGTCCTGGAACACAACTGGTTCCTGGGCTAGTCGGACGCAGCATTTAGTGCAACGCTGCTGCTGCATTATTTCTGGAAGGAAATATACACATGTATGTAATCAGGATGCTGGATATCTGGCAATCGAAAGAGGCTTATGATTACGAAGAGTTGTATAAGAGAGATGTCTCTGCACAGCCAGGGAACAGTACTTTCAATTATACCTTTGTGTAATCCGTATTAATAGCCGTTTTTCACACGTTCGCCTGCTGTACAGGGGAAAAGGGGCAGCTGTGCCGGGGTGTGTGTGTGTTGTGGGTATATAAAAATCCCCGAGATTCCGCCATGCTCTTCACGGGTGAAGGTGATTTCTGACCACCTGGTATAGTTCAAGCTCTTCATACGCACCTGAGTGCACCTTCACTCAGCCAAAGAGCTGGATTCTAGCACTAGAGTTAAACAGATGATCTAGCAGAAGCACTGTCTGCAGTTCATTGCTTCCTAGATATAACGCGATGGAGTTCTAATATACGTGTATGTCTTGCGCGAGAAATGCTATTCTTGCTAATAGTTAATGCAAGATACACCCTTGTACATTCGGACTCCAGCAAAGAATTATTTGCATGCAGAATTCTTTTTGTAAAAAAGCAAACTCGTGTGCAATTAGCAATAGCATGCTTTTAGATACTTAACTTCAAACCAATCTGCTGTTTGTACTCGAACCCTGACTCATATTAATATAGTCTTCTAGCCCCGTTGTCATTTGTTAAATCGATTTTTTAAAATACCATTTGGGGAAAAAAAACGAGGTTTTGTCTTCATGTCTGTTCTGCAAAAACCGTGAATGGACAATAATGTCGAAAAGAAAAGAACTAAGAACATTTAGTTTAACCCAAACCTGGGTCTTCCATTACCACCTCATTTTAGGGGTGTGGAAGATACCTACGGTCTTTGTAGGAAATATTTCAACTGATTTGAAACGTCAGCTCTGCTGTTTCAACATTTTAAGCTACAAACAATTTGAGTTTCCAACCTGCGGGTCCGCACAATGAAGTGAAACGACTCTCTGAATATTAATACCTTGTCAAGAAAGAAATCTGCAATCCGCATTTCAGCACTTTTCGCGACACGTGGTTGGAAGTTTCACTATCTGTATATTTAAAAATTGGGCTCCTTCCCCTCCCCACCTATTACTAAATAAGTAGCATCTAAAAGGGCCCTGCTTCCATCTGCAATTAAAGAGCGCAGTGAGGAAGGGAAACCCAGTAATTAGCAAAAATAATCCCCCCCCCCTCCACCTGCAGTGCAAAAGTTCAGCTGGCAGAATGGCTTCCAGGAGAGAGCCCAGCCACCCATCTAACTTTCCCTTTGTTTTTGGAATGCCCTGGAGTGAGAGGCCTCTGCTCGCCGAGCCCCCAATATGTTTCTGCACCTTCGCTGCAAATCGGATCGGAGTACTTTCCCCAGCCCGCTTCTGTTACTGAATGTTTATGAAGTCGCTCTCCCTCCATATTAATCTCATTAAATCCTACCTTTCAACCTTCTTCCGTGACCATCTGACCTGGCCACTTGAATTAAAATAGTGCTTTCTCCGCAGTCAAAGACAGCACATCAATCACCCAGCTATTTACACTTCGCTCCTTTCTTCAAAGAGGGTCTGTCTGATCTGTCTGTGCCTCCACTTCCGGGGATCACGGACAACTCCAATGTCTAGCAGTATTTTTAATATTCCCAAGGAGGCGATCGCTATTATTATCTGGCATCCAGAAAATGATTCTGCTTTGGTACCTAAAATGCAAAAGCATGAGACTCATCTTTGCTCTCTCCAAACCAGGGTCTTTACTACTCCTCAGAGCCCCTTCAGTGGGTAGGGGATGAGTAAGGCAGAGCATCTCTCCCATCCAGGAAGGGACAGCCTCAGAACTGGATGGCCCAGTCCAGATAGGAGGTCGAGTTAGATTTGGGGTGGGAGGGAGAAACGTAAAGAAATGATATGGGATCCTTCTGAAATCCAAACTCAGGTACCTGCCAGAGCTTAGAATCAAAGGCACAAATGAAGACTGGACCATATGTTTCTCTTTAACCCAGCATCCTAATTCTCAGTCTCTTTTTAAAACACCGGCGAGCTATTTTTTTAACCTTTTAACATATTATTTTGTCTTAATTGTCGGGGGGAAAAATGCAGAAACACACACGCCAAATCGTAGACTAAGTGTGACTGCATCTTGTGCTACCTGCAGCCGCTCTTGGCTAATAACCCAAACAGAATTCCAGCTCCCCTACTAGCAAGATCAAGGTTACATATATATTTAGCATTATTGGCCATATGCAAATGTGCACAGCATAATAAAGAGAGGACCCTGACAGCAAAAGTGCCACACACACCCCAAGCCTAAAAAAGTGTAAAACCGGTGTTTGAATATTTGAATTAAAAATTAATACACAAAATGTTCAGCAGACATTCTCGTTACGGCATTCAAAGAAAGGAATATCCGTGTGAAAACCATTGCATGATCGCATGGAGCAAATCGCAGATAATGTTTTTAAATAGCCACGCAAACCTCCGAATTCAAAGCATAACCCCCCCCCAAAAAACCTGTCTGTCAAAGGAAAAGTTACAGTAAATTAAAAAAAGTGAATTAAAAAAACCCCAAACAAGCCTGTTTAAAATATTCGCAATTACAGAACGACACCTCCGTGCTACAACATTGCTATTAAATAATAGTAATAATTAATAATAAATAATCACCTCTTTATAGGATGGTACCTTGATCCTTAAATATTGTCCAGTGTGTAAGGTCAGTGTGCGAAAGGGTTAGGCTGAGAGTGGGTTGATTTTTCTTAAAGGGGCAGATCAGGGAACGGTTGTGATGGTGCTGGGGGGGGGGGGGAGATAAGTGATCTGAAGAAGAGGATAGGACCAAAAAAAAACCCCTGATGGTGATGAATACATTGGAAAGTTTTTTTGGCCCTGGCGAGGGTGTCAGATTGAATGCTCTGTGCGCATGTGCGAAGGTGTCCAAACTGACAATGCTCGGGAGATGAAGATAGTGTGTAGCTGCTTCTGGGCTCAAGGAGGAGGAGAAGAATCCACAAGCCGACAAGATGAGATCCAAGGCGAGGGCGAGAAAACTACCCAAAAGTAGGTCCTTTCTTTCCCTTCTTCCGCTTCCAGGGTCCCCTCCCGGGTCCCGCCGGATCTGTGCCGCCGGAGGGCTGGGCGGTGGGTGCCGCTGCGGGGAGGGAGCCCCCTTTTCGTGCCCGTTCTCATTCCTGGAGCGGAATAGATGCGAGAGCCCTGCTGTCCACCCCTTTTTTGTGTGCGAGCGGCTCAGCGCGGAGGCGCACTGGGCTCAGCAGAGCGGCGGTGGCAGTTTCTTGCGGGCTGGGGGTCTCTCGTGCACCCCACAAGCGCCTTGGTGGGGTTCACCCCGGAGGAGCTGGAGGAGAGCGGAGACGGCCAATAAAGGGGGGGAGAGAAGCGAAAGTTAGCTGCAAAGTTGACGAAAGGGGATAGCAACTTTTTTTTTTTTTTGAGTCGTTCCAAGTCTTGTGAAATAATATTCCTGGCTTTTGAAATAGTGGGCGCTAGAGATCTGCGTTTGGCACTAGCCTTCAGGATCCAGAGAGACTTAACGTTTGAGAGAGAGAGAGTGAGTGAGAGAGAGCAACCCCACTAGTCTAAGGGACAATTATTGAGGAGAGAGAGAGAGAGAAGGGAAGAGAATTTGTATCAAAATGGATCCTTTCTCACTAGGGTTTGGATTCGCAGATTCCTACGCTGAAACTGAAAGATTTAGACTCTTTCAGCTGGAGGGGAGGGGAGGGTTAAGAAGGTATGGGGGGCACGACAAGGGGGTGTCTTTCTAGAGGTTGTGATTTTGGAATGTCAACTTCTAAGTTTTGCGGCAGATTTTTCCTCAGCGCCTGGACTGGTTCTTCCTTCCTTTCTTTCTTTCTTTTTTTTTTAAAGCTGAATTTTCACACGAGGAGTTGGGTTGCTGTAGGAAAAAGGGTGGTTTTATTCCTACCCCCACCGCTTCCACCTCCTTTGTAGAGCCCAGCTTGAAATACCTGCTGTGTTTCCTAGCTGGGTCGATATTAAGGTTTTGATGCACTAGGGAATTTAGGTGCCTATTGAATCTGTCAAAAGCTGCGCTTTTTTTTATTTTGTGTATATTTTTTTTTTTTAGTTTCTGTTTCATTCTGGCTTTGTGCAAAATATCTGGAGACTTGTAAGTTCCAACTCATTCTCTGTACTACTTACATTCGTATTTGGATACGTTTACAATAGTGATGTCTAGTTTGTTTAAACGGGGGGCACTTTCACACTGAGTCTTTCAGGACTTATTAATACTTGGACGTTACAAGAATATGTGGGATCCGAGAGCTGCCCCCTTGCATGTAAATACATTTTTAACATAGGTCATGGCAGTGCCGAGGTGAGAGCTGTGCCAGGTAAGGAGAGTGAAGTTTGTATCTCAATGCTGGGGAAGAGGAATTAGATTCTTAAATGACCATGCGATAGGAAAGGGAAGAAAACTAACTTGTATTTTAGATTTATTTTATTTTGTAGTTTAAACTTTTAATTTTCCAAAGGGGCAGGTAGGTGAAAGAGACACACAAACCCCTTACTATTTCCAGGGTTTATTTTGTAATTCAGGTGTATTATTATGTAGCATCTTTACTTTTTTTTTCACGGCCAGGGGATATTTTTTTCCATGGTTTACCGAATCCAAGTCCTACCTCCACCCAGACAGTGGCCTTTCCCCTTCTTTCGGTTGGAATTGCTCTTCCAAAATTTCAACACTACTGTCCGAAATAAGAGTACGACTCTCCATAGGGGCTTAATAATAAAGCAAATTGCATTTGTCCCGTAGTTTGCTTCCCTTTGAATCATTGCGAAGTGGAGTGAGAGTTTTTACCGCAGTCGCTGAAAACTGACACTTCTAAACACTTTTATTTTTAAAAGGACAAACTCTCACCCGCAGCGCCAGCGCAAGGCCCGGTAACTTACCTCTGAGGTTGTCGTTTTTCAGTATGCTCCATTAGGACACCCAACCGGCCCACCTAGCTGTGTGCATATGTGTAATACACACACACACCTTTCTCGCACTTAGAAATGTGGCTATGTACACACAAAGGCGTGTGTCTTGCAATGTACATGGGCAACTTTGAGTGCATTATTAGGGAAGTTGTCTTGCAATTAATACTGTGATTTTCCACATATGGATTACAGCCCCGCATTAAAAAAATACCCCCTAAAATACCGAAGCTTATTTCTTGCCTTTTATTTAAGGAGCTGGACATTTTTGAACGGGCTTTCTTTTTGTCCTTGACGAAGAAGCGAGGCTGAGGAGAACGGAGTCGTTTTTATTTTGTAGTTTAGCAGCTCTCACGGGAGTGTGTGTGATGCAGATGTGAACATCTCGCATCTAATTCTACACACCCAGTTATACAGAATGCCCCCACCTTGGTTTGACTAGAATTGTGTGTCTGCAGCAGCTATCCTGCTGCTCCCACCCTCGAGGCGCCCATGGTGGGAGTTCGGGAAGGGAGTTTCTGCCGCTGAAGCGGTAATGGGTTTTCAGAGCCGGGCTGTCTGAAGCGCTCGCTGGGACTTCTCTGCCTGGAGCAAGACACTTCGCTTCTGCACTAGGAGCTGCTGCTCAAACACGGCTCTTTTGCACGAGCACTAATGCGAACTGGAAGTGTCTATTCGGAAGGCCGAGCTCTGATTAAAATCAGGTGTTTCACACAATACACGGCCCGGCGGTTTATGGGGTTTCAACCGAGGATTTTAGGGATCACAGTTCAAAACAGTAGCCCAAAGCTACGGTTTCCATCTCCCAGGAGGATTTATTTGCAAAACAGATTATGCACCTACAGGACATTGTGTATCGAATACAGTCGGCTATTGATGTTCCCACATGTCACACAAAGCTCCAGCACACACCTTCCCCAGCACACCTCTGGATCCGCACTCGTTAAGCCTCGATCCGATTAATGTGTGTTTGTAGTTATTAATACGCCCATATATCCTGTGGTAAAGCGATACACAAATCTTCTGCGGACTTGGTATGCAGGCTAGTGGTGTACAGTATATTAAACACAATCGGTTGTAGAATTTCATTTCATTGGACAATATTTTAAGCAGATGTGAAGCTCTCCTGGGAGTTTGACTCTATTACCTGATTTCGAAAGGGGCTGGGGGAGTGGGGGCAGGTTAGAGAGAAACTCTTTGTAATTTTACTCTGGCTCACAAGGCGAAAGGCAAATCTAAAAAGCTAAAGCAGTCCTTAGCTAGAGATGCAAATTGTTTGGGATCACTTCAGACTATAATTTATCTATCGGGACAGGAGCCTGTCGGCTGTAATAGCTGTAAATCAAAAGATTAGGCTTTATAATAAGGTGAGTAAGGGCCAAACTGCGGAATTCTACAGCCAGAGAAATGAAACATACTGACTTACGGTATAATATTAATCTTTGCGTATTATAATATATAAATATATATATTATATGTGTGTGTGTGTGTGTGTACACACAGTGTCTGCGTATATGCACAGACACAAGTGCATATGCTAAGCGCCTTCAGAATCAGCCGCTTGCAATGCTTTCTGTGTTTTGCAAAGTATTTTCAATTAATGTTGCTTGATTAGGGTTTTTAATTAAGATATCTTCTCTTCTAAAGCCCTCTGGTACTCCGCGATCTGTTAACCCTGAAGGAAATTTCAGCTAGATCATCGGGTATAAAAAAAAACAGTGTCGAATGTGCCTCGTTTTTCCAATATGTGCGGGCGCGCTCGTGTGTGTGTATATATATTAGTGTATCTATCTCTGCGTGTGTGCATCATATTTTAATAGACGTAATAATTTAAAAAGAAAACCAACAGTCAACAATAAGGGAGACCCTTTCCCTAGGACTGAGAATCTCTCTTCCATAAATGAAAATGTGATGGGACGGGACATCAGCTATTCAGATGTTAACACATTTAAATCCGATTGTAACGCACCCGATTTCGACTCGCTCCATTTCGAGATCATTAGATTACTTTTGGAGGGTTCCCACTGGTTTGATTTTTTTTTAAAGGCCCTATTCTAAATAAACATCCATGTTGGAAAACGATGGCCAACCCTTTTGCGTTCACATTTGCTTTTCATTATTAGGAACATGACAAAGTTAAAGTCTGAGGTTTGAGTTTTAGGCGAGGATGTAATAGTCTTCAGAGCTGAGCTGTGCTGAAGTATTTCTTAAAGAGAACTGGTTGTGAGTCCAAACTCCCCCTTGCTAGTTCCAGTCAAAGGTTTTATAGTGTTTCTTATTACGTATTATGGGGCTTCAAACCTCGCTCTTTAAGAGGACAGATTTGGCTTTTCCTTTTATTATTTTTAATTGACTATAAAAATGCACCAATGATGCTATTACCATGGGACAGAGAGAAAGAAATGAACTAAAATGCTGAAAAAACCAAGCAACTCCAAGTATCCTAGTCACTGCTTTTTAACCGAAGGTTCTAATATCGCAGCGACAAAACAAAACAAAACCCCAAAGCGATGGTGGTTGATCTTCATGTCTTAAAAGTGACCTGAAGCCTGCAACCTCCCTGGCCCGGTCTGGGCAGATCAGATTCCCAGGCCTAGCAACGCAAAAACCCTACTGTTGCAAGAGACGGTGCTGCTGTTTCTCCTCCTTGGGTCCCAGCCCGGCTTGCCTGCGCTATCTGACAGAGGGGTTTTGTGGAGGCAGTTTTAGGAAAAATGTTTGCGGTGCATGGCTTTGGTTAAGAAGTCTGGGCCTCCCTCCCTCTTGGTTTGGGTCTGGCTCTTTGTGCGTGCCCCCTCCGAGTCCCTGCCTTACACTAATCTCACTCTTCAATCTCGGAGCACTTTCAGTGCTCGCTTCCCAACCAGCTGCCATAGCAATGGGGTCAGGGAGCAGGCAGCCGGGGGGACAGTGGAGGGTAGACGTGGGTGGACTTTATTCAGCAGAAGCGCCTAGGTGTGAGGGACGTGCCTGGAGGTGCGCGCGCGTGTACAAATGCACGCGTGTGCACATTATCCCCACGCGTGTTGTACTTCTCTGGAGAGCTAGAGCCCGCCTCCAGCGCTTCTGATGGGGCACAGGGGAGGCGAGAGGCCAACTCTCCTCGTGCTGTCTCTCTCTCTCTTAGGGCACTGCTTGCTTTTGAAATAAAACCCTTATGTTGTTGGAGTAATGAAGGCCGATCTGAACAGGGCATACCCAGGGAGGCTGTTTTGATATATATTTATATATTCATCCCCCACTCGCCAGCTTTCTCCTATATGTAAATACAGCGATTTCCAGTTCAATAGGTGGCCATCTCACTTCTCTCCCGTCACCCTCCCAAGTACCCTAGCGAACCCGCGTCCCAGGCTGGGAGCTGCACAGAAAAATGCATCTTTATTTCCTCTTCCTGCAAAGCCTCTCTCCTCCCCCCGCCGCCCAGTGTTTCAAAGCAAACCAGGAGCGTGTCTCTGCCGCGTGGACGTGGGGCGGCGTGTCCGCGTGGGGAGAAAGTCGGGGATTAAAAACACGTTCACACGGGGTGGGGGGCAGAGGAAGCATGTGGCAAAGGATGTCACACGGGCTGTTGGGCTCAGGCCTGTCGCAGATGTGAACAGTTCCGGACAAGATGCCAACACTATTCAATTAAACAATTTGTTGTCACCTCGATTAGGGGCTTGCACGTGAGGCGGCGCGGCCAGCTGCGGGGAAGCCGGGTTTCCAGCGCCCGGGTCCCCTGGAGACTGGCGCGCGGGAGGATCCACAAGTGGGGCCCGGCCCGAGGGGAACCCCCCCCCCCGGCCCCGCGAGCGCCGCGCCCACGGGGCAGCTGGCAGCTCGCGCCATCATTGCTGGTGGGTTTTGGGGAGGGGGAATGTAAACCCGACAGGAAGGAAAGCAAACCGGAGCGAGCCCGGAGTCCCCCCCCGCCCCCAAGCTAGAAAGTGTCTCTCCTCGTTTTCTTAGCTCACTCCGGGCATGGTCGTTGCATAAAGGGCTTCTTGTGTCCCCACTTTGCTGAGGCTCTTTGGCATGTAAATACAAACAGGTGTAGCCACTCCGGAGGAAGAAAACGCCGGGTAGGCGAAACACCTTTCTCCCTGCTGCCGGAAGCGTGCAGCGTGACCTGCATCCCTCCCCCAGCTCCCAGGTATGGAAAGCAGCTGCCTCCCCACGGCTCCTGGGCACCCAGGGCACGGCACGGCCAGTCCCGGGCTGGCTCTGGCCGGCTTCTGCAAACGCCTCGTCCGTTGCTCTGCCCCAGGAAGGCTCCCTCCCAAGCCCCCGGTGCAGATCCAGCGCTGGAGAGGGGCGAAAAGCGAGCCCAGTTCTTTGCTCTCAGTGACAGCTCAGAGCAGTCCTGGTAATTAATAGAGCCACCCAGCTCTCTCCGCCTGGCTTGGTCCAGCTGGGAAGGAACCCGATGCTGTGTTTGTGCAGGGTGCTAAATGACAGGGGTGGGGGGTTAAAATGTGCCACTGGGCGGTGGAACTAAACCCACTCGTGGTTTTTTTTGTTTGGTCCCCAGCAGTCGGGGAAACCTCGCCAATAGTTTCTCTGTGCTGTTCCTCCGCTGGCTGCTGCTCCCCAGTTTTATTCAATTAGGCAATTAGGAGCCCTTGGGGGGTTCTGCTCTGGTAATTAAGGTGATGGATAATTAGCGTTTCAACAAAAATTACCCAGGATTTAAAATCTTTTTGATGAATTTAGGTGGTTGGGGTTTTTAAAATCCCAAGCAGCGTTAAATAAAATTGATCAGGATTTTTGTTTTAATCCCGTTTGCTAGATACCTGTGGAAGCTGCAAAGGGAACAAATACACCCAACTGGCCTTCTCTCTGCGGGCCCAGAAAGAAACTTTGCCAAGTAACTAAAGCCTCGATTATTTGACCTGGGAGTTTTTTTTATGTTGCTGAACTTGTCCATAGACTAACAAGATTTAAGGTGGCAAAGTATTTTTCTGGAGCTGAAAAAGACATTGCAGATAAAGATTTAATGTAGCTGTATAACAACATACCTGGAGCATGGAGCTCAGTAAACCATTCTATGTAGTTTGTGTGTAGAACATGTATTATGCACACATCCCTACAATCTGTATACATTATCGGGTTTGTGTGACTATATGGGTATAATGCAAATATATGAAACACACACACACACACATTATGTCCTTATCACTACATAGGTATGTACATTAACACCTGTGTGTGTATGGGGGGGTAAAAACAGAACACGTGATATAACATGTCTTATGCTTATATCTATATAGGCAATGTTAGTGTACACAGATGTGTACATCATGTATACATGTGTATTACTGTACACATGTGCTATGCACACATCATTACCTATGTGTATCCTACCTGCAAAAACATGACCACTCTGTTTTTAAAATCTACACCTTTTTTAAAAACAAAACAAAACAAAAAAACTTCCCTGTGTTTAGGTTTTGTGTTGAACCTGTAGTGTAAAACTCCAAGCAAACCTACAAAGGGAAAGTGGGGCCATTTAATAGGCTATAAAAAGAACCAAGAAATAATACAATTGCAACTAGAGGTTTCTGTGGACAAACGTCCGATGGAACAGCCTCCGTTAGGATGCAGGGATGAACAAAAAGTCCCTCATTTTTTCCTCTTATGTGTTTTCATCCCCCGAGCAAGAATAATGATGATAAAAAATATAATGGAAAAAAAATTCTTGAAAACAAATAAGTTTTCAAAGCATTAAACTGGAGCAAACCAGGCATACCTGAAATACGTCAACTCTCCAGTCACTCCTGGGCAAAATGCAGGGCAGAAGCTAGGCTTTCACAGCACAGAAGCAGTGTAATTCATAGCTGTCGCTCACTGTAATAATATCCCAGCTCTTTAGCCGGACGTAACCATTCCGTGACTGGTGATAAAGGAATGCTCTAGCTTGCCTGCTGCATAGAGGTTACACCTGCCTGCATGGGCTGCACTGCTGGCTGCATAAATAGGCTCAATTGTTAAGTGAAATACCTTAAGCATATGACAAGGGAATCTTCTGTTTGAGAGGGAAATATCCCTCTATGACATGGCTCTGTAATGTTTGCAAAGCACTCTGAGATCCTCAGAAGTAAAGACCCTATTGAGCAAAAAGCATTATTATTGTTATTATGACTATTATTATTATGGCTTACATATTTTATAAAAGCCGTGTAATGCTTAATATAGTGCTTTAAATCCAAAGGCCTCAAGAAGTTTGCAAACATTAAGGAGTTTAAGCCTCAGCAGCCTGCCTATGACATGGGGATTGTAATTATTAATTTCATTTTACAGGAGGGGAAACTGAGGCAGAAAGAGGTGAAATGACTTGTCCAAGGTTTCTCTCACACAGTTGGTGGCTGAGCCAGGAAGGGAATTGAAATCTCTCCAGGCCCAGTTCTGTGCTTTAACCACAAGACTTTCCTTTTGATTATTATTCAGTGTTACTATTCTATTTTTCCAACCATGGTGAACTTCTGATAAATGAAATTCTTCTGCAGAAAAATGAAGTAACTTCACTATAAGATTCCCCTATTGTGCGTGGGCAACAACAAATGACAAAATCTAGAGGCCAGGGGAAGCCTGTGGGCTGAAGGCCTTCACTTCTGCAAAATGAAGCTGTTCCATCTTTCCATCCTTGAAATATGTATCTGCTTTCATAAAATATTTTTGTGACCAGCAAATCAGAATCCAAATGCATATTTACAACGGTCAAAACCTCTAATGAACAATAGGTTTTCTCCTTTGAATTTCCAAAATACATATTTAAATTATATAATCTATTATTGGTGAGTAACCAGCACATCAGTGTAATTTTTTTTCACCTACAGTTAAGAAGAATAAAGCCATCTGAAGGGTATGGACTAACAAAATTGTTCCTTGACTCTGGGCAATTAGCAACCCCTATACATGTCTATTCCCGTAAACATGGCAGTGCTTCACAGAATCGTTTAATCTTTAATGTGTGCTCTCCTGGAAGAATTGCATGATCAGATAGGTCTCTTCCATCTTTACCTGTGATCTCATCATCTCTTGTCTGAAACTGTTGAATTGCCATGGTGCACTTTCATGGGCTTTTTAGTTGTGTTATGGTAGTGCTGAGCAGCCAGGGTCTTGTTGGGCTAGGCAGTGTTCAAATGTATCATAGAGACAATTCCTGTTCTGAAAAGCTTTTTTGCGGCTCTTCCTTCACTGGGTGATGTGGCCCTCTTCACTGATAAAAATGACATGTGAATTTCCCCTTCAAAATGAGCATCCTTCTCCATGGCTTTGCATTTAGAGTCATGTGACCCAAAACAGGCTGATCACCATCTTTGTGATCAGGAGGAAATTTCCCACAATAAGGTGCATTATGTGGGTTTAACATTGTTGTTAATTAGGGGCAGATTTGGGTCCCTTGGCTCATGTTGATTAGTACCTTTTTCAGCAAGGAGTTCTCCTGGAGTAAAGTATGTCTCCGTTTGAGAAAGGGGATCAGAATGTCATCTGGTAAGTTTAGATACCACTTGACGTTTTCATGGTGCTGTTTAAAACATTCGTCATTGGGTAGGAAACTGGACTAGATGGAAGCCTCTGTTTGTTCGCACGGGCTACCCTTGCGGGCTGCCATGACAATGTGCCTCAATGTAGCCTCTGAGGGTGAGCTGGCCATGTAGTCTCTTTATCCGCTGAACCCGTGATCTCTCTGTTGAGCTGCTAATAAAGCCAATGGGTCGTGATGACAATTCTCTTGTGGACCTGTTATCAATTAGAAACTGGACTGAGATGGCCAAAGCACTTCTGATAACCGCTCTTCTGTGGCTTATGGGATGGTAACTTTTTGGTTTCTCTTGGCCCGGTATGTGGAAAGACTCTGCATTCCACCAGCCACCCAGTTTCTGTATTATTACAAGGAAGAAGCAGGAAGGATGAATATCGACTCTCTAAAGAGAAGTGTATATACAGCTACTATATGTAAAATGTCAGACCAAAATAAGCTGGAGGGTGATGTGTTTTCCTCCTGACTGATTTAAATATTTCAGGTGTTCTGCTTTTTAACATATTATTATGGTGGGGCGGGGGGGTTGTCTGTCAAGTTTTTCACCAAGACACAATGCCCTGGCATCAGATATTAGGGACAATTTAGCCATCATTACTAGATAACACAACTAGCCCATTTGAGGTATCTATTTGCTTAATAATTAACATTCTGTACCAAAAAAGGGAGTGCGGTGGGGAGAAGTCAGACTCCAGTGAATGCTCTGCTTATTTTATATCCACTATAACTATTTCTGTCCATGAAAATTGGCTTAATTATATCAATGGAATGTTTTTTTTTCAATTCTGCATGCAATTAGTCCATCTTGCTGGCTGCAATTTATTTTAATAAAAAAATAAACCAGTGGTGTGTTCAGTTCCTCAGCCCCTAGGGACAAATGCGATTGGTGTGTTTAATTTCATTAACTACAATGCGGCCTACTGGAAAAATGTATAAAATCAGCTTTATACAGCTTAAACACTGGCATTTGAAACAAATCATTATTGCATTAGCTGTCACACTGGTAATTCTAGAATCCAGGACAAAAATATTATAGCTGTTTTCATAACCCTTTGCAAGTATACTGTTAAAATAATTTGTAATCATTTTTTAAACCTGGCCTGGTGCTTTTAGTGAGAATATTTTATCACCCCCCAAAGAAGGCTGGCTATTCATTATCACATGCACATTTTATGAACTGATTCCTCTGTTTCCAGTTTAGAAAATCTGTTTCTCTTTCTAAAGATCCCCAAACTGAAGATGGCTTTTAGCAGGATGTAACTGCAGGATTGCAATTCCAGCTTTTGGGAGTGAGGGGATGGGGTATATTTCTCCAACAACATAAGTCAGAAGGTGAAGCAAGTTAAGCTATTGTTCCAAATGCCCCTTCCTGATGTGCTATGCAGTATGCATTGCTGCATTGAACATGGTACTGGCATGTAGTTTAATGAAATATTTTTCTTGGGAATCCATGAAGATGTTTTTTTTTGGGCCTAATCTTCCTTATCTTAACTGCTATGGTGTTCCCTGGGCTTCAGTGGAACTTCTAATGTGCGTAGGACAATCAGGATTTGGAACTTCATGTCTTGTTTGCTGAATTTTCCACACCTAATTTATCTGGTCTTGGTATTTTTCAGATACAGTTATTTAGCCACAACACTATCCTTCCCCTTATTTAATATCTGTGCATATTTTATTTGAACACAGCTTAAGCTTCCATGGTGTCGTCGTCATGTGCTTGTGAATAACACTCCGTTTTAATGCTGTGTTTAGTACGAATTTGGCATGTGCTTTTCACTGAAGTTGAACTGAAACATTTTATGATAAAAAAGGAAAGTGGGGCTAATCCATCAGCCCCGTGTATCAGCATTGATGGAGCTGATTTAAACTAGATGAGGATCTGGCCCATGAGACTGTGTATAAAATATAGAAATATTGGAGTATGGATGGTTTCAGGGAATTTTCTGTTAGCATCTGGAAATCAATATACCAATAGAGAAATGTCCTTTTTTATTTATAGAATGATCAGTCATATGATCTCAGCAGGATTTACATGGATCCCTAGTCTCTGGAGTTGCCTTAGCTTCCTTTTAAAGGCAAGAAACAAAGTAATGGTGTACAGAGGAAGTGACATCTTGGACACAATTCAGCTGTTCTCTTGGACTCGCCATTTTCTCTCCTCCTGCTGCCTTAAAATAGTTACACATCTTCTTTTCCTTATCACTTAAACTGTGTGTGTTTCTAATAGACACAAATATGTGGTGTGAAATGAACTCTAGGCTTTCATAGTGCCACCACCTCTGTGATATCTACTTGCCAAACTGTGGGATGTCAGCTGGGAGGGTGGTGCTCATTAGCATTGGAAAAGTGCTAAGGATTGCCCTCTCTTCATGCAATGGTAGTTAACGACCACTGAAATGTGGTTTGGCTAAGTGTGTTCTCACTTGAGTGAATGAGGTGGGTGGGGATGGAATGTCCCATTTCCAGCATAGGGAGTCTATCAGTCTGGTTGCATCAAATTCCAGGATGCTCAGATTTGTTGGCACATCCAGGGTCCTACTTATTGTCGTTTCCTTGCTGATTGTGCTAGGATTGGTACTTTGGTGGCATTGATACTAGGGTATTGGATTGTTGGTCTCAAGGGGAAAAGGTTTGTCTTGTTTCCTGCTTGGTATAAAATAACAAAGTTGCAAAAAGAAGCTAAAAAAATGGTCTCTAGCTGATGGCCCAGATGAGCAACTGAACCCTAAAAACGGGTGGCTTTGCATTACTGATGGGAGTTGGTGTTTAAATGTAGGTGTCTCCGTGTAGGACTGCGCCTTTATCCTCTACGAGGGCGAATGAGATCTTGAACTGCTGTAATTTGTTGGGACAAAGTGTGGGGGGGGGGAGGGAAGGAGGAAGGGGGGACGGACGGATGGACCTAGGTGGTGAGGTTCTCTGATGCAAGGTTGGGAGGACTGAGACCAGAGAAACAGCCTGTTTTATGATCAGGTTCAGTGAGGGTGGAGAGAAGATACTTTCTCCTGAATGCTGCGGAGGTCCCCATATGCGAAGTCTGTTTACTCTGGCCTTATGCAAAAGGCCGGGATTGGCCTGTCCTCACACAAGCCAGAGCTGCCCTCTGACTTCATGGATCAACTCTCTGAGTCTATGCTTTGCAAGTTAGAACATAAGTGTCTCTTTTCCCCCTCCCCAGTTATTTTTCTTGAGGGCCGGCCTTTTTGGCTGAGCAGAAGTGCGGAAACTTGGATGAAGAGTGGTTTAGGGAGTGTGGAAAACGTATCCCATTCTGCAAAGCTGGGACTTGTGGGTGTATTCTGTGCATTTTAAAAAGGAGTCCTGAAAATACCCAAAGAGTATGGTCAGTGGGTTAAGGGCACAGGAGTGAGATTTGGGAACCTGGCTTCTGTTCCTAGTTCTACTTTTGATCTGCTGTGGGACTCTGGGCAAATCGTTTAGCCTCCCTGTGCCTCTGTTTTTCCATCTGTACAAGAAGGTGACAGTGCTCACCTGTCTTTCAACCACATTGAGATCCAAGGATGAAAAGTGCTATACAAGTTTATTATTAATGATTTATCGGCCTGATATAGCTTCCATCAAAGTCAATGGAAGTCTTTCCACTGACTTCATTAGGATCAGACCCTGTGTTCTATTGTAACAATTCCAGGTTACATTTTGTTTCTTCTAAAATGTCTTCTAAGGAATGTTTTGCTTTCATGCAGTTTTTGCTCCTTGTTCTTTTTTTTTTAAACCTTTCACTATAATTTGCCATTGTTTGTGCTCCCTGAGGAGAGGGCCTGCAGGGATCACTCATGTAAATTAAAATATAAGTTTTAAGAAATTGCTGTAGTTAAGGTTCACAAATGGTTTGTCATAAAACGGCATTACAAAAAATATTTTTCTGTGTATAGATAAGCACTGGTTACATTTTATAACAGAGTCATGAAATAAAGAACATGCACAACCAGCAAATATTCATATATGTACATATTTATTTTAGAATTATCAAATAGAAATAAAATCAATTTTAAATCCCTATGTGGCATAACAACTATATTTAAACAGCAGTTAATGCCTCATGGAAAACTTTGAAAAGCCTTTTACTCAGAAACAATTCTGCTCATATATCCCATATACAGTGAATGAAAACCAGATCTTTGTTTTTTGTGGCAGTTCTTAAACTCTTGCTGTTTTTCTTCCTTGAAGAATAATTTAAATGGATTTGATTCAGATTTACACCTGCAGAATTCAGAGCAGAATTTGTCCACAGTCTATTTGTGACATCGTAGTTTAGTTTATTAATGAGATGAGATGATTTTAACACACAGGTTTGTTAGGATTAGTAGCTGAAGATGAGCTGCTAGGAAACCCATGACCTCCTTACATATGTGTCCTTAATAACAAAACTGAGGGAATGCTGCTACTTTCTCAGCAATTGCAAAACATGTGATGTTTAAGATGAATTGTCACTAAACAGAATATTTGATATGTCCATTTCAGCCCTTCAAGATTATTTCAATGCTTTCATTCAATACCCTACTTCCAAGGTTTTAGATCATTGTAAAAAAAATTCCTCTGAAATGAAACGTGTGTGTGTGTGACCAGAAAATATAATTCTGGATTCTGTGCCCCCACCAATCCACATATCAATGTCTATGCAGAATGAAGGATATATATGGTACCCTTCAACCTACAAAAGTAAAAGGTGTGGGGTGAAGGGGATTGTTTCCACTTCAGTGCATATGTTTCTTTTTTTCCCCTGGAAAGAGTGTGTGTGTTGAAATTTTTGTAGCTCTTTAGCCCCTAATGCTGAGCTAAATCTCTTTTGTATTTGAATTAAGTGTCGAGTGGTTCAGTGCAAGTGTTCTAACAAATATCCCCAGCCCATGTTCAGAAACTTTCTCATATTTTCATAAGCACATCTGCAGTCACATGATCTAGCAGCCAATATGATACATAAATATTAATTTACATAATAGCTCTTTCTAGTCCAGTGGTTCAGGAAAAGGAGCATGCATGTTTTTAAAATACTTATAAATCCACATTTACCCAATGGTCTTTAACTGCCTCTTTAGAGGCACTGGCGTTTATCAGGTCCATGAAATTTATTGTTTCAGAAATAATCGAAATTCCCAATGACTTATTTTGTATTTCTTTTCAAGTGGCTTGTATGTGGAGTCTGTCACCGTAGTGTTTGGGTGCCTCCAAACATTAGTGAATTTCACTTCTCCACACCTCTGTGATGTAGGGAAATAGCATTATACCCAGTTTACAGATGGGGAAACTGAGCTACAGATAGATTAATAACTTGCCCAAAGTCAGCAAAAGTTAGGCACCGATGGGAATGGAACACAGATCTCTTTGAGAAGCCAAAGCCAGGAGAGAACCCTCCATATCAGCTTCTCTTTAGGAGCTGTTGCTGTGTCTGGGGTGAGTGCACATCACCTACAGAGGATTACTTTATACAGTGGATCTTCTCTCTAGCCTGAGCTTCATTTATAACTCGCACTGCAACTGACACACTCCATTTGATCTGAACCCTGTTGAATAAAAGTCTTTCCATTGACTTCACTGGATTTTGGAGCAGGCCCTGAAGGCATTGACCAGTTCTGTTTCACTGTAAAGAATTTAGCTTGTTTCTGAGTCCACCGTAAGCAGGTTCCTCTGTATGTAATGCTAGTTAAATGTTACCTAGCATGGGTTTGTATGTAATATATCTGTTTTCATGGAAGAAGATGTCTTTGTCTCCTTTTCTAAAGTGCCTTTGTAAAGTGACATAGCTTTTAAAATATTCATAAACAAACATGATTGTATCTGTAATTTTAATAGCGCTATTAATGTGTCCAAATCTTCTCAAAACAAACACAATGGAGTAATATGTTTTGTCACCATTTCAGATTCCCAGCACAGACAAAATGAACAAAACTTGCTTATTCTACTCAACACATTTCATTAACTGGAGACAAATAAAGAGCTACCAGGATCTTTCAGCTTTCGGGGTTATATCTAGCTCTTTTGATCTCTCAGACACTATCAGTTTATAGAGCTGTATGGGGGTGTTTTGCCATGTGAATGAGGATAGGTTCTCAATCCCCCTTTTCTTTCGTTCACTCCCATTAGTGAAATTTAAATCTGTACAAGTCCGAAGTGAGAAGAATCCAAGAATGAGCGCGCACACTCGTGTGTACAAACGTATGTATAAAAGATTAAACACGGGAAAAGAAAGTGCAGCCATTTAGATCAGCCTTGTGCCTCAGTGTTCACATTTTCAAAAAAATAGGCTTTCTTGAAAAATTACAGAATTATCCTTGCAGTGTCAGGTTCCAAGATAATGATGTGTCTGTGTGTGAAAATATTAAATTGCAATAACATGCAGAGTGAGTGCCTTTCTGAATGGAGTATTCAGTTCACAGCTTGGACTAAACATAAAGCTAGTGAGTGACAGAATACAAATGGTGTCATAAAACATCAGGGGAATTTGCAGCCAGTCTCCATCTTTTTTGATCTATATTCTATCTATCCTGCTCGGTCTCTCGATCCATCTTTTGTTAATGAAACAGTTAAACATATTTAATTATTCATCACTATTTAGTGTCAAGAGTTATAAAAAAAAATTACATTTTGTCCCTCTTAAAAGAATGAGAAGATCTCAAAATTATATCTATTAAAATCTGGGATATTTCCTGTCCAGAGATAATGCTTTAAAATGCCTTCTTTGCACACCATTGTTTTAACACTGTACTTGCTCGATGAAACTGTCTCCTTGATAACTTCCCTGATATCATGATTTATTTGCAAACACTTTGCTCATGTCTTACATTGCTAGCTTTTCCCACTGAGAGAAAATAGGAACAATGCAGGAAAAATAGGTGTCCTCTAGGCACCAGCAAACCAAGCACGTGCTTGGGGAGGCACAATTTCAGGGGCAGCATTCTGGCCACCTTTTTTCATTTTATTTTTTTATTGTGGCGGCAAAAAACCTAGAGCCGGCCCTGTGTCCAGTTCAGGCACACAGGAGTAATTGCACATAGTGGGACAGATCTCAGCTGGTGAAAATTGGCCCAACTCTGAGATGAGCCAGCTGAAGGTCTGGCTGAGTAACACAGATTACAAGGAACGCTTTAAAATATTTCTTTATAGCAAAGGCCTGCTGTACCCCCTCCAACTGCAAATAACCCCCACTGAGAGCTACGCTCCTCTGTTTAATGACAGCCTGAAAACTCCAAGCACTCTAAATATTTTTACGGCTACATGGTCTGGAAAGTCTTTTTATGTGTAAAAGGTCTAAATATGGACCCTTTAACCTGCTCCTGGTTCTGAAATGTTAGGTGCGGCTAATGCAACTAAACTGAGACTCTCTCGTTGAGAGATGGACATTCCAGAACTGCAAAGCCCAAAGAGCTGCTAAGTTGTGTCTTTTCCCCCCACATAGGTGTTAATCTTCACCCTCGGAAGGTTAGGCCGAGCTGCTAAAAGCCACAGTTTGTTATTGAATCTCATCTGCTAATTATGAGGTAGGCGAGGTGGTCAGGATCCATCTCTGCCTTACCACCTGGGTCTTCTCTATTGGCAGCTTTGATAAGGGATCATTCTTTCCTCTCCCTTTACCCAGGGTTTTAAATTGCTTTCCAATCCTGACAGACTACCCTCGTTCAAAGAGAAATGGGGAGGAGGCTGATGGTTATAGTTAGTATTAGGAGTCCATTACCAGAGGACTGATTTCTGTTGGGATCTCATGGGAAATGCCCCTCCTTGGCCCACCGAACAGAGTATTGCATTGTGAAGGAAACGAGCAGGAGGATAAAGGAATCCAGCCCCACTTTTCTCTGACAAAGAATCCTCGAGACTTGTATTCAGCAGAAAATGGAATAATATTTCTGGGGTTGCTATAAAAGCCATTTTCTGCTGAGTATTTCAGACATTTTTGTCTGCGCAAAATGCGATGGTGGGGCGGGGGGGGGGGGTTGTGTGGGGAGGGAATGGGACTTAAATATGAAATGAGATGTATATAAAGGCATCTCCATGCCAATACAACCATAAATAAATTGTGGATTGTTAGTAATATGAGTCTTTTATTTATTATTTGTATTACAGTATTGACGAGAGGCCCAAGCAGGATTGAGCCCCGTTGTGTTGGGTAGTATACAAACGCAGAGTAAGTGACATTCTCAATGGGAATACGGTTTTGTGGCATGCCGTGGGTCACCTTTCAAATGTGCTAGCTTTGCCCTATTAGATAAGGGTCTCTCAGTAGCTGGAGTGTTCCCTTTGGTAAGTAAAAGGAAGTTAGGGAATACTTCAAATACTGACATACCCATATCTATGGAAAATTGGCACATATTTAAAGGGAACTCCTGTATGTTCTAGATAGGCTGTCTTTAAATATACGGTACAGATCAATGGATCTGTGTACTCTAGAAAAATATGAAGCAATGGGACATTTTCCGTGTGTGCATAGGAGATAGCTTGTTCATTTTTATTCTTAAGGCATAGAGATCCTAAAAGTTAAATAGATTTAAAGAAGACTTAGAAACTTTTGGAGAAAATGTATATTCCTGATCTCCAAACAAGGCTAGTGCAAGAAAAAGAAGTCATAATACAGGACTAGCACAGTCAGCTGTTATTAGCAGAGGTACAATATGAGAGCTGGCATATTGTCATTTGTGTAGGACAGTGCTCCATGCTAATGTTTTATTTCATACTGTTTGAAAGATGTTGGTACAATAGTGGTATTTTATCATCTCTGCTTTCTGGGCCAAATCTCACAGTCCTTATTTAATCAAAATTTCTATTGGCAACCTTTCTCCATCCTTCTGGTTTTTAAATTCTACTGCTCTAGTAGTATCTTGGCACTTGGGAAGAATTAAGTTCAGTGCAGAACGTGTCACTTTTAAACAGTATAAGGGTTGATCTTTGGAAGTGCTGAGCATTCATTTGCAACCAAAGTCAGTGAGAACTGTCAGTGCTCAGCACTTCTAAAAGTCAGTCCTGAAAGATTTAGGAATGTGTTTGTTGTCAATGGTAGTTGCAGCCTTAAGCCTAAATTAAAATCTATCTAAAATCAGACCTGATTTTGAAATGCTTTTGCTAGGTCACTCAGATCAAAGTGAATCCATTTTCCTGGCCTACATAAATGATATTTTCATTTCTAGTCTTTTTTTTTTTTAATACAGTAATTTCAGTTGTCAGAACAAAGTTTACATGCTGAAACACATGGTAAAGATAAGCAGTGATCTCAAAGTTAATGCTGCCACTGGGCCGTGCACTCCCAATGAGAGGAACTTTTCTGCTTGCATGTAGAAGGGGGGGAAAATCAGGAGACTGTGTGTGTGTGTGTGCGTGCGCACACCTTTCAGATTTCTGTCAAGCCATAAATTTCAGCTTTGTGGGCCACACTTCCTTTCATTTTTGCCCTTTGGAACCCTGAACTTTAGATGAGATTATAAAAATCTCAGGGAAATATGTGGCCCCTCAAAGATAAAAAATATCTAAGTCTTTCGCCACCAGACCAATATCAGCTAGGTACAATACTATGAGGTAAAACCAGTAATACAATTGAAGTACTACACTGTAGGATCAAATCTCTACTAACCCCATTGTTCCTTTGGAGAAACAGATTTCTTCTGCTAATACACAGTATCTGGCCATGGCATCTGGAAAACATAGTGCTCAGCCTAGGTTCTCAGATAGGGTTCATTAGCACCTCTGGCCACAGCTGGAGATGGGCCTATTTCTATCACAAGATGAAAGTCTCCAAGCAGTCTTCTGCCCTAAGGAGAGTTGTGTGCATAACAGTTGTGCATATATGTGTCTATACATATACACCACGACCTGATATAACACAAATTCAGATATAACGCAGTAAAGCAGTTCTCTGGGAGGGCTGTGCACTCCGGCAGATCAAAGCAAGTTCGATATAAGGCAGTTTAACCTATAACATGGTGAGATCTTTTGGCTCCCGAGGACAGCGTTATATCGGGGTACAAGTGTATCAATATTTCTTGTCTTTTATACTGTTCATTTTCCATTTGAAACCTTATGGCAAATTTTTCAAAAGTGTCTAAATGTTATTTTCAAAAGTAACTTCAGTGCCTAAATAATTTTTTTAAAATGGGATTTAGGCTCCTAAATTACTCTAGTTGCCTTTGACAATTTTGCCCTTGATCTCAAAAAACTAAAACAAAAAAATTAAAATGTCAAAGCACTGCACTAATTCACTATTGATCAACCTACTTGGGCACAGAATACCAGCTTTGCATATCACAGTCTGTGCCAGTTCCCAATGGCTAAGGAACGTTGTGCCATACCTTCCCTTTGTGCTGCTGCAGGAGAGAGATACCCCTGCCATTGCTTTTGTTGTTGAGAAAGATCCACGTCCGCCATAAACTGCCCCTCACCCCCGCCCCCAAAAAAGGGATGACTAGGAATGGGGGCAGAATAGGTCAATGGCATGTAGTTTCGAAGCTCATGTGAACTTGGGTTTGCAAAGCTAGGTGAGATCTCTCTCAAACCAGGTTTCTGGTGGTGTATAACTAAGTGACAATGACTGAAGTGGTCATAACCATAGAGAAGCAGAAGTACACTGACATTTCAAAGAGCATAGAGTGTTTTTGAAGTGATTGGTAGGAAAATGTGACTGGCGCCATCCTCAACAAATTTTTTTTTTTAGTAGACAAAGTAATTTGGAATAAATATCCCCACATACCAGATCCAGCACTTTCAGCTTTCACTCTTGGGAAATGCAAAGGTGATCAAAAATCAATGTTATCCAGACCTTTTGGCACATACAAAAAAGTTCCAGTTCTATACATGAAGGAAGGTTGAAGTGTGCTCGTGTCATCCCCGTACCACTTTGCTCATACCTAATTATATCTAACAAGAGTATTCCTCCTTAATCCAGTCTTTACACTAGTCTACTGTAAGTAACCAAAGTCATCCGTAGTCCTCCAAAAACTTACAGCACATACCAAAACTGGGCTTGCATTTAGGGAGGGAAGTCATCCTTTTCTTTGCTTCAGTAGGAAGTTATGTATAGTTCCATAAACATCTTGGTGGTAAAAAAGTCAGAAGAGTCCATAATGTCATATTAAATATATTGATTGGTTATTGATTATTATTTAGCCCATGTTTAAAGTGCGAGCAACTGGTTTCTATAAATCACCGGATTCCTCTGGGGTTCCAGGGAAACTGTTTTAATGCCAGTGCCCAGACGGATTCTATTTAGGAAGCTAAAACCTGGCTGCATTTCAGAACGTGATGGGTGAAGCAAAGAATCCAATGCCATTGAATTAGGCTGACACAAACGTTAAAATCCAGATGTTCGTATTGTTTAGCTGCTGCTTCTCTGCCAGAATAGGTGATAACTGCTAAGTTGTTCTGTTGCTTGAGTAAAAAGTTGCTCAAAACAAGATCTTTTCTGTAAACCTATTGATAGCTCTGTGTGTACCAGGGCCATATTTATCCCTGGTGTATCCACAGAAGACAGGGCGGTTCCATCAGGGATGATGGCACTTGTGTATGGTAATTTAAAAATCTCTGTTCAACACTTACTATTCTAGTGAGCGCATTTTCATTTTGAAGGCCACATTGGATGAATCCTTCAAGAGGGCTAGAATACCTTAGACGAGGACTCTTGGAACACTAAACTTGTTCATGCTATGCATTAAATGGCCAGTACCTGATGGGCTCAGCTGTAGGGGAAACCTGAAATACTCCTGATGCCAGCTTTCAAAGGCATGGGCCTTCCAGGAGAAGGGAAATTAACTATGGAATTTATACGATGTGACAGGATAAACTCAAACTCATGTTGAATCCCATTTCTCTGCTCTACCAGAATCTTGCAGATTTTCCCTTATAAAGATATAGAAAGAATTAGCATTAACACAAAAGTGTAATAAATGCAGAGGAAGAAAGAAAATGAGATTTTCCCTCCATCTCTATACTAGCTTTGCTGGGACCAAATATAACTATCATCAAGGTCTTGTATATTTAGAGTATTTTCATTCAAAACTGCTTTTCAAATATTAAACATCTAGGAATCATTTTGCCCACCACTAAAATGCACCACCGCTGGCATGGAAGATGGCAGATATTTAACTTTGCACATAATAATTTTGGAAATGAAGGGTAGACGAATACTGTCAATATCTGAAATTTAGGGGGCGGGAATGTAGATCGGGAGATAGCCCTTCTCATTTACAACTTTATCCTTGCTTAAATTCTTCCTCCTGTATCCAGGCATTTTACAAGGTGATCTATTAGCCATACATTTATTGTACATGCAGAGCCTCCTATTGGTCTTCAAGCTCACATAGTTGTGAAGAACTTCTCCATGGAGGGAGGGAGTTAAAATGAAAAAAATACGTTCCCACTTTTGAACTTTGACCCAAAACTCAAACATTTTGCTGCCATTATTTTTCATGTCTAATCATCTCTTCCTTTTTAGGCTATGATAAATTTTCATTCTTGTGTATTTCTACCCCGAGTGAGAGAAGAAAGTACTACTGTGTTGTCAACTCTTGTAGTAAGATTTGGTGTTTTTCTTAGAACCCCGCTCCTGGAGTTATCTGATTTACATGATGATCTCAGGGTTGTTTTTGTAAGGAAGTTTCTGGACCTCATAGTTGCAGAGAAAACGTTGAAACATGAACTGCCTGCACTCCAAAGGCTCTGAAGGAAGAAGGCAAATAAAAAGAAGCCCAATTTTTTTAATCTCCTTATTTTTAAGCCAACTTCATGATTTTCAGGGGTCATGACTCATGATTTTCAAACTCTTGGGGATGGCTGTACGGAGAGACCACCTGCTTTGAGGTTTACAGTTTAAGGTTTGGCCGATCTTTGTAGGCCAAAAATGTGTGGGTATTTTGGAGAAGTCCCCAGCTTTTGGGCACTTACCTCAAGCAAATGCGAAAGCTTTTGAAGTTTGCCCATTTGCATGTGGCGCAAGTTTTCCCATTTGATTGAACAAATTTATTCTCATCTTAATTTGTCTGTGTTGACTGTTTTGATGAAATATGCACTTAATTAGGTAAAAAATACAGAAACATATTTATGCACAAGATTTATGCGAAAAATGAGAATCCCACTGAAATTTCCAGTAGTGAAGCAATTAAGTAATGGAATTCTGCAGTATAAACATGGTATAATTCAACTATAAAAATGATGGCTAAGTAATCTTAATGAGCTGACTTACAGCCGCAGAAGCAAGAAAACTTCCCCGTTCCAGCTGAAAATCCAGTTTAGAATAAACTACAGCTGAAATAAGGCTCTGTGAGAAGTGACCTGTACTTCCAACTATAGCTCTGAATTTCCTTTCTGCATGTACAATATTTCAAACTTGACGACCTGGTAAATGCATGAATAACTAAGGCCGTTGGGACAGTCTTTGTTATGTGTCTTGCATAATGGGGCCCTGATCCATGACTGAAGCCCCCAGGTGCTACTGTAATAAAAATAATTATTATTATTCCCTGGTCTGGTAAATAATATTCAGTTTGGGAGTGATTAAAAATAAGAATTCTTGAGAATAGATTCTGAAGGTTTTTAGGAATTATCAATTAAAGTATGCAGCTAACATTCTTATTAAGTATTCATAAAAAAACAACCCTGCACAATTATCAGTTTTTAAAATTAATAATGGTAATTTTTTTTCAGAAATGACTATAGTCCTTCCTTTGGACTAATAGCTTGCAAAATATATTCTGTGTGCACTGCAATTCTCATTCAATATTTTCACATGCTGACAATTTAAATCTTCTCTTTGCTGAAATGCAATGCAGTCTGAAAACAAGGCATCTCTAATTATGGACATATGTAAAAAAATCACCTATAACTATCTTCCTTTATGTATTTGCAAAGCACTAACTTAAAAGTGGGAAAATGTTTCTGGATTTTAAACCTTGTATTGAAATTTTGGCAAACCTAGGGGCAAAATTTGTAGCTGGAATATTTAAAATGAACCCTTTTTTGTGTAAACTGCTCTCCCCAAAATGGGAGTTTGTAACATAAATGCTTTTAAATCCTTAAGTAGAACAAAGACAACAGGGCTGCTATAACAAAAATTGCATTTATAATAGCCTGAGTACTGCTTTATTTTTTATGTTATTTTTAGGCCAGAATTAGTGGGGAAAAGCAAAATAGTTTTTTATTTTGATCAATCTTGGTATGTTTCTTTAAAACCATTTTACAGATTATTGACGAAGCAGTTTGCTGTGAAATGAAGTGCATCCCTGTTTACAGCATGGGAGCAAATTCTGCCAGTTCTGGTTGTGCAAAGACCAGACTAACATTTCTTTTAAAGTTGCATTTTAGCCAAATCCCTGGTGATTTCAATGCACTCTGGCCTTCATACTACATTTTCTTTTCTTTTCTCATTTCATGATATTGTTTCGCTCACCTTCATAACTGAGTAAATAGCACACTGAAGATTTATGATGTTTAAACTTGTAATACTGTAACATATTTTATATATTCTTCACACTATTATTCAGCCGTGCTCTGTTGTGGTTAGTTCAAGTTCTAGTGACACTGCACTGAGGAACTCTTTCCTTGTGGGTAGTTTCTCTTTGCCAAATTGTATTTGCACTTGCTTTTGAGGCAGAGGAAAGGAATGCTCCATAAATCTTCCCCCGGATTAAAATTGGGGGTGCCAAGCCAGTTCAGATAGAAAACAAAATAAAACCTCTTCTTCTAGGCCCCCTACTCTGAACCCTAACCCCAAACTCAAAGGAACGACTCAGATATTGTTTCCATTGCCTGCTCTGTGCTGTGCTGGTGCAGTTAAAAATTATCCTGTCAGCAGTAACAGTGGGGATTTAGGGTTAATGTGCTCATAGCATTGATTCCCGCGGCAAAGAAAAGGTAGGGAGGATAGAGTGGACAAAGCTGCTTTATAGCACACTTCCAGGTCAGATATGAGTGAACTTCCAGAGGTTCAGTCTGGACAAATATACAAAAATTTGTATAAAACTTCCCTACTTAATACTTTCCCTCCCCTGGCCTGGGAATCAATCTGGAAATCTCCTGAGAAACAGACATGAGGTGCTGCCGAGTGGATCAGAATTACTGCCAGAATGTCTACTCCATTCCATGCTGGGCTTTCTGCTTCTGACCCCAGGAAGTGCTGGGGTGTGTGGAAATGTACAAAAATTGTTAACTGAGCTATTTGGAACCCCAGAAAAGGCTCAGGTGAAAGTTCTCGTTGGTTCTTTCTACAGCCTCTTGAATAGAAGGCTATATTTTTAAAAATTGCCAAGTATGTTCTTTATAAGTGGTGTTTATTGTATACTAAAAATGTATGGGAGATGTCCTGGGCATAATATTTTTTTAAATGGCTTTCAGTTTTGCAGATGCAATTAGCCTTGTGTGAAAATGCTACTATTGGGACATCAGACTGTCTGAGTGTGCTTACGGATGTAGTACATGCATAAATGCTAGCATTTCCAAGCACAATTAAGTTCACAAAACATGAGGCCCCTTTTTAAAAAACAAACAAACCCTGTTATCCTGCAATGAGAGATATTATTAAATCAATGGCTCTCTGCATGGGTGCTGAAGTCAATCTATAAGCATCTCCTTGCAGGATCAGGGCCTTAGACCTTAAGAATGCATAAACAATCATAAAAAGTGACTGTGTGCCATTGGTGTTAATGCATATGCCATGGGAAATGCAGCACAGCAGAGGGGTGTTTGTACTGAGTAGTGGCTTTGTCTTTTATATATAAAAATACTAATTAAAATATAACGTAAAAAACTAAAGTATGCTAGTTATATTTTAGTATGCTGGTAAGGTAAATAAAAATGAAACAAAAGGCATATATACTAGGGCATTAAAAGTGCATTGTTAAATCAGTCTATGCCACAAAATTTCCTAATTAAAAACTGAGCAGAAATACATCTGGAATGGGACACAAAAGCAGATTACTATTACCTTACCCAGAGTTCTGCATTTGGGCTATGGTTCATTTGTGCTGCTGGTAACCACTGTGCAGAGAAACACAAGCAAGCCTAGCTCCTGGAACCATACCTTGCAAAATTTCCTTTTTACAGAATCTCCAGTGGTCCAGCGTAAGCCCAAGAAGTTTTACCCTAAGGCTTGGAGATCTGAACTCCATATGCCGTTTGGTGCTTTGGATATAAGTTCCCCTTTAATATGTCAAAAACAGAAACAGCTTGGAATATTAACTTAGCTGTACCTTGCTGCTTACAGCGTGTAATGAGAAAAGTAGACAAGCTGTCAGAGTTAGCAATTAAGACTGATTCTTTACATTTTAAATGTGGAATGCTGCAAATTAAATTGAACTATTTGAACTGTTCTAATCAAAGCATGTTAATGATGGCCAAGCTGCATTGGAATATCTCCCCCCCCCCCCCTTCTTAATCTTCTGCATGACAGTATGTGTCCCCTCCAATCGTCTTCCGGAACCAATACAACATCCCCAGTTTTGGGTCCCCTTATGTCTTTAAAAAACCAAAGAGGACCTCGCTGTCTGTGCAATCCAAGAAGGAAGTCTCTGCTTCTAACAGATGGTGTCACCAAAGAGCAACAGAGGTGTTCCATGTCTCTAGGGCTGAGTGCGCTGCGTCCATTATGTATCTGGCATGCCTGGCGCAGTCGCGTGGCACTAAAGCTTGGATCCCTTTGTAGCAGCAGACTACTCTGCACACATCTGGCCTTGCAGCATCATGCTCAGTGACGTCCGTAAATTAGCCACGTGGCCAAAAATCATCTCTCTGCCTCTTATAGGGAGGAGGAAAAGTAAGGCCAAAAAAATCCCTTTGCAACAGCTTGAGCTATTCATCCAAACTTCAGGGTTCATTTCTTATTTGTTATAAATATGGGTATTGTAAAGGTGTCCATTGAAATCAATTCTGTTACACCGTCATGGACTTAGAATTCTCTTGACGAAAGGGACCCACTGAGATTTACCAGTTAGTCCCATGTTCGAGCAACTGGCATTGGGGCTTGAGTGATGACACTGTCCCCTCATGACACCACAATGCTGGACCAGGTTAAACACTATGAATTATCTTCATGTATTCAGGGCAGCTGAACTGGACAGTGATATGCTAATGTAGGAGGGTCTCCTTTCGAGTTCCACAAGGGCTTGAGCCGAAGCCTATTGAAACCAATGGGAGCAGGGCTTAATTTGTAATGAAAGAGACGCCGGGTCTCAAGCAATTTTTTTACTTTCATAACTGACGTGGCAGGCCCAGAGGTGCCGGGGCTGCGAACTGCCAAGCCCAGAGGTGCCGGGGCTCAGCCCTGGCACAAGTTAAGCACTTAATGGGAGTCTTTCCATTGACCACTCTCAGCTTTGGATCAGATCTCAAGTGCGTAGGATAGTAACTCATCCCGAGCCCTTGCTATATTAACCTGCTTATTAATAAGCCCTTCTTGGCTGAGAATTTACATTAGAGGCCTGTGATATACTTAGGGTCAAAACAGGTCACTTCTGTGCCACTATTTTGCTTTAATAGTATTTGTTTAAATCACCTCTAGAATCCTCGCCTGGCCTTCCGTGCACTGGATGCAGCCACCCTGATAAAAAAAGGTCTGTCTTTGTGCCACTATCCTCCTGAAGAAAAAGCTTAACATCTGATTTCGGTTTGCTGAAATAACAACAGATGTTTATCTTGTATTGTATGGCACATGGCACTTCAACCCATAAACCCCCTCCTGGAGCTTAGAGCAGAGTTTCTGGTCCCTCGTTTGGACACTTGCAGGCTTTGTGCTATTTTTTTTTTAATGTTTTCATTTCTCTGCATCTTAAGCTGCTACCAAAGTATTTATAAGTATCACGTTATAAACCGTGAAACAGGGAATAGCAGAGGAGATTTTCAATACTTCCTTCCACTAAGCAGTGGACAGTATAGGCAGCTACTTACCTGAAGCCCCAAATCATGAAATAATTATTCAAGCATTCCACAATTTCCCAGTAAGACTGAACCATTCTGGGGCTGGGACTGTGCATATTGTTCTAGGGACAGCAGGCAAAAAATCCCCCCCCCACTTTGCTGTTAAAACGTAGGAGAAGGGTTTAAGTGCCAGAGAAACTATGGAGGAAAAGAAGTGAAAATCCTGTTTTCCTGGGGTTTGTAAAAGAGTCTACTGCAACTCATTTTTATTTTACTCTGACAATGGTGAATTTCCACAGCTGGAGCAATTTTACACAGACAGATGTGTGCGCGCACCCCCACCTCTCTTCTCCCCAGCTACAAAATGCTCTGTTACCAGGCAGAAATGGCAGTTTCATTCAGGAGCTCATTTGCAAATTCGTGTGCAAGTGTCAGAGTTTGTACATGTACAGTAGTGACCTGCACATCAGTCATTTCACGTGATATTGCTTGGTGGATTATGGAGGTTCCTTGGATAATACAACTGGCCACTGGGAGAACAGTTTATGCACATGGAAGAAAGGCTGAGGGTAGTTCAGGTGTTTGATAATACGATACGTGGCTGGAAATGAGGGGACACAAGTGCCCTCCCCATCTCTCACCCTCACTAGTCACCCAAGTGGGAAGGAGAAAAAAGATGATCTCTTATAATGCTGCAGAGGAAGTCTGAGCTGGCAAGCAGAGTGCGGCAGGGGGGGGGGGAAATAGGGGAGCTCCTCTGGGCTCAAGATGAGGAGCTGAGCCCGGGGACTGTAATTTGAAGTTGGGGGGCGCCAGATCTCATTTGGACCAGTTCACATATCTCTGGTGAAGCCCCTTTGAGTTGAAATGAAAGAGTGAACGATTAGTCTGCCATGTGACCGCTGCTCATAGACTGAGACGGGACTGTTTTCACTGAAGATTTATTTGTGCAGCAAGTACTAAAGCAGACTCCTTGCTGCTCCTCACATATTCAGTAGAAGCCACATTGTCTTAAATATACTGAGGGAATTGCTTTTCTGCCATTGCCTATTTATTTCTTAGCTCCATCAGTCCACGTACATTGTAGCTTCTCTTTTACATACCTCATGAAGGCATGGTTCATTTTATGACTGGGTAAATGCAGTCTTCTTTTGTTACCTTGGCTGGCTTCTTTATTTATTGTTTCCTAAAATAATCTGATTTTCCCCCCCGTTCAAAACACATACGATAGCAATAAGCAGATACCAAACAGAACTGGGAAACACAAGGCTGAACACTCTGATAATGTACATTTGGTTTGTATTTATCATATTAAGATGTGTTTTAATTGGTTCACGATCAACATCCTGTAGCTTTTCGGTCAGTCAGAAGAAAAACCTGTTTCATTTTAAAGCCGGTTCATTTCTTTCCCCTTCCAGCTGAGCCGAAAGGACAGGCTCCTACTGTAGTATCTCCAAATTCAATTGCCTTAAAACATTCAGAAAGAGGATTAAAATACATCTTGCTTTACTATTCTTGGCCAATGATCGAGACATTAACTTGATTTTAGAGGGGGTAAAAACTAAAAAACATTGTTTCTCTGCAGCATGCAAAACCAGGATGCAGAAATTTGAACAAAGCCAGGCGGTTACAAGCCAGAAATAAACAGCTTTATATATCAAACTGCCCCTGGACTTAGTCCTCATGGACAAGTATGCTACAGAAAGAGCCACCTTGCTGACAGTCTCAGCACAGAGGCCAAGGACTGAATGAGCCATAGAGACATAACCATCTCACTCACAGAAGTGGTTCTACCCACGGGAGCTGGAACAATTTTTATAGTGGGGGTGCTCTGAGCCATTGACCCAAACCATAAACCCTGTTTACAATGGAATCCACTTCAAGCCAGGGGTGCTGTAGCACCCCTGGTTCCAGCACCTATGATCCTACCTACCCAAGGCTGAGGCATATTGATGCTGCTGTGCTAAACCTGTCCTGTGGATTAACTGAGGATTTCAGCCCTCAAGGCTCAGTCTGGTTCCTTTCGCCACCACTAAGCGAGAGAGAAGTAAAATTCTCAATATCCGTAAATGTCTGTTCATTATGAAATGTGGGCCGAGGCACAGAACTTGGATCCGAGCTACCCAAACCTGACAAGCGCTTAGTTCAAACCTGTGTCTCATTTAAGTCATTTATTCAATGACCCACTGCCAATCAGTGGCATATTTGGACATAGAACCCAGGAGCTCCATTCCCACTCTCCGGCTTTAATCTCTGGGCACAGGACATTTCAGATAAAACTCAACCGATAATTATCTGATAATTGTGTGCCATGATTGTTTGTGCAATTAGCTCACCTCCAGGGTGAGAGTGTCACTATTTGCATGACTTTTGGCATTTTTTTATGCCTATAGAACAGATAACTTTTGTATTAATTTTTTTTTGTAAATGTTTTCTTTAAATGACCAGTTTTGCAATAACCTCTATAGCCTTTCAGCTCTGTCTGAAATTGGAGCTAAAATAAGAACTGCTCAGCCTAAAGCCGAGCTATCAGTATCAGCTATCTTCATGTAGCTATCAGTATGTCAATCCCTGAGCACATCACTACTCCCCTACAAAATGCCTACCATAATCTTAATAGATATATGGCCCAAAGGGCTTATTTCAGGGCAAAATTTTGTAATCACATGTCAATATAAAAGAAGGCCTACAGTGAACGCTGTTTGCAATACAAAATATGGGTTAGTTATCATATATATATATATATATAGGTTCAATACTGGACTTGAGGGGCTGCTTCTTCAGTCAGGTTTAAATGCAGCCTTGTGCAAAACAACATTCAGATAATTTCTGAACCATTGTCGTCTCCTACTGGACAAGAGGTCAAAAACTGAGGAACAATCAAATGCTCACAAAGAATGAGAGAGAAAAATCCTTTAATGGGAAAAAGGCGTCTTGAACCAGCCACTCCCAGAGTGATGATGAGTGTTTCTGTTGCTGTGGTAAAGCTGCTTTATGTGGTTAGTTCATTTCAAGAAGTTTATTAAGAGAAGTGGTGAGGTGGTGGAATTACCTGGAAGTTTACCTTGGTTAGCATCACAGAAGCCAGGAGGAGGTCTGCACTGGCTGACAGCGCTGAAGCAGTTGTATTCATGGCACAGGGTATAAAGGGGGAAGAGGGAGGAAAGTACTTTTATACAGAAAGCAAAGATCTCCTCACCAGTATGCACTAGAGCAGAAGGAACATGGGGTGGAGGGAGGAATGAAAATTCATCTAAAATTGTGAATATTTGTTTTGTAGGCTTTGAAAATAACTTTTTAATTTGACATTTTTTCGTGTATATTTCTATGGAGAAGTTTCAGTTTCAGAAACATACTTTTAAAAACTTCACATTTTTCCTTGTATCCAGCTCCCCTCCTTTTGCTACTATAAAGAAGGGAAATAAAACTGGCCAAATATTTTTTTTGAGAAAACTGGAAAAAAAAACACAAAGGGAAAACTCGAAAATGCAACATTTTTTCTTTGTGAAAATTTCAGATTTTGAAAGGCCACTTTTTCAACAAAAATTTGTATTTAAAAAAACAACAATAATTTTGACCAGCTCTGTCTCCAGCCCTGCAAGGAGCTGTAGCCAGGAGGGTACCTGTGCCTGTTCAGAGATTATTATGGGCTGTCCAGGCCTTTGTGGATGTAAGTTTTCATGGAGGGAAACAAATGAATTCTTTCTATATTATTCAGTGTGTATACTTAAAAAATGGGCTAGCTCAAAGGTGAAGGGACAATTCCATCCCACTGGAGTCTGTGGAATTACACCATGAATGAATTTACTCACTGGGTTTTTCACAGATGATATAAAGAGGCTGCCATGCTAGAAAACCGATGAAGTATTTATTTAATTTAATAGACTAGAAATCTGCCAAGTCTGCACTTTATATATAAAAATTAGAATGAAGTTACAAATGTTCTGTGTGTTTTGCAAAGAAGCATTTTCTCTTTAACTTGTCAGGAATGCTAGCTTGAATAAGGAAGCCCCAGTTCTGAATGCTTTTTCTGCTTGCCTTGATTGTGTGTGTGTGTGTGTGTGTGTGTGTGTGTGTGTGTACTTTGTAGATGTTTGGAAAACTTTACCTTGTTTGTTACCCCCATCTCTTATCTTTGTCATTAGAGTTTCTTTTACTCAGGGAGTTTGCTGCAATACAGTTTGCTCTTGTGAGAATTTACACTGATTCCAAAAGGGGTTCATTATTTTCCTCTCTCTTACATTGGCTTTTCTTCTTCAGATTCTGACAGTGTAGCTTCCATTTCTATAAGTATGCTCCAAAAGCAAGTCCTGCAAGAAAACAAAAATGAAACTGGCAAAAACCCTGAGCATATCATCCTACTGCCTTCATCCTCCACTATGCAACTGTGGTCTTTATTACATATAGACCAGAGCAAGCTCGTCAAAGAGCAGAGTTGAAGCCAGAACAAACGTGTAGAGAGAAATGTCCAGGGGGGATGTAGCTTCTCTTGGGTTATGTTAATTGAAGATGCAGGTAAATGGGGTAAAGAGAAGAGGGCCAATGATTGGAGCACAGAGAGGTATGCAGCAGCTGAGCAGAAAAGTCTTGAAATGATGTAGAACAATGAAGGTAAAGGTGGAGAACGTGGTGGGAGGCAGAAGGAAGGCACACAGCCAGAATGAAGGGGTTCAAAGGGGCAGGACAGGATTACTAGGAAGCTGGGAAGAGGTGCACATTTTTAAGCTTGCATTTTACAATGGGCTTCTAACTTTTTGTGTGTGTGCATGCATCAGCCTAAGATTTTGGGGGGAGGGATTGCTCAGTGGTTTGAGCATTGGCCTGCTAAACCCGGGGCCACCTAGGGATCTGGGGCAAAATCAGTACTTGGTCCTGCTAGTGAAGGCAGGGGGCTGGACTCAATGACCCTTCAGGGTCCCTTCCAGTTCTATTAAAAAAAAATTAAAAATGTAATTGAAAAATCTTTTAAAAATTGGGCTGAGTAACTTCAACTACAATCAGATTTAGGGAAAAATAGGCATGTCCCACAGTCATATTACTTTGAAAGCATGAACAGGGAGAGAGATGAGATGAGCATGTGGGCACAAGCAGGATCCACAGCCACACATTTTCCCCAATAAAACAATTGGAAGAACAGACCAAGGGCAAATTTCTTCTCGGCAATATCCACCCTGTGAATTCCTGTTGCATAGTCTGCACTTGTTCAGCGCACAGAACACCCATTGACAGCAATGCACAGAGGGAGTACAGAATATGCATTAGAGATCCTCGCCATAGATAGCAGATCTTCAGTGTGGAATGGGGAGAAGAATTTTGCCCTAAATGTGCACCAGATGCCCTGAGCACAGTCAGTTCATGAGACTAGGCAAGCAATCACCAGAAGATTACAATAGGGCCCTTAGTCTTGAAGGCTGAGGTGTTGATGAAACAGTCTTTGAACTGTTTGAGGTTTCTTCAGTTTCTTCTTTTTTTTTTTTTTTTCCTTGTGGGGTTTTCTTTCTTCCTAAGAACAAAAAAGTAACTTCCCAATGCAGCCCCAGTCTCTGCGAGACAAGGACTCTTTTGAACTATTTTACATACAGTACTTATTCAAAAGAATCTTCTTACAGTTTCCTAAGGAACCTCAACAGGATAATGTTGTTGGTTTGGATGCTGCAAGCATCCATTTCAGGAGGAAAGCAATGATTACAGCTGGCTGAATAATACAAAAAAAGGATTCATGGATAAAAGTGGTGAGTTTGGTTTGCTGCTGCTATTTGTGGGGTCCTATTCATTGTTGGGAAGTATTCAGATAGCCAGAAGTGAAATGGCTGTGAATACTGAAGCTTTCACCTATGGTTAACCATCCAAACAAGCCTATTGCAATCATGGCTTGTTGTTAATTGTTGTTGCTATTTGTATTGAGGTAACACCCTCAGGACTCCAGCTGAAATCAAGGCCTGATCTGCAAAGCTCTGTATTTACACATATTAAAACCTGCTCCCTGATGGAACCTTACTATAGAAATACCAAAGCTAGTCAAAAAATGCCACTTGTTTTTCATAGAAAGTTTGGAAATGTTTTGGCTTTTCAACCACAAAACAACAACATGGAACCCAAACTGTGTTGTGATTTTTTTGCCATCTATTTTTTGGTAAAAGTAAATAAATCAGTTTTTAGTTATAAGTTTTCAAATACTGGGGCCCCACCCCCAAGAATGTCCAGTCTCTGGTTTTTTTTTTTTTTTTTTTTTTTGTCAAAACGCCCCAGAAAATTTGAACTGAGATGAAAATATTCAAAAAAAATTGGTTGAAAAGCTATTTTTCATTGAAAAAAATGTTTCGATGAACACATTTTGACGAGGTCTACTAAATAGATAAAGTATGATGGAAAGAAAGTAGTAGTATCATCCCCATTCTATAGAGATGGAACTAAGGCCCAGATCTTCAAAGATATATAGGCGCCTAACTTCAGCGAGAGGTAGGTACCTAAATACCTTTGGGGATCTCGGCCTAAGTTACTTGTTCAAGGTCAGACAGGAAATCTAT
This sequence comes from Mauremys reevesii, assembly GCF_016161935.1. Classification (NCBI taxonomy): domain Eukaryota; kingdom Metazoa; phylum Chordata; order Testudines; family Geoemydidae; genus Mauremys; species Mauremys reevesii. Next base: position 14,291,987 of record NC_052643.1, on the reverse strand, counting down.
GGCAGACACAGGATTTGAACCCAGTTTCTGAGTCCCAGTACCGTGCTGTTGTCACAAAGCCATCCTGCTGTTGGCACTCATGAGTTTCCTGGTTTGAAAAGTGTGTCATCCAGTCAGAGAGCAGAATCAAAGCTTTATGACTTAGATAACTAGTCAAGTGCCATGAGCTGTTCCTTTTGACTATCCATGGTAAGTCAGACTGAAACTTATGGTGTGGGAAATAGTCTTCAAATAATCATGAAGAACAAAAACATTGGTAAAATCAGTATCTCTTTGCAAACAGAAACCAGCTGCATTTGTAGCAGATCATTTTCACCAGCTCTAGCAATGATGAATAAATCAGCCACCTCTCCATTACAGTGTCTTTAGACTTGAGATTTCCCAGTCATACTGTGATGTAGACACAAAATCAGCCAGCCAGTGAGGGCTGAGTGGGGCAACACTTGGTATTATGTGAATTAAAATAAATAAATCAATCTCTCTGGCAATCTGGAATCACAAAGTGATGCTGTACTTACTGGTGTAGCCTTGTTATCTTACCATTACTCTTTGTTCTTCCTCGTTCCTGTATACCACTTTTTTTAGCTAAAATGTAAACTCGTTTTAGCAAGAACCATGTCATTTGTTTGGTGCCTAATATGGTAGGATCCCAAGCTTGCTTTGGGCCTTTGGGTGCGATCTCCATACAATTAATCAGTAACGAAGAAGGAGATGTTGATGAATAATAGTAAGAAAATGCAAATATAGGTGTGTGTTTTACAAGTAAGCCTGTTATTCCTCTATTGCAGTGTTCTCAGCCAGCGGGCAGCTTGTAGCCCAATCAGCACACAGCTGTGGCCCATGTGACATCCTCAGGGCCTTACAAGTAGTATATATATATCGTGTGGATGCTGCCCACATAACACAAAGAGAGCTGCATGTGTGGCCAACAGTAGTAAATAGGTTGAGAACCACATGTCTGTTGTTTTTGCCTAGTGTGATCTACCAGCCAGGGAAGATACATTGTGGCTCTTTTTCTTAGCCATGCTACTTAACAAGAGCCCACCATTAGGAGAAAGTTTGAACTCCCATTGCAGGATGATCATTAGCACTTCCACAAAGTTTGCAAGCTGATCTGAAATCAGTTGATGCATTTACACCATGTTGGCTGAGCAAGCCAGTATTTCAGCTACAGAGAGTGCAGTCTAATGCGAATTGTGTACCACAAGGCAAGCCATACTTTGCAGTTATTAGAAGTTATGCTTAGAGGGTCAATAGGTGGTTAGCAAAATCTTTGTTTGATTAAAAAGTTGGTTAAATTAGGCTAATGGTGGGATCTCTGGCTGGCTAATGCAAGTGAGGAAAAGTTCAAAGCCCAGTATTTGCAAGCAAAATCCAAATATGTGCCAAGTCTCTTTGATGAAGTGTCTTTGTCAGAACAATTAAATGAAGGTTAAAAAGGCCAGACCTTTTCTCAACATATTTGACTTGCTCTTTCTTTCCCCTCTTCAAGGTGTCTTCATGTTACATTTATTTGCTTCATGAATTCTTTATTACACTAATTGGTCCTGATGTACAAACTCATTAGAAAATGAGCTGGAAATGTAAGATCTGTCAAATTTCAGAGACTTCTGACACGGCTGGACTCAGGGGTCTTTTTGCAAAGAGGGGGGGGGGGGAAAGGAGAAAGGAAAGAAGCTAATGAGGAAATGTCAGATAATGTAGAAGTCAATCCGTTTCGGGATCAAGTCTTATAAACTTCAGAGAAAAAATTTGTAGCATTGCCAGGGTAAACACTTAAAACGTTTTAAAATGTACATTGTGGCTCAAAAGAATTCTTTATTATTGGTGTTTCTGAATGTTTCTCATTTGGGTTTATACCCCAAGTCAACCAATCTATATTTAAAAAAAAATTCTCCAGCCACTGAAATGACTTCTTCTGCCTTAAACATGATCTCTGAGTGATATGAAGTTGCTATTTATTACTTATTTAGCTCCTACAGCCTCAGCCAAGATCACTGCCCAGTTGTCGACACTGTACAAATGCAGAGTGAGAGACATTTACTGCCATGAAGAACTTAAATCTAAACAGAAAAAAAGGTGGGAAGTGAAACAAGGCCCCACAGAGGAGGGAAGTGACTTGGCCAAGGTAACACAGCAAGGTCAATGGCAGAGATAGGAATAGAACTTGGGCCTCTTGAGTTGCAGTTTAGTTCCCTGTTTGCTAGATCACACTGCCTCCTTATGTGTTATGTTAAGAGTTGCATAGGCTACGCGTTTCTTCTGCTAAACGCTATTAAAAATGAGGAACAATAAGCAAGATGACTATAACCAGTCCTGAAAAAAGTGTGACCATCATGTCTGATTTTTGCTGCAAATTAGTTCAGGGCTTCTTGCAACTTTCTGCATATTGATCCTGGAAAAATGATCCCTATTAATATATAGTGTGCCTCCTTGTATTTAAAAAAAAAAAAAAAAGCCACGTGATTTTGTGCGCATTGGCCATGCTGCATAGAGTGGGCTTATAGAACCACAGATGCATCAAAAAGCAAAAATATGACCATGGGGAAGAGATTTATCAAAAAGCTGGGGCCGTTGTCAGCTAAACTGTGAGAGGGGACTTACTTCCCAGAAGAAGGAGCAGTTGCTATATTACTTCTCCTGGCAGTCCAGACTAATGCAGCAGAACAGAAGGGGAATTGTTAGATTTAGCCATCAACTCCTCCTTCTTTTCTCCTTATCAGTCAGAACATGGAAATATCTGTAGGTTTATCCTGTCAGCCCTCAAAATATCAAATAACACGCACAGTGCAGAGGGACACTTGCATGCCTGTTAGGGCTTTGGCTACACACCTGTGAAACTCATCATTCCTGCGGTTTCCAAAGGAAATAAGTAGAGGAGGGAGGATGGTGTCATGGTTAAGGAGCTGAACTGAGCCTCAGGAGATCTAGGATCTAGTCCCAGCTTTGCCACAGACTCCCTATGAGACCTTGAGAAAGTCACTTAATTTCTCTGTCCCTCAGATAATACTTCCTTTCTCTGACTCTTTGAGAAGAAGCACAGTCCAGTGGTTAGGACACTAGGTTGGGAGTCCAGGGTTTAATTCCCTGTTCTGCCACAGACTACCTGAATGATCCTGGGCAAGTTACTTAGTCTCTCTGTGACTTAGTTTCCCATCTACAAAACAGGCATGATAGCACGGCCCTACTCTAGGTTGTTGTAAGGATAAAGCTAGTGAGGTGCTCAGATGGTGTGGTGATGGGACCATATAAGCACTCTGGATAGAAATGATAGGTGTGTAGATAGTGTCTATTTAAATGTAAGCTCCAAGGCACAGACTGTTCTTATTACATATATGTACAGCACCTAGCATAATACAGCCCAACTATGGTTGAAGCTTCTAAATGGCTACTGTAATACAAACAGTAAACAGAAAAGAGGATTGCTTTTAGAAGGATTTTTCTGGGGTCACCATTTAACAATAGCACTCCAGGGATTACCCCTTGATTCTAAAAAGAAGAACTGTGGGACCTTGAAAGCAGCAACAGATACAGAGTAATCTTGCCTCCTCCCCCCATTAGTGATGGCACTGGTAGTTCTGAGTTTCAGGGGATACAGAAGAGCACAAGTGGAATTCAGAGACCATGAGTGGCAGAATTCTGTCTCTTTCTCCAGGTTTTTGGCTTTTTGCATTCCCCAGCTGATCAGGGCAGAGGTAGGTGAATGAGAGATCATCCAATATGAAGAAAGACGCTTCTGACAATGGGGAAACTCAAAGACCGGGAAATAGAGGGGTTGGGTGTATTCCTGTGGGTGTATTCCTAAGGCTGGTGATTTGGGATCCAGTTGACTATAGATACTCGGTATCTTAAAGAAAGTACTTGAGAAACAGAGGCAGATAGACACACATGCGCATACACTCCCTTCTTGCAAACTTGCTGCCACTTCTAAAAAGAGCTGTGCTTGGTTCACTATCCGCACAATCCCAAACCGTTCTAACTGTCTACCTCGGTAGGTTTCTCTGTGTGTACCTGCATGGACATGCCAGCTTATTTTTCTCAGTGCATTTCAGGGTCTTGTTAGTGTTGTGGTGTGTGTGTGCAAGAACCTCTGAATGGCTGTGGAAAACGGTCATAAATCACAATGCACCAGGCTCACCTCCCATCCCTTTGGCTGAAGAAGGGGAGATGAGTCCATCTACCTTAAATGGACTGAGGGGGTTACTAAGGCACATGTCCTTGAATAGGGATTTGAAACCAAGAGTCGGACTCTAACTTTATTCTTCCACATGACACTGCAAGACACATTCTACGTTATTGTCTGGCAATGTTTTGCTAACAGAGTGTTTCAGGCAGTATTGACCCTGCTGGGAAAGAGTTAAATCAGTTCTGCTGACTCAATGGGGCAAGTACCTTATTTTGTGCCTACAGAGGGAAGGTGAGAGTGGTGCTCTAGAGAGGGAGGATCTAGTATGTTGGCTGAGCAGCCTTACAGGAGGAACTCTAGGAGCAGACAAGGTTGAAGATAATCTTTGTTATGCTGGTAACTTGTTTGTTAATAAAATTAAACTCTAGGAAGAGGGTGAGTTTGGACTGTAGTTTATCATCTGTCTGAAAGCAGTTGCTCACATTATAGCTTTGGGTGTCTTTACTTGGATTGCTTTCCTCCCTTGTCATCAAGACACATTATCCTATAGCCAGAGTTCATAGCAGGCAGCTGATTTACACACACACAAGGCAGGGAAGAGTTGTTTACCAAGAAGGAGAAACTTTGCTAAAACTCTTTCCCTTACAGGTTATTATTAAAGAGCTGTGTGACAGCTCTGACTGCTGGGCCCATAAGCCAATAAGCCAATTGTGATACTAAGGGCCAGCTTTGCAATTTTCCAGAAGGCAAAGAGGCACACCTAATTTGCTGGCTCTTTTTAAATATAGAGTACGTGCACATAAACGTACTTTCTTGGGGCCTTATTTTCAAAGGTGCGGAGGAGCTGGAGTGAACTGGAGCTGTGGTTTCTCTGCACCTCATTTAAACCAGGCTCTCATATTTTCTTTGATAAATGAAAGGAAACTGAACTCAGCTAACAAGATGAGTTTGCTGGCAGCAATGACAACAAAAGGCATTCACATACCGATCAGAGAGGGATTGCAGATCTGGGTTCCGGCCTGTGTAGGAATCACTGGTCTCCAGGGGCCATATTGCCATATCTCAGATAGAGTGAACTGAAGGGCAGTTGTCATTTTCAGTCATTCTTCTGACTGTATTCTAAGCACCTTTAGCCTAAAGTTGCCTGGGATTTATGGCCACAACTGCTCTGATGAAAATCAATTGGGAGAGTGCAGCTAAATGCAGTACAGTTCTTTGGAAGGGGGTCTGGCTTACAATTTTGAGGGGAGCACCTCAGACTCATCCATGTAACTATTGTTGTGCCACCATACTCAAATAAAAAAGGGTGATGTTTCATTTGAAAGATTTTTTTTTCTAAATCAGATTAGACAGTGAAGATTTGCAGAAGGGAAGGGGAATTTTCTGCTTTGCAAACCTGTACTCGGTTTGCGAAGGTGTCAAGGAACCAGTACTTCCTTCTCACTGCTTACATCTCTTTCCTTCCTCTTTCTATCTCTAGTAGTTGTCTTGCCTTTCTTGCAAACAAAACCACATCACAATTTCCATCTCTTGGTCACCCCTGATAATTCGAAATTTGCTAACTTCACTAGTCATTCTCGTCTTGAGTGTTCTCTTTGCTCAAGGAATCTGGATCTAGCTTCTGAGGGGAAACCTAGATTTCTCTGCATTATCAGACAAATACTGAAAACAAAAATTAAAAGATTTTCATGTTCACAGCTCATTAAAGAAATTAAGGAACATTTGGACTATCCTGGTTGGTAACAAGATTCTGGTAAGTAGCTGAAGACTGTTTCCATTTTGTTTGATTGAATAAGTGGATTTATACAGTCTAGAAATGTAGATGGATGCTTTCCCACATAGGTCTGTTTAAAATCATCCTAAACTGTTTTCTGGATGTATTAGGCCACGCTCATCACTGTGGCATTACCAGTCAGGATTTATTTGCCTCTTCTACATGTCTTGCGGCTTCCTTTCAGTGCTACTCCGTTGATCCCAAGCTGAGCTATCCATCTTTGTGCTCTTTTCTGTTGATACCTTTTGACATCCTGCTAGTGTCTGATGCTCCTAATACTTCTGTCTTGCCAAAGGAAGACTACTTATTGCAGCTGTCAGTATTAAATGATTCTAAACTTTGCTTTCTGCTCTTCCCACAGCCTCTAGTGTTGCTTCATTTTCCTTCTTTGTTTCACATGGGGTCGCAACGTGCTGTGTGTCTAATGATAACTCCCTTTGGGTTCCATTTTTTTCTCTGTGCCTTCAGCTACTGTTCAAGCCCCTCACTTTTTCTTCCAGAATGGAAACCAGCTTGGAACACATGGAATCCTTCCATAGTCATCATTTATTAATGGCCTTTTGTTGTACTGTGGATAGCATCAGGCCCTTCAGCTCTCAATCTTTATAACAGTTGTTGCTGCTTTTCATGCTTTTGAATAAAGTTGGTTGAGAAATAGGGCGTGGGGATTTCCAAAAATATTTAAATAATTCCATTTTTTTCTCACCAAAATGTAATATTTTGACAAAATGTCATTGGCATTTTCAAAATTCAAAAATTTTGACCAGTTTTCTTTAGAATGCCTCCTGTTGGGAGCTGTAAGGGTTGCAGAATCTACTGTGCCAAGAACAGCCCCCTTCATAGTTAGGGTCACCAGGGGCGGCTCCAGACCCCAGCACGCCAAGCGCGTGCTTGGGGCGGCATGCTGCGGGGGGCGCTCTGCCGGTCGCCGGGAAGGCGGCAGGTGGCTCCGGTGGACCTCCCGCAGGCGTGCCTGCAGAGGGTCCGCTGGTCCCGCGCGGGTTTGGTGGGAGGCCCACCAGAGCTGCGGGACCAGGGACCGGCAGAGCGCCTCCCGCGGCATGCCGCCCTGCTTGGGGCGGCGAAATGTCTAGAGCCGCCCCTGAGGGTCACTCTTTGAATATTCTGTATTTAACAAACATGCCACTGCTAGTTACTTCCATAGCTGCCATACATCACCGAACTCCGTCTTCAGATCAAACACCTTTTGGTTTGGATCTATTCTCTTGCTGTCTTATCTGGCTTGTTTGCTCCTCACTCAACTAGGTTTTCAGAGCTAGATGGCAATCTAGGAGATAAAGGGGAGGGTTTGTTTTTTTAAGAGTAGATTCTGAATCTGCACTGTCTTTTCACACCAACTAATTATTTCTATAAAAAAAAAACCATTCACCATTAAACCAATGTTACTTAAAAAACCCCCAAAACAACTCCAGTTGTGTTTTCTGCCAGTCTGCTCCTACTAGTCATTATGCCGGGCTGTAACTGGAAGCACTACCTTGTACAGTAATTTTCTGCATGCTCCTCTGTTCTTGAGAAGCTTTGAGATTAATAGTTTGCCCATGGTAGGGAAGGAAAATTGTGCTTCATAACACAAAACACCAATGTTCCCTTCTCAGCATACAGGCCAAAGACTGAGTGGGCCAGTGCATCTTAACTCACGTTGTAGCCCTGCAGACGGCTGTTTCATAGGTTCAGGCGTGTTAGAAGAGCAGTACATGGGGAAGCTTGCACTGCTGCCTATCCTGTGTAGATAGAGAGAGGACTTTGGTCTCCAGGCCTGACTCCTCTCACAAGTGCTAGTTTGCTTTAGGTTGGGGGGGGGGGAAATCTGAATACATTTTTCTTAATAAATTGATTACTTGTGTCACCTCAAAGTGTTGCCATCTGGCAGCAATCAGTGTTGTGTCAATCCCGAGAGCCTCACATGGGCAAACTCCTTGGTGAATACATCTGAGGAAAAACTGAATTTGGGCCTCAGCATTTGGACCATCAATGAGACCTGCTAAGCCACGCATTATCTACGAGCGATGTGTGAGCGTATGTGTTCATGATGATATACAAGGTTTGCCTCGGTGGGTGTATATCTATATTTACTCATACACATTTGTGTAACTCAGAGAGTCCTAAGGAAGTAGGGCTCCTAACCCGAACTCTGGAAGACTCCGTTACAGATCCTAGCCATGGTATATATTTTAAAAATGGAGCGAGAGTAAGATTGTGTAACTGGTTGGGAAGGAATTTGTATAAGACGTTTCCCTCCATCCCCCACATCTCTGTGCTGAAGAATAGTAAATCAAGAATGCTGCACGAGCTAAATTAAAATATAAAAAAGTATTAATATAACACTGGACTCTGTCTAGGAAGAGTTGATCTTTTCTTTTAATTTTCTTTTACAACAGATTATTTGAGTGAGAGGGCATGTAGTAAAGAGTTAATTTCACTGCCACAATATACTCATTCTAAGGCAAAGATGCATCCCAAATAGCTGGGAGTATCATAGCCCTACCTGAGGGCTTGGGAAGTTAAGGATGCTTGGAACAAAAACCCATTAGAGAAACAAGGGTGAGTGTCTGTGTCTAATAGCCATTATGTCATTTAGTAGCTTTGGGCAAAGACTGGTGAAGGGCAACAAATTTTATACTTCTGTGCTTTTCGCTGCTAAACTCCAGGGCAGCAAGCAAACTGTTAAACAGGTTTAATACCAGAAGTTACATACAATGCAAGCAGTTGTTGCCTGTCTAGCTTTCCACTAGATCTCACACACACTTGAAATAATAATATATAACAACAGTGGAACATACCAATCTATCTTCTATCTGAGGATGTCAGAACACTTTCTCAGAGCCACCCACCACTCTGAGATACACATACATTTTGTCACTCCCATTTTGCAAATGGAGAAACTGAGGCAGGGAGCTGAAGGCCCAGACTTTCCAAAGTGGCCTCTAACTATGGGAATTTCATTTTAGATTGCAAGGGCCTCATTTTCAGAGGTGCTAAATCCCTGGGATTTCCAGTGAAGTCCAGCAGTTCCTGAAGATCAGGCCTGATGTATCTAAAAACTAGAGGTCATTTTTTGAAAATTTGGCCCTAAATAACATTCCCAAGGCCACAGAAGGCGTTGGTGTCCGTGCCAGGATTAGCACTCATGAGTTCATGACTCCTAGTCCTGCATTCAGACTAGTAGCCCATGTCTCCTGCCCAATCCGACAGCATCTATCTAATGAAAACATTGCTTTAAATAAGTGACTATACATGGGCATGTCCTACCCACACTTGCCTCTGCTGCTGGGTGGAAAACGGAAGGGAGGGGAAGTTACCGGAGTGGGGAAGATACTTTTGGTGCATATTGTACAGTAGGCTTTTTTCTATCACCACTTCCTTCATCCCCTAGTTGTGAAGCACTGAATTGTTAGTCTCTTTACTTGGCGAGTAGCGGTGAGATTATGCAAAGGAAACGATGCTCATCTATCCCAGAAAATGTTTTGATCAGTTATTTCAACTGTCTGTGCCAGATGAGTTTATTTAGCCTGGAGAAATTATTCTGAGTGTGCCCCGTTGTGCAATATCCTTTAAGAAAGGAGCATGCATCTGACTCTTTCATGGGTTTGGCTAGGTTCTAAAATATATATCAAAAAATATCCCTTACGGGACATGTAGCATGAGGCACTGTGGTATGTCAAATACCCTCTTGGGCCTATCTGGTGCTATCAATAACTTGTGCCTTAGTATCATCACTGTTTTCTGTTTTAAAAAAGAGGAGGAAGAGGGATGGGAATGCTCAAAGTGAGTTTCTGAGCCACCGTTTTCAAGTCCTCAGACTGAGGTCGGGGGGGGAAATGGCAAACGACTTCCGGTTCTGAATAGTGTCACGTTAGCACTGTTTCCAGTGCAGCATGGACTTGAATGTCCTTCTGCTACTCATTTTCTCCCTGACCATCAAGCCCACCAAGTGTCGCTGCTGTGGAGGTACACGCTGCACGTCAGCTGGCTGCGCTCCACCACTCCATTTGAAAGAGCTGCTGCTCTTCCACATTTTCCAATCCAGGGAAACTTGATCGGATGCTGCCTCTATGGAAAATAGACACAAGCTGCCCTCCCTTCAACCCCAGTGTTTCCCTGGCCACCCTGATACTACCTCCTCAACCCCCCGCCCTTCTCTTAGTGTGATTTACAGCCATACTTTTAAGAGTTGTTTTTTCAAAGCAGTGAGTATCACGCTCCGTACCCCTCCTTGTCATTCCAATGCATTGAGCTTGTGTGTGAACCAGACGACTTAAAAGCTCTTCCAACAATTCCTATTCCATTTACGGTAAACTAGCACCGTTTTTTTGGCGTATTCCGCCCCTGCCTAGAATAGCTCAGAAGAGGAGGCGGCATGATCTGATGGATAGAGCACTGGACTGGGATTCAGGAGGGGTGCATTCCCATCGCTGTCTTCACCTTGCTCTGTGACTTTGGCCAAGTCACATTACTTCTTTCACTCTTTGTGTTGTCTGTTTAGACTGTCAACTCTTTAAGGCAGGAAGGATCTCTTATTTTGTGTTTGTATAGTGCCTGGCACAATGGGGTCCCCACATCACATTGGGGCTTAGAGGCACTTCTGAAATATGAAAAAATGAGTAATAATCTTAACCAGCAATGTTTGAATAGCATGTCCTAATCTGCCTGCCTGCCTGCCGCTGGGAAGAGGTGCATTTGATCAGAGGCCTATAAAAATAAATGCAGAAGAAATACTTTTGTGAGAAGTTAGAGCCATATTTGTTAAGGTCTTAATCTAAAAGAGAGAAAATGTAGCCACCTGACTAGCTGACACAGGTTTTGAGCCACACCTCTGATCTGCTCCTTGTCGGCACACAGATAGCAGCCTTGAGAACGAACAGGAACATGGCCTCTGACAATGTTGGGTATATCATAAAATTAATCTCAAACTATTAAGAGGTTGGGAGAGGGAAATACCGGAATGAGGGAGGGACACTAAAGCATGAGCTAGAGGGTGGGTCTGAAGGGTTCCCAGAGTTGTCTTTCAGCAGCTCCGTACAAAGCGAGCTGCCTGAAAGTATCCATGAAAAATCAAACCTGGAAAAAAGGAAGGAGGCAGATTGCTGTGGCTAAACAAAAAACATACCTTCCTTCCTTCCCTTAATGCCCTCGCGCCAGGGCAGGTGAGCTTCAAAACCCCCGAGAGTTTGTTTGGAGCACTGATTTAAGTGGCCAAGCACCACAGGATATTTTGGGAGGCACAGAGGCCAGCTCAGCCCCCGGCTCCATACCATCCTGTTGTGAGTCCGGCCAGACTGAGATCGGCCTGTCAGCCCCTGGCCAACACCTCACCTCCAGCAGTGGCCATTACCTGGTGCACCACTTGTTACCCGCTCACCAATCCAGTCCCCTGAGGGCTCATCCACGATTGGGTGCCAAGCACCACGTGGATTCCAGTGGTGGTGGAGAGAAGTTAAGGAAGCAGCATAATCCAGTGGATACAGTTCTAGGCAGGGAGCTGAGAAAGCTGGGTTCTGTTCCTGGCTCTGCTATTGACCCACTGTATGACCTTGGCCAAGTCTCTCTGTGCCTCAGATTCTCCTTCTGTGAAATGGGGATAACAGTATTTCTCCCACTCCCCTGGGCACTGTGCTTAGAGATCTATGGATGACAAGCTGGGGGTGATTATCACTTGAGTCAATCAGCACCTTGCAGCATCCAAGCCTGCGTTCCGTTTATGAGCTGTGCACAGAATCCGCTCACTCCTGGTGCCGCTGACCTGGGCAGTTATTCTTGTCTCTGGCGCTAGTATACAATGAGGCCCTGGCAGGCCCTGCCACTCTCACACTGCCTCTCTTTCTGGCTGAGAAGTTCGTTGATACTGATGCTGTTGGACTGATGGATTACCACCTGTTTGGCGTTGACTGTCATATTGGGATTATATGGGGGTTGGGGGAAGGAAGAGGTAACAACATAGCTCCATCTGAAGGAGAGCCCTCACCTCCAATTTCGGGAATTAAAGCAAAGATACCCCTCAAATAGAAATGAAGCCCTCTGAAATGTAAATAATCTCCTCTACCCTCTTGTTAATCATTGCCATGTACCTCTCCCTTCCCAGTGTGGAGAAACAGAGAGGTAGGTATGGTTTTATGATGCATTTCTTCTCTCCTTTCCTCCCACAGCTGCAAAAATCAAACATGACTTATAGGAAGTCTGTGTACATATTGGGTATAAACGTACCTCATCTTCTATCTTCCCCATTCCATGAAAACAAGAGGTTGTCACAATGGGATATGAACAGGATTCTGATCTCACTGAGAACTGTGTCATTCCAGGGTAATTCCATTGACTTCAATGGAGTGACTCTGGATTTGCACTGGTCTAACTATTATAAGAATTGTGTCTCTTGCGTTTATTTTGTTTTGTGTTCCCTCTCTCGGTGGTGGTGGTTGTTTGTCTTATCCCTATTTTTCTGCCATTGGATTATTTCTCTCTTCCCCCTCCACCCACAGGTTCCCACTCATACCCTACAAGCACGAGTGAGCGGGTTCCACATTGAGCAAACTCAGTCTGCCCAATCCGGATTGCCAATCTGTAATGGCCCCAATGCTGGTGCTGTTCTCTTATTCTACACCACGGGGTGGCCACACTTTGCCTAGCTGAAGACATCCTGGGCAACTTGGCAGGTGACTGTGGCCCACAGATAATCTGAATAAAATTAAGTGAACAGCAGTGCCCCTCCTCTCTAAAATGGAGGTGCAATCCATGAAGACGAAGTCTTGTGCATTGATTGTGGTGCACTTTGGTCTCCTCAGCACACGTCTCCTAAAATGAGGGTGCTCAATGCCATTGTAGAGCTCTGTGGGCTGGACATGGGTCACTGTGTTGTACAATAGTTAGCAATTAGCTACTGATTCTTACCATTGGGTTCTTCTTAATCTTGTGTGACCTCTGTAGGCACATCACATCATCAATGCTATATTCCAGGGGTCGGCAACGTTTCAGAAGTGGTGTGCCGAGTCTTCATTTATTCACTCTAATTTAAGGTTTTGTGTGCCAGTAATACATTTAAACGTTTTTAGAAGATCTCTTTCTTCTATAATACATAACTACACTATTGTTGTATGTAAAGTAAATAAGGTTTTTAAAATGTTTAAACAGTTTCATTTAAAATTAAATTAACATGCAGATCCCGCAGACCAGTGGCCAGGACCTGGGTAGTGTGAGTGCCACTGAAAATCAGCTCGCGTGCCGCCTTCGGCACCTGTGCCATAGGTTGCCTACCCCTGCTATATCCTCTGTGTTTGGGTGGGTTGGTCACTCCTATTACAGTGGTGCTACCCCAGAGGACAAATGCTGTCACTTTGGTGGTTTGTTAATGCACTTTGATCTAGTTCCATGTCAAAGAGGGGACACATGAACAATTAGTTTGAGGCAGGCTAGTTGCAGGGTAGGGCCGCACCCCACCTTGCTGCAGACTAAATGATTGTATAGACAAACCCTCAGTGTTTCTTCATTATTTATACTACACACACTGGCATGTAGTCAGTCCCCCTGTCAGGAATATCATCCCAAACACCAATGCCTGGATCCTAGGAAGCAACTCTTCACCAAGATTTGACTCTAATTAGAGAGATCAAAGTAGAGCGCAAACTCTCTTGCTGTTTGAAAGAGCTCCTCAGGAAGGAACCACATCACACAACTAATAACAAAATAGCATTTCTGACTGTTCACAACTCATCATGCTAAGAGAATAACTTGTAAGACAATGAGGAATAGCACCATCTAGTGACTCGCACCATGACGTTATCAAGCTCAAACAAGTTAACAATTCAGGGGAAAGATTAGTGCCAGTTCTTATTTTGATCATTCCTAGAAATCAGAGCAGCCACATTTTTCATTATGCAAACGTTCTGTCAAAGTAAGAGGGTTGCCACAGCTTGGGCATCTTCTGTATTGTACAAGTGCATGATCTAAGCGATTGGGACAATCGATCTGTTGGTGGCCTTGACTCAGCTGTGTCTATTGGATTACACAGTCATCACCGCTCTTAGCTCAGGGAGAAGCATGTGATTTTTGCCTTTTGGCTCAGCTGCTGTTGTGTTCTCATCAACAAAAGAGAGTTCAACAGCATTTTTTTTCCAGCTGGTTAAGTCATCCAAATATGCAGTTTTGGGATCAGAAAACGATAGATGTACTATAGGCCTTGCCCATTAGCTAAGGCAAGGCATCTTTGAACCAGCTAGCTGGCCTTAGGCTTAAGCTCCGTACTGATACACAACACTGGGATTCAATGCCTGTAAGCTCACTGGGGCTGGGACCATCTTTTTGTTCTGTTTGGACAGAGCCTAGCACAGTGGTGCTCTGGTCCCTCACTAGGGCTCTTCAGCACTACAGTAATACAAGTAATAAATGGTAATAACTAACAATCTCTTGTTCCTGGGCTGGCAGGGCATAGCCATTCAATGGGCCTGTCCTGCATCACTGTACAACCTATTCTGTTTTCCTCTGTTGTTGAATATTCTTGGGAGCAGAAATTAGAATTCTCCTTTGGCAATCCCTCATCAAAGGCACAGTTGCCCACTTTTATTTAGCTTGGTTTGCTGCAACACATACTTGTGTGCAAAGAAAGTACGTTGCATCTGCTGGTGTTGTATAGTGGTTAGAGAAGAAGGCTTGAGTCTTTTACTCCGATATACCACGTGAGCTTGCACAAGCCACTTAGGACATGATCTGTTACCTACTGAGAGGTTGATGGGAATCCTTGTATTGACTTCCATGAGCACTGGATTGGGTCTGTAACTTTTCCATTCCCCCATCAATAAAATGGAAGTAATGCTCCCTCTGATGGGTGTTAAGAGATTCTGTGATGAAAGACACACTATCTGAAAGCTGCTGATGTCTTAATAGATGGAGAGCAATATGTCTCTGAAGGCATCTCTTGACTCTAAAGGGAACAAGAGAGACAAGGTGGGTGAGATAATGTCTTTTACTGGACCAACTTCTGTTGGAGAGAGAGACAAGCATTTGAGCCGCACAGAGTTCTTCTTCGGGTCTGTATTTAGCTGTGACACTCTGAATACCTTTGCAGACTTGAAGAGCTCTGTGTAGCTGGGAAGCTTCTCTCTCACCAACGGAAGTTGGTCCAATAAAAGATATGACCTCACCTGTCTTGTGTCTCATATCCTGGGACCGACAAAGCTACAGCAATGCTGCATATATCTGTAGGGAACTGTTTACTGCACATACCACCTTTTGGAAGGTCTTTTGTTCTAGGTTTTTATTACGTTGTCCTTCACTATAGATTCTGAGCACCTCCGAATGTGACTGAGAAGCTATAGAACTCTAGTATCTGACCATAAAGGATGATATAGGCCCTGATTCAAGGAAGCACTTAAGTACTTGCTTAAATCGATCTGTATTCAGGAAAGCACTTAAGCGTGTGCTTAACTTTAAGCATGTGTTTAAATCCCAGTGGGATTTAAGCTCATGTTAAGTGCTTTCTTGAATAGAGACCATGGTAAAGTAATTGAAGGAGTTTCTGTTCGTTTTAAAAGAAATTGCCCACGTTTCATCCACAAAGGTGGTGATTTCAGTGTTCGCAGGGAGATCCTAACAGATGTCCGTCTGCTTCCTTGTTCGGCCCTGCCTACTTCAGGTCATGTTGGTGTCCGCATGAAGCCCAAGCCTGGGCCTTGCAGCCATGCAGGCTGTATCTGCAAATAGACATTTCTAGATGTTAAACTATTCCCCCCTCCCTTTTCTCTTCTTCCCACCTCTCTCCCTCCCTCCTCAGTCCTTGACAGAGGCGCAAACACTCTTAAACGAGAGATAGTGGCTTCCATCCAATGGAGCCCTGGTTAATCACCGAACATCGTGGGAAAAGCACAAGATGAGGGCCGAGAAACAGCCCATTGTCTGGGCAAGATTAAAGCCCCAAAAGCCGTATTGTCTAGTGAGGGGATAAATCTTCCTGCTGTCACTCAAGCACTGAATTAAATTCCCCTTCGTTTCTAAAGGGGCTTATCTGCACTGAATAGGCTGTTGCGCCACAAGCGTAAGGGACCGTATTAAGTGAGCTCCTGTCTTGGGCACCTTCACAAATAGACAAAAAACAGGAGCAAATCTGGGAGGAGAAGGGGGGAAAGAAAGTGCTCTGGACTTGGGAAGGGAGGATAGTCGTTGTAGCAGATTTTTATTACACAAGGAGGTAAACAAAATGGCCATTTTGCTCAACTGTCCAGATTTGTCACCATTCAAATAGATATTGGGTGAAGTATTTGGTGGAAGGAGGAGGGAATCTCTAAATGCAAGAATAGCTCTGGCAAAGGAATGTTCCTGCTTAGGCCATGGGAGCTCCATAGCAGAGGAGGGATGGCTTAAGGAAAATGGAAGTGATCTTGTGTTCATGCATGGACTGGATGTTCTCTACTAGAGGACCTTTCCTGCTCACTTTATCCTGAGATGAATGCCAAACAAAAATGGCCTGGTAGTTGCCTTTATCACATGTTCTGCTCACTCTAATGGCTGAATGTGTGCCCAAAGGGAGTATCAGCTGCAGCAGACACGAGGCAAAAGTTGGCACAGCTCTGTGTTGTAGGCAGTGCTGAGATGCACAGCCCCTGCGGATGCCATAGGAGGAGGAGAGCTTCAGCGGGTTATAACAATCCCAGGAGCCCTCAGAGAATGCTGTTGTCCTGTCTTTCTCCCCAGCTGGCATTGCTGGTCAGTGTGCAGCAGAGAGGGCTACAGAGTTATGGTTCATCCTTATTCTTCCAGCCTTTTCTCTCCTTTATGGCCCTGTCTAGCTTTTGGATGTGTATGTGAAGGGAGGAAGTTCTTGGCATGGAACTCTTCCCTTTGTACGTCCTTGAAAGAACTAGGCGTCATCTGGCCCAAAGAATGCAAAACTCTACTATTATATGCCCCACTAAGCAATGGGTTCTGCCTCCTATTTTCCATGGTTCAAAGAACTGGATTCTGAAGTGCAAACTTGAGATGGCAAATGTGGGACATGGGTGCCCAGTTATGTGCCCACCTTTGAGAGTTGGGCCTGGTGCATTAGAAATCCATTTGAGGATGTTTCCTCAGTTGCTTTCCATAGGGTTTTGGAGACTGAGCAGTGACCTTTGTAATCAGTGATATATTGAAAGACATTCCTGTTGCAGTTTAGCTGGAAGACACTAACCTCTCACTAATGTAGCTTTCACTTGCAGTTTACTTCTATATTAGGACAGTTGATGCAAACTAGAGTTGAACTTTTGATGCTGTTGGGTCTGATCTTATGTACCTTGGTGTAAATCAGGAGTGACTCCACTGTACATCCTGTATAAATCAGATGAAAATCAGATCCTTTGATTTTATTTAACATTAGGGCCTTGATGACAACTAACCTATTGGAGTTTACACTATATTATTGATTTTTGTTGTTGGTAGAGTTGGTATAAATTCCTGTAAGGTTGAGTGCATGTAAATAAAACCTACACTGAAAGTAAAGGCTGGATATTAAGTATTCTTGAATCAAACTGAGAATGTTACCAACTGTGAATATTGTGTAAATGTCAAAGGACAGAGGCATTTATGTGTGTCTATTTACAATATTAAGTTATGAAAATACAGATGGTGCAAAGGGCTTATTCTATGCAAAGTCGCTGGCCAAAACATTCACATTAAGAAACCTGCTGATTGTTACTTTCCTTGGTTTTAGTCTATTGGATTAAAAAGACACCGCATTTAGGATTTGGTACATTTTGGTACGTGCTAAACAGGATTTTCTGTATCCTGTGTGAAGTTTTCTCTTGTTGATGGGGTTTAATAGTCTCTTGTACAAATCTCTGGATGTGCAAATACCTCTGATCTCTCCTTTTAGCAATCCAAACCATTGCTGAAACAAATGGGTTTACACCTGTTTGCCAGATTAATTTAATTAGCCAAAAATAAAGTGAAAGAGCTGGCTTGGAAACAATAGTCTGTAAAGAATCTCTCCCCCCCCCCCCCCCCCCATCATCCTGTTGAATTTGGTGTTCTTGTGGAAACTGGCTTGGGATATTTATTCCTTTTAGTTGAATGGTTTCTGTCTATGGCTTATTGTTTTTATAAACCAGTTTGAGAAAATAAGTTGGGTTGAAATAATATGTTTTGGGGGCCTTTGTCTACAAAATAATAATGCATGTTTTGATCTACTCTTTGCTACCATTTTGATGATACAGATTTTTACAAATTCCTGACCCAACCCTGCAGTCCTCGAGTTGACAAAACTCACTTGCTGTCAGTATTAACAAATGCTGACTAAAACTACAAGAATTAGGTACTTGGAAAGTCAAAGGGCCAATTTTCTTCTGCGTTGCACCTTGGATAGTCAGTACACGGGTTTACTGTCAAATAGTTGCTTGGCACCAGTATTAGCCAGCTGAGAATTCTGACTTAGTAGCATTTTACACCCACTACACACACAGGGTGCAGGGCAATGGAAAATTATTGCTTTCCTACCATGAAATATTAGAAGCTAGATGGTATGTGGTCTGAGTATAAATGCACACGCGCCGTGGTATATCTAACTTAGGTTGACCAGATAGCAAGTGTGAAAAATCAGGATGGGGATGGGGAGTAATAGGCACCTATATAAGACAAAGCCTCAAATATCAGGACTGTCCCTATAAAATCGGGACATCTGATCACCCTAATCTAACCAGAGCTGAGCAGAAAACTGGTTCCTGCTCCTGCTAGCGTTTTAGAGAAGTCCAAAATTTTTCCCTTCCCAATTCAGGACGAAAAGTCAAAATCTCAATTTTTTCACAAACTAATAATCTTGAATAAAGTCAATAAAAATGCTTCATTTTGATTTAGACTTCATTTTATTTTAATTTTTTTTACTATAGATTAACTTAAATTTAAAAGTGAAACATTCTCTTGAACCCCCAAACCCACACCATTTTGTTTTATATATATAAAAAATAAGAACAGGATGTTTCAACAATTAGAAACTTTTTTTTTCCTTTCAAAAAAAAAAAGTTTGAAACAGGAAATTTGTCAAAACTAACCTTTTCCTTCAAAGTTTTGTCTTAGATGAATCAGTATGTCCCAATGAAAAAATTAATAATCAAAAAATTCCTGACCTGTTCTCCATCTGATCAGCTGTGTCTCTGCTCCTCCTCCCAATATCTGGAGGAGTATTACTGTCATCCATCAGTGAAAAATTAAGTGGTTGTTTTCAGCAGCTACTTGTGTTTTGAAAATGAATGGATACTGACAATGCTCACTTTATGAAGCTGTTTTTTAGCTTTAGGCTATGTGAATTAACTGGTTAACTCACTGGCTGATACAATATGAAACAAACTATGTCAGAGAAAATTCAACAATTCCTTGGATGAGGATGCAAATGTTTTTTGAAAGCACACACAGATACATAGGATTAGATGGATGTTAAAAATATTGGATTATTACAAATTAATTTAGATAGAAATCTGTTATTTTTCTGTTCAGCTGAGATCTTGCTCTGTTCAGTTTTTTTCTTATATTAATTCTGAAACCCCTTGGAAGAAGAACAGGGTCTAAGAAAAGCACTTTCTGAAGCTCACACAATGCTACTTTGAAATCATTTATATTAAAAAAATAATAATAACAAGCAAACAAACTTGTAAACCCATAGGATGCTTCTGCCCTGTGGCTTAATGGCACAGGTTTTTATACATCCAAATCCAGCAGCTTTCAATAACAAAGGATGAAATTCACAAAACAAATTGCTTCTCTCTTCATAAGTCACGCACTCATATGCCAGGGTAAAGATGTGTTGATAACATTAAAATAGTTTAGTCGCCGATGAATTGTAAATTCCCACCGAGTTTTGGCCTGGCAGTTCTGTTGATAACAGCATGGTGTGGGACACAGAATGCATTCCAATTGTGGGGTTCACTACTTCATTTTTGATATATTTATATTTTTAGGAGAATAGCTAAGAAACACCACTGTGAAATTTTGGTAGGCAGCTTCAAGAAAAGAGCAAAATATGCAGAGGCGGTTTAATGAACATCCGTAGTTCTTTAAAACTGTATCGATGTAAATGCGACTGCCTCTATTTGTGATTTTTTTGGGGGTGCGGGGGTGGGTTGGAGAGGAATTCTTTTTAACAAAAGGTGCCAGATTTGCATCTCGTTTAAACAGAGCTGCTGTTTAGCCACAGAAATGGTGTGGCACAGGTAGTAGCTGTCAAAGCTTCACTCCATCATGTTCCACCAATGTGTCTCCACCCTGGAAGGAGGCCCTCTAGAGGTGAGAGTATAGTCTGGTTTCCATGCAATCCATGCGTTCTTTTGCTGTTACCAACATCAGTTTGGGTACGTCTACACAGCAGCTGGGAGTGTGCTTCCCAGCTCGGGTAGAGAGACACACACTAGCTCTGCTCGAGCCAGCGGGCAAAAAATAGCGGTGTAGCCAGGGGTAGCACAGCTGGTGGCTCAGACTAGCCACCTGAGTACAAACCTGCCCAGACCCCCTGGGTAATACACTTGGGCAGCTAGCCCAATAGGCCACCTGGGCTACCCCCAGCTACACTGCTATTTTTAGCATGTAGCATAAGCAGAGCTAGCAGGTGTCTGTCTACCTGCACTGAAAAGCAGGCTCCCAGCTGCAGTGTGGTTGTACCTGAACAGGACAATTGTGGTGATGGGGATGTGGAGGGCCTATCCTCTAGGAACTGGGATAGAGGCCACCAAATGTATATCACAACAGCCACCAAAGAGCTGTCTGCTGGTAACATCCCTTGGCTGGTAACGTTTGCACCTAGATAGGTACATTAGAGATACTTAGATGTTCATGTGCCATTGCTGGGCGATGTGAAAGCCCCATATTTTCAAGCATTGATTTAATACATCACTGCAACCCACTCTTATTGTGGCTTTAATTTTTAAGGGCAAAGTCAACCCTGGTGTAAATGTGATGGATTTGAAATCAGAGTCGTTACACAAGGGCTGAGTTTTGCCTAAGGAGCCTTTTTGTAGCATCCAGCATTAAGTGGCAAGGAAAGCTAAAAAATAATAATAATGTTGAAGTGTTGGGTCAAGAGCTTTTCCAAATGACCAGCTTAATCACATCTTTAAATTATCCAGAATGCTTTAAACTCAACCAAAGTACAAATGAAAAAGGCAGTAATAGATGGCTTGCCATGCCAGTTTTGGTAAATACCCTGCTAATTTCAGTTCATTTGCAGTGTAGTATTCAGCCTACCTTCTGCAATTAGAGTCCCTGAGTTATACAGCTGGATACTTTTACTTCAAACTAGGAAGAAAAACCCAGAGTTCCTTCCTCAGGTCAGGATACTTTGGCTGGACCCAAAAGGGTTAACAAACAAACTGCCTGAATTGCTTTGTTCACTGGAAATCTAATCAGATGTTAACCTACAGTCTATATCCAAGCAATCCTTTCCTTATGATAGTGATTAGTATTACACTCAGAATGAATAGACTAAGGAAAGATTCCTATGGTAACCTTCAAAATGCATTCCATCGGCAAGCTCTGCCTACTCACAATAATTACATTCTTAACTCGTCTAACAAATAGCATGCTAATTAGCTGCTTAACCAGCCTCAGCTCATTATTCCTGGGCCTGGGCAGGTTTGAGTAAAGTGACCCAGAGAGACCAAGCTCACTTAAAAATACTAGTAATAATAAATGTATCAGGTTTGCCATGTGGATGGAGTTCCTTCACTATGACTAGACTTTCTCTTTTATGGGCTCCTCCTCTTGCAAGCCAATGCCACCCCAAATTAATCCACTGGTACATAGCAGTGATTTCTTCTCATAAAAGTTGGTTTATGTCAGGTCCACCAGTGCTTTAGTTTAGCATCTGCTTTGCTTGATGGCTAGCCACAGGGAAGTCATCAGAGGTTGTTCATGGTTCACTACAGAGACAGGTGAGTGTTGGTGCTAATTACCCTCTGCAATAGGCTTGATCCTTGAACCAGAGGTAATTAATGTGCTTCCTTTTCTCAGCCCAACTAAAGCACACCTGGGATCTCTAGATTCCCCAGGGGTGGAGATGGATAGGGAGGAGGTTGTTGGGCCTTTAGTTCTTAACTGAGCATCAAGAGAAGGTGCTCAAGTTGTAGTTCAGTGTTGGGTTTTTCAAGGGCAATCACTGGCTTTATTTAAGTGGGGTCTTTCTTTTAGCACAACTTGATTAAATAACGGCAAAGAGGTCTCAGAGAGGACTGTGGCAAAAGGATAAAAGGAGTCTCAGAAGCTCTAGGACTTTGGTTCAGACTCAGACCAGGCCAATACCAACACAGTGATTACCATCTGATGGCTAACTGATGGTCTCAGTGTAGAGTGGGCATGTGTTTATCACAAACATAACCATGCTTAGTATTGACATGAATAATGGCCTTTCCTTACAGCTTGTCTATGCACACAGGTCTAATTGTTTAACAGAAGAGGTGATTTTTAGTTAGTTTAAATAAACAGGTGCACAAGGCCATGTAGATGCTCTTATTTCCGTTTAAATCAAGCATATATTGGTGTAGTTGACATTAATAAGAACAGGGTAACTAAACCAGTTTAACTAAACAGGTGCAAATTTGGGTGTAGACAAGGCCTTAGCCAAGAGGACAAGCCCTGAAGAGGCCAAGGAAATTGAGCTTCCATCTCACCTCAACAGGATGGATACATTAGTACTAGGAGGACGCTTATATTGCTGCTGCTTGTGCCATCTCTGTCCTGTGACTTGACAGAAGACCTCAGCCTCGTTCTCAGGGCAGGTGGCATTTTCCAGGATTTACTGTTCAGTGTCCCCCTCCGGATCCCTTGTTTTGACCCTGTGACCTACACCCTCATTGCTGTTTTTCATTCGTTGTCCCCCACAATCAGTTAAACTCTGGGTTCTGTGTGCCCTCCCATATTTGAGGTGGTCGTCTTTCACTGTTCTGGTGGGTTCTGCCTACATCCCAGAGTTTCAATAGGTTAGCATGGTGCACCAGCATGGAAGTCATTTAAGTATATTCACACATACCTTTCTCCATCCTTCCTGTCTTGGTGCAGTCTGTGGATTCGGAGAGAGGGGCCAAAGTGAACGTCACCTTGTGCTTCACCAGCTGTTTGCTCCCATTGTTTGCTCACAAAATGTTAAATTTCCGGCTGGGTCTCTATGAGGTTTTTCTTGGCCTTGTAGTTAGCATAAGGAGTGAGTGTACCAGGAAACTCACTTTATGGGTTTGGGATATTTTCAACTAGAGTTGGGAACATACAGATTGGGCCTAGTCCTGCAATCCTTATTCACGCAGAACTACCAAATATGACCAAAGTCAATGGAAGTTCTGCCTAAGTAAGGACTGCAAGATTGGGGCCTTGTTGTTAAGCACACAGGTTAGATGGCAGTAGCTTGTGTGTTTAATAAGAGATTAAAAGGTGAGGGGTTTAAAAACCCGTTTTACAGTTCTTTGGTGTCAATCTGCAAAGCTAACCCTAACGTAAACACAGGAATAATGCAAGTACAGTTACATGCCACTTAATGCAAACTTGTGATATTGCAGAGCTGTGCAATGGTAAAGTTCTCTCCAAATGCCAACTGTTCACCACCTTTTATTTCCTTAACCCAGCTGGAAATGCATGTCCTCTTACCGTGATTTCAAATACTGATTTGGTTAGTGCACATCAAAATGTTACTTTAATATATTACACATAATATTTATTTTTGGTTTTCACACCTCCTTGCCTTCTAACCCTTTAAAATCTAAGGCTAATGCTGTTCTAATTTGTTTTACTCCTAATTATTTTTTCTCATCTGCATGTTTGATTTATTCTTATACAACTGACAAATAAAATTTAATAGCAAAAGATGGCTAAGCATCTTGTCTCCAGCGCAGCATACACCATTCCCCTTTGTGAATGCTTACTGAGAAGCACAGGCCACAGTTGACTACAAAAATGCCATTGAAAGGACAGAGATGTGTTTACAGTTTATGGAAGATGCATTTGGCTCTCACTGTTTAGCTTTACCTTGAATGAGAGTGAATGTTATGCTCTGCAGTAGGACTGGTTGCATAGTCCATAGCTCACAACTGGATTTCTCTTCTCCTGTTTCTAATATTTGTTCTACCTTGCATTTCTGTTTGCTGGTAGGGTACAAATTTGTATGCCGTAGTTAGAATAAAATATATTGTGCTTGCTTGCGCTCCTTGAAAAATTGGCAGACTTTAAGTCAGTAAAAACTAAAAGTGCTTTTTTATCCTCATGTTTTTTTCCCCCAATTGCTAATTCATGCCCTTCTTTGTAAGGGATGAATTTGCAAAAGGGCTTGTACGGTTCTCTAGACAGATGTTAAAATGATTAGGATTTGCAAAGTTTCAAGAAGTCAAACATCTTTTAATAACCTTGTAAGTGCTCAGTGTTCTCAGTATTCCCATATGCAATGGTTATTCATGAATGACAAAATATTAGTGCAGGGACTGTGCCAGACAATTAACTGAGGAGTGATTAAATGATGAATACATAGTTTATAATAACCATCTTTTTTTTTTCTTGGATTAATGTCTGATTTTTATCGTGTTAAATATCTGTTCCTTGGCTTGTCTGAAAATGTTAACTAAGGATAAGGGAATGCCTCAAAATTTTCACTAATATTCAGTGGAATTACACACACACAATTTGATATGACTGCATTGTATCCCTTTTAGTTTTCACTTTTCATTAATAATTAAACAAATGAGCCTTTTGGGATTATATCTGTAGTTTGTTTATTAGGGTTGTGGAAACAAATATCTTTGCAGACTTCAGATTTTGAACTCACTTAAATACAAGGGTTTGTACCTGAATCTAGAGTCTAATTGTCATCCAATCAGGGAGAGAAATGATACTAAGTGAACTATCCATCCAAACAAAATGGACCAACACTGCTTAAATTCAGATTTTGGACACAAGTAGTTTGTTGTTTTACGTATTCAGCCTATAAGTTGAGAAACTTGTTTGGTAAATTGATTCAAGAAAATTTTAAACTGCTTGAAGATAATTCATGAACAGAAAGAGGCTAAATTTGTTGAATAAATTATTTGCTATGAATGGTCTCTTCAACTTGAGTTGCTGCAGCTGTATATTATGGTATAAATCAGGAAAAAAATCTAAAAATATGTGTGTAAAAAGCATAATATTTTTACCGAAATTACATTTTGAATAACACAGGTATTAATTTAACCATTGACAGAACTTTCTAGGTCAAAAATAACTGAGGAACTTCATTTGGCAGTAAATATTTATAGGTCTATCACAACTTGTGATCTCTGTAGCTGGTGTTTAAGGCAACATCTCTCACTGAATTCCCTCCTTACTTCTGGACCATAACAAAGGCTCAGATATCAGGGTGATAGGTGATCATATAAAAATTGTGATCAATTCCAGAGAAAAACATGAGTCTCCCAATGCATTTCCCTCCTTGTCTGTCTTCCAGATTGTGGGCAACTAGTACAGGGGCAATATTGGTCTTTCAGAGGGCTAAGTACACATTCATGTTAATAAAGTTCAAATATTAATTGCCTTTAATTTTATCTTCGGAAACCCCTGGGCCCCTCACAAACTTACCAAGTATTCATTTTTGGTGAATTGGTTCTGATAAGATAAGACCCTTCACTCAAAACTCACACTAAATGAAACACCAGCATCTCTGAGACGACATTTCCAGCAATGCTGGGTCCAGCAGCAAAAGAACTACTGAAAACACAACTATTACCCAGTTGATGAAGAGGAGGTAACCAATGAAGGTAACAAAGTACCTCCTCTGGCCATAGGTAGGTTCAGTACCTCCATGTTGAGAGATACATAGATATTAGTGGTCATCTTAAGTCTATGTGATGTTGAAGTTAATGAATGAACATCATCTCCAGATTAAAGTCTCCATTGTTCTGGTGGCAACAGGAACACTTGTTTTTCAGCCTCCCTTCCTGGAAGGACATGGTTTGAAGTTGAGAATTGTTTCCTTAGTTGGTTAGTGGCTTTCTTGTGGCTACTGTACTCCTCCATCCCTTAGCACTGATATTGATTTCCATGTCTAAACCACGGTAGCTGGTCTGGGTCCTGGCTAACTAGGACACGGTCAGTGTGGTACCATACCAGCTGAGATCTGGTGACTAACTTGACCTGGATCTCTCATTTCAACAAGATGGGGCTTAGGCATGGCATTTGCAGTAAGGGACCCTTGACGCCAGAGTCTACTCATCCTCCAATCTGGTTGAGCTTCAAATCTGTTGATCTTCAAGGTGAGGTAACAGAATGACCAGTTTACCCAGGCCTGTTTGGATGGGGAGGGTCTGAACGTGATGAATTGGGGAAGTGGTAATTTGAATAGGAATTTTTCTTTTCCATTTCAGTATTAGTGAAATTTGGAATTTTTGTGATATAACATTTATTGCATGTGGACCCAAGAGATGAATGCATATGTTTTAATGGAAGAAGAAGCGGATAAAATAAGTAAAAGCTGAAGCATAAATCATCCAGCAAAGTTTTTTCAAGTGATTTTAATTGCCCAACTTGAAATGCAGTTAAAAGGGCCTGATATTCAGAAAGTGCCATGCGAGTCTCCTCTGCTCCTTTCAAGTATCGCAAGTTGGGCACCCCGAAATTGCTGAAAATCTGGGCCCTGGAGCAGCTGTTATTAGTTGGGATGAGCCATCTAATTCAGATATGGTAAAAATCAGGTCAGGCTTTTGCCCTAAACTCAAACTGACCCTTTTATTACATTTGAAGAAATTGGCTTTTTTTTTTTGTAAAGTAACCATGACTTTCCTGCCCCTTTGAACTCCCTGCTGCCCGTTAGTGCGGGAAGTGGAATTACTGTGCAAAAGGTTATCCTTGTGGTACTTGCTGCTGGCCCCAAACCCGGAAGTGCTGGAAATCTGTCCTCAGGTGACCAAATTGGTTTTAGGTAGATTGGCCCAGTATTCAGATAAGCATCCAAACTTTATAGGGGCTTTTCTGAACAGAACCTCCACAGCTGCTGAGGTTCACCCATCTCTAATCCAGTCCTGACTTGTAGGCCCAGACTTTAAATCTAGTTGCGTTAATGCACTTCCCAGATTTGTACAGAACAAGGAAGAAATATGTAAGTGCAGCTTCTGAGGCTGTTGTGAAAGATTCTTCTTATCCTTCCCCAGATGGCACCAGCTGTACTCCTGGGCCAATACTAAATGACTGTAGCTTGTGCCAAATATGTACTTGAGTGGGTTGTACGTGCCCTTTACAAATAGAAGCTGAATGTTAATAGATACTGAATGAAACCCATTGCCAAGCCAAACAGAGCCCCTGGATATATACAGGGCATGCAGGGAAATTATACATTTCAGCAACGCTTGCTGCAGAATGCATGCAAAGGATTTCAAAGTGTTGGTGGATTTAATGTAGTCGTTGCTAATTCTCAGTATGCTAATAGTTCTGTGAAGATGCAGGCAGAAGAATGAGTAAAGGTTAAAGACCGCTGCACTGATATCATGTAAATTCAGGATAGGGTCAGCATCTGGTGTTGTAAACAACATCACATCTAGGAGTACATGGAGTTCTGATCCTTTCAGGTATTTGAGCCTTTGTCTGCTGATATAACGCTTGCCTGTCAGCCCCACGGTCAGAGGCCTAATCTTTTTTTCTTCACTCGCTGAAAAGGTCCCAGCGCCACATCGGGGCAACATACTGGCTGCCTATTCTCCTTCCCTATGGAACGCAATCACTGGACAACTCTGCTATAATTCACTCCCTGGCCAGCCCTTTGAAAAGGTGGGCTGCCTCAGTGCTGTTAGCCCAGCAAGATAAATCATGTACTCGAAATTAACTTCCATTGAAAGGAAGGGGTGGAAGAAAAGCCGACTGGTCAGGCGGAGCATGCTAAAGAAAAGATGACTAGAGTTGATAAATGTCATTGCGGATAATTTGGGGGCTGTGATTAAGATCTTATCTAGGTAGGAAGTAAATAGAAAAGACTTAATAAAAGTCCTACCCGGGGATCCATGCTTATGAACTTGTGAAGTTTTAATTTTTTTTTAAGTGAATATAGAAGAGAATACCAGAAAGGTCTTCATTAAAAGGAATGTTGTATTCGGGGTGTTGCCTAAAGGGATTTAAAAAGCCCCTGGGTGGAACCATGCTTCTTCTTTTCCCCTTCTTTTTCACAGTGGAGAGAGAAAGCATCTTTGTCTAAAAATTTCTTTAAAAAGTTAAAGGGCAGACAATCAGGAAAGAATTGATGAGGATTCCTGGGTAACGATCGTCTGTTTTTCCTGTCTGGTGTTTTTTTTAATGAAAGGGCTTTGCTGCCATAAAGTTCTCTACAAATAAAATGTAACCTTATCCCCTATATGTAGGGGAGAGAACACGGGGGCCTGTTTGTTCATAAATACACATGCTGCTCGCTCAGAAGACACAATCTGCCTTCTATATATTTTTATTGAGCTGTGCAGATTTTGCTTTTATTTTATTAATATTTTTTCTTTTTTTTCTTTTTTTGTAACCAATTACTTCAGCAACCTGCAAGCAATAGCAGAAAGCTGCAGTAAACTCAGTTAACATCTGTGAGATTGAGTGACAGGGATCTGGAGCCCAGTGTGAATTTTCCATCACGGTGTAGCAAGTCTCCTCTCCTCCCTTGTGCTGCACTTGGCTGATATTACCGTATGAACTACATTTACAACACGGAATGAGCACAGACAATCCTTAACAGCTGTACAGCTGTTTTCTGTGTATAGACTTCTGTTAGCTAATGAGAATGTTTAAAATTTTATTGAAGAGTGTATCCTGTGATCTATAACCTACCTAATCCAAATCTCTCAGGGATATTGAACTGCTAGAGATTTCCAGAAACCATAGAATGCCAGCTCCTAAATTACCCAGGTTTCTTATTTACTTCCTCCTCTCTACTTTAACACCCTCCTCCAACCTGTGTGTGTGTGTAAACTGGGTAATTGAGGAACTGGGTGTTATATTTATACATTGTATATAACTGAGCACTCAAGAAAAAGAGGCAAGTGAGGGCACAAAGAAAAGTAGATTGGCAGAGCCTAAAGTATTTTAGTATTACCTAGATTCACGGCAGAAAGTTTTGAGTGTGTCAGAGATAGGAAGAAACATTGGGGTCATTTAAATTTCAGGCCCACTTGTGATATTTATTTGTTTGTAGAACAGAAGAGAGTCACAGAAAATTTCAGCGACGAGAGTGAGGCAAATCAGCTAATGATGTCACCTTTCCTCTTTCCTCCACCTTTTAATAAGTTATTATACAGCAATACAACACAGAAAACCAGAATCTACCACTGCAGCTTATTCTGCTATAAGACATACAGGCTTTTGCACCAGGTATTGCACCAGATGGCAGGATTTGGCATGGGCGTGACCTTTCTACATAGAATAAAGATATCAGCAAGTTGATGCAAATTAATTAGCCCGTGCTGCAAGGTTTAATGTGATGGTCGTCTTCAGTGGCCTAAGACTTCAAGGATTGAACTGGGGACCTCCAGAGCTAAAACCATGAGCTTCTACAGCTTTAGCTAAAGAACCAGCAACTTAGCTCTTTTGTGGGTCAGAGGGGGACCTGTAACATACACTCACCAGTAGGTTGCAGTAATATCTGTGCCAGCTAACCAGGTATAGTAGCAGTACTGATGGCCTGATCCAACTCCATTAAAATCAATGGAAAAGCTCCCTTTGCCTAGAACCACGTTGTCTAGAAGTGCCACTAGCCACAGCTTCAGTCGTCTAATTACTTCACATTTTCTATAATTAACCACCTTTATTTGGTGTGTGGCTGCATCGTTACGTTGGGTTCTGAGGTTAGGGAGCTTGAGTGAGGAAAATAAACTGAACCTTATTTGGATCTGGGAATAATTGTCTGTATTTTTAAAAACTCACTCATACAATTAAGCTATCAAGAAAAAAGGGAGAAGTTTTTGTAATTGTTAAATATTTAATGTTCAAGTGGATTCATCTGCAAATTTTAAAAGGCACAGATTCCACTTAAAACAGAAGCAAATGGAGCCTGATGATTTTTTCCAGGTGAACAAATGAGCTCACAAATAGTCTTTTTTTTTTCTTTTTGTGAATCACTCTTGCGCCAATCCAGAATTCTGCAAATGTGTTCACTGTTTTCAAGTATGCACCAAAGTTTAGAGGATTGTAGTTTATTAAAACAAATTTCAGTATAACAGGGCTGTTCATAGATTACTTACTCTTCATGATGTGTGATTGGTCACTTGACATGTGGTGTCATTGCTGCTCCCAGATTGGCTGACTGAATCTTTTAAAATGGAAAGTAGTGACTGACCAGTTGTTCGTCCTTCGGGTTCGACGATGACCATGACCTCACTGGTTGGTTTGGGGTTTGTGAACACGTGAGTGGCTGATCAGGCCAGTTTGAGCTTTGAACGGTCTCTGGCACACTGAACAAGAGATGCCGCTGAACAAGAAAGGCAACCCCTCAGAGTGACAGATGAATAACAAATAGAAAATGCCCTTGCACTGCATGCCAGCATAGATACCTGTAGAAAGATCAACCATTCACCAGCCTTTGGTGCAAACTAATCCCTGGTGATACCAATGCTCATGAATAGTGAAGAATAAGGTACATGGACATGGTGAAATGAAATAGCCATTCAGATTTTGAATGGATCTTAATGAGCTTTATTTCTACTAATTCAGCTATGTCTTAAAAATGTTGTAAACAGTCCTGCTTTTAAGTATTCCACTGCACTGGGAATCTTTCAGGATTTTGTGTCTAAAATTTCTGTCTGTATAATACAGCAAACACACAAGGACTACGGTGCTTTTTAGTTTCATATTAGTGAACCCCTTCAAGTGTGGTCTCCTCTCACTTTCAAGTGACACAATCCTGAATTTTTATTTTCCCTTGGGGAAAAAAAATGTAAAGGTGCTAAGTGAGCTCACTTTTTTTTATAAGCAAATGCTCTTATAGATTCCAATTATCTGTAAGACCTCCTTTAGGCCATCTTTTTCAGATGTTGATTGTAGAAAATGAAATATTCTGTAGAAATTACTTCTCGCAAATCTATTTCTTCTTTTTGAAAGGGCAAAAATAGGCCCCTTTTTAAAACATATTTAGAAGTGAATGTGTGAACGCCTCCCAAGCAATAGTGTTGTTCAATGATCCCATCAGCACATCATAATCTCCTTTATTAATGACTCTGAGAAAACTGTGGACCCAATAAACTGCATGTCGGGTAAAGAATACAGTGAGGATTGGAAAGTGACAGATAAAGCAAATATCCTGCTCCTAAACAAACACAGCAGGACAGGAGAAGATGACAAATGATGGGATTGTGTCAGCTTGAAAACAGATTGGACTAATGGCACGCTGGACTTTGCACTCCAGGGGATCAATACTCTATCAGGCAGGAGAGCTTGAGACCTTGTGAATAGCGTTTGTATGGACAAAAGAGAGATCTTTGCTGATAGTCTGTGCATTTGTTGCTAGCATAGTCCCGTCTCCTGCGTACAATAAACTTTAAATTAAGACAAAATGGGGTTTGTTGGGAGGATTGGCAGGGGGGAAACAACCATAACTTCTAGAGAATAACATTTCCATAGACTGACAGGTAAGTGTATTTTAAAGGTTCTTCCTCTGATGGTACAAACAGGGATGTGGCAAACTTCAGGCTTTTGCAAGCCTCCTGTATCTGTTTTTGGGGTCGACAAGACTTTAACTCACTTAGCTGTTTCCCCTCTCTCATTTCAGGTTGAGTGTGTTTTCACTTTATTTTTGTCCTTCGAGGCGGGAGAATCTGTTTATTTTAAAATCCATATTTTGTCCTTTTTTTACCTCCCAAAGGACAGACTGTGCTGTGTGATAGAGATGCAACCTTTCCCATTTCCTTCTCCCCACCCCGAAATATCCAGACTGGCATGAAATGGATGGAATTCACGGGTGCTTATGGGGGGGGGGAATATCTTCAATAATATTCAGTTGTGTTATGTAGAAGCAGCATGCCTATCCTTAAATGTAAATCAAAACAGTAAGAAAAGCTGCGCTGTTATATAGAAGTGGATTTGGACAGGCATATGTTACCCTGTGTGTTTCATTGCAGGACAGTGTATGCAAACATCAGGGTGTATGGATTAAAAGTAGTGGCTCGGAAGGCGTTGCAAGGAAGGCGTTGCAGTGGTGGCACTAAACCACTTTTATATCACACACACACACACACACACACACACACACACACACACACCCCTCTCCTCAGCTGGGGGGCTGCTGCATGCTGCCTGAGGGCTGCTCTAGTTTGCCCCCGCTGCCATCATCCCGAAGCAGCCAGGGGTCACCAGAGCGCAGGAATAGTCAGTTTTCACCAGCCCCACCCCCTGGTGCTGTCGTCCAAGAAGAGGCATGGGAGCTTTTGTATTCTGCATTTGTTTCTTCATTAAGAACAGCCATACTGGGTCAGACCAATGGTCCATCTAGCCCAGTATCAGCAGTGGCTGGTGCCAGATTCTTCAGAGAGAATGAATAGAGCAGGGTTAACAAGCCGCCCACTGTTGTCCAGCCCCAATTACTGGCAGTTGGAGGTTTAGGGACATCTAGAGCATGGGGTTGCATCGCTGATCATCTTGGCGAATAGCCCTTGATGGACCTACCCTCCATGAACTTCTCTCATTCTTTTTTTGAACCCGAAAGAATCTTCTGTAAATGATACTGTTAGGGGCTGCAGCAGAGTCTCACTTCTAGCACGTACACACGTGTGCTGAGTGCCCTCAACACCCACTGAATGGGAGGTAGTCACTCAGCTGAACCCTCTTCAGGGCAAGGCATCTCAGCAGTAGTTGCAGGTCTGGGCCAGAGGTGGGTAAGGTATTCCCCAGCAACTGAGCACTTCTTGGAAAGCGTGTGTGTGTGTGTGTGTGTGGCGGGGGGTGTCTGGGAGAGAGCACACGTAACAATGCACATGGAAGAGCCACCATTAGAAATATAGTGGGAGACTTTCAAAATTGCTGCAGGGGCCTAGGAGCATGGATCCCACCCACTGACTTTCAGTAGGACTTGTGCTCCTAAATCCCTTTGAAAATCCCAGCCATGGAGTCCCAAAACCAGAGATCAAGTAGATTTCTCCTAGTTAGAAATTTTGCGATACTGGATATAGAAATACCACGGTGACCAGAATTCTCTGGCAGAGCTCTGTGGGGCTTTTAACGCTTTTTACCCCCCGTCTGGCTGACGCAGGGACTTATGAGGACTGATTATATTTATTTATTTAAAAATAAGGTCCTATTATGCTCCTCCCCCCACGAT
Source organism: Mauremys reevesii (assembly GCF_016161935.1). Taxonomy (NCBI): domain Eukaryota; kingdom Metazoa; phylum Chordata; order Testudines; family Geoemydidae; genus Mauremys; species Mauremys reevesii. The sequence continues at coordinate 14,258,852 of NC_052643.1, read as the reverse complement.
TAGGCAGTCCAGAGTCCTGCTGCGATTACCGCACTCGGCTGCACCCTTCCTTTCCTTCCTTTTTCACAGACTGCCAAGCCGGCCTCGCTTCCCCTGCACCTGATAAAGAACATGCAGTCAAACACATGGCAAATAGGGTGGCCTTTCAACTTTCAGCTGCGAGCCCCAGCAGAGGGGAGCAGCCCAGTGGCAATAAGTAGTATTGAAACCCCAGATGCATCCATGCTGGTGGTAATTTTGTATATTCTTTGGTCAGCATGAAGATTTAGTACTAAGAACCCAAAGGCTTCATGAAGTGAAATTTCTCTGAGTCCCTCTCGCTTTTGAGTGCTCCAGTACTTTTCTCAGTCATTGCATAGGTCAAAACCTCCATCTGCTACAGAGCTAAATTAGGTCCAAAACTTTTGTCCACACAATGTTTTTTGTTTTGTTTTTATATTAAAGTATGTTTTACCACTAAAAGCTATTCCAGAACCTTTGTTATTTGTATTGATCTATTGTAGCCCCAGTTAATTGCTCTCAGCTAAATTGTGCAGTCGTTAATAGACGTTTGTAATTCACTTGCTTTTAATAAAATACACGTGACTGAACATGGGGTGGGGGAACCCTCTGATAAACCAAAACTTTTGACTTTCTAAGCTAGTAGCACGTGAACCTCTAGAGATAATTAGTAGTAAGAGGATGCTATGGGAGAGTGAGTGTAAAAAACTTGTTTTGTGCTCTATGTAGAGAACAAAAGAATTGACAAAATTCATTACGACCTCAAATCCCGATCCTGCAAACCATACCAACGGGTTTACAGGGTCGAAATCAATAGGACTGCTTACATGATTAAGGATTTGTTGGATCAGCCCCTAAAATGTGTATTTTTAACTTCAGAAGGTCAGGTTCAAAACCCAGGAGATATGTATATTGTTTGTGCTGTTTCAAGGTATTTATTCAGCTTTAAAGTCTCCTCAGAACGATGGGGGTGGGGAAGCTGCTTGTGTGCCTATCAGTTTCTCTGTTGATATTTCTCTCTACCCATTTGATACTTTAGATAAATAGGCATGAGCTCATCTAAAGCAACTCTTTTGGAAAGTTCCAAATATTTATGATTGGAGTCTAACAAGCTGGTATTTTAGGGGTGTATATATATATAAGGGTATTCTGGAACAAGACAGGGTTTATAATTAAGGCTTTTAATCAGAAACAGCATGTGAATTAAGACCCAGACAAAATGTATACAGTGAAATATAAAAAAAAGTGGAAAGTTTAACTGTCATGCAACAATTTATACATGCACATATTTTGTGTAAAAAAAAAAATGGTATGATGCATAATTAAAATAAAGTATTCTGAGTTTACATGTAAAAGCATTAGACTTTATAGTAGTTACATGGAGCTATATGGACCCTTTGTAAAATAAATACTTAAATATATATTTTGGCCTGCTAAAGGATCTGTGTGTATTTTCCCTCTAATCATAAAAACTTTGGAATGCAAATGAAAACAGAGCTGATCAGGGAAAAGTTTATGTGGAAAACATGGTCCTATGGGTATCATAAGAGCTCTGTAGGTATATTCTGTGAACACATGTCCATACACAAATGTAAAAGGTATTGATATAATTTGTTAGTACAGTCCTTAATATGTTCTTCCCCTTCCATTCGCTAAAATTGCTGAACCTGCTAGCTTTTCTGTACAGATCCAGTATGACTGTCTTATATCAGCCACAGTCCATATGACCCACAATACAATACTTATAAATCATCCAGGACTAAAAATTGCCATAGCAAAGTTTTCTGTTCCCTCTTCATCTTGCCTCCCTGCTGAAAAGTGATTAAGGTTTAGGGCAATATCAAATGGCTAAAAATATGGAGACCCAAAGGCCATGATTTCATTCCCAGCTCCACCACTGACTTGCTGTGTAGCTTTGGGCAAGTCATGCTCTGTGCCTCAGTAATCCCCTCTTCTCCCTCCCTCCCCTGTATGTTCTGACAATAATACTTCCCTCCCTCCCAAGGGTGTTGGAAGCTTAATTCATTAACACTTGTAAAGCACTTTGAGACCCTTAAAAGTCAGGTATAAAAGGAATGCCAAGGCACCAGGATGGTATGAATAAAATAACCTGGAATTTACTAATATGGTACTATTGGAGCAACTTTAAAAAAAAAAAAACCCAGAGTTTTGCTTCCCACTCATGTGTTGATTCAAATGTTCCCTTCTCCAGCCTAAAACAAGGAGGTAGTGAAGAGAGCAACAACAAGCTTGGAAGGTAGAAATTCTATCTATCTTTTTTTTTTGGATGCTTCTGCCACTGCTCCGTGGGAGCCAAAGTAGGATCAGAATCAAATGTGGTGCTCACATGGTTGTGGGGGGGGGGGGAAAGAGTTTCGATGATGGGCTGTCTGGCTAGCCTAGATTAGTGACATGATGTCATAGATTCTAAGACTAGACGGGACCACAGTGATTATCTAGTTTGGCCTCCTGTAATGTCACTTAGGACTGTTTGACGTCTAGGGTAAGATAACAGAGCTGACGTGCTGAGCATGAGGATGTGAAACAGCTCAAGGTGTGTTTCAAATGCTGCTCCCCCTTTTCTGGACTTCCTTGGAAACCAGCATTTCTTAGAATGTTTCAACTTCCTTTCCCTCCCCCTCCTTTCTGTAATGTCTGAGTAACGTGTTCATTAGCTAGAGAAAGCTAACTGTTCTGGGGCTGCTGCATCCATTCTCATTGGCCTGTCTGCTCCTGACTTGTGTTCCTTAGGCTGCGGAAATGGCACGTCGTGTAGCTGAGCTTTCCTGAATAACAAAAACCAAGAAATGTCTGTCCTGTTTTTGGCCTAACTTTAATACCAAATCTATTGCTCTATTGAAGCATCAATTAGGACCTACCGAACCAAAAATAAATGATACCTGCATAGCAATCCCCCACTCCATATCTCAGAGGAATTTAATTTGGTTTTCCCTAAGAAAATTAGAAGGCCAAAAGTTATGTGGCCTAAGCCAGTGACCAAATAATCCCAGATCTGTGCAGCATGTATGTATGTTAGTTCCCCTGATTATCTATAACATTGGGTGAAGGATGTCCAGAGAGAATGGGTGATGGGAAATGGCCATTCTTTCCAAACTTTTCACAAACCTCTTGCAAGGAAGAACCCTTGAAAAGGAACCTGAAATATATAACACCACTTATCTGCAATGCATCAGGCCACTGCAGCAAGTTACCTTAACAGCCAGCTGCACATGAAGGAAAGTATGTGCATTGTATTTGACAAGGAAAAATGTGTTGAATCTGCCACAGTCATTTGTCTTTATTGGAGCCCTAATTGGAATGAAAGCAAGCACTAATAGAGACATAAGGTGTAGTATGACACTGTTTTTAAAAAGAAAAAAAATGCATGTTGGTATAAATATCTTATGAAGGGAGACATGGTAGTATAATTTAATAGGCTGGTTTATCTTTGCTCATGGTGAAGTTTGCTGTGCAGTTGTGCTGCTTCCAGATGCAATTCTTATCAATGCACATTGCTTTTTCTTCAAACAAACTTCCCTCGTGAATTCATCTAGAAACTTATCGATTCCATGCTGGGATGGAGTGGGACAGTATCCTCCTCTGCAGAGAGCTCTCGCTGTTTCCCTTTTATGAACAGTTACAGACTGTGTCAGCCTTACTCGTACGGTAGTAGGTCTTTCCTTGTGATTCACAATGTGAGCTGCTCATCAAGGCAAGATAGACGTGTTAAATAAAGTGCCATCAGGCCTGCCCACTCACTCAGTGGTTGGCCCATTGTGCTGCCGTACGGGTGAGCAGAGGATGGGTTTGTCCCTTCGGAATCCTTTTTAATTACATTTAATATCATTCAGCTTGAGATGATATTTCAATTGAAGAGGACTAGGAGGACTCAATTACCTTCTTCTGTATTTCTGTAAATATTCATGTGCCAATTTGGTCAGAGGGGGTGTGTGTGTGTGTGTGCGCGAATAAACTGAAAATCTTAAAGTGTTAATGGAAAGGCCCTGGATGGAACAGAACTAAAAGCCACCTGCTCTCAAAGATAGCTGGAGATTTAATTGTTCTTTCTTTGGCTATTTTTAAGTAACTTTGCATAAATGGAATGTGTAAGTGTAAGCATTCCCAGACCAAGTTCAACAAGTGGAATCATTTTGTAATATAGCTGTATTGTAAAGATTTGTATTGCAGTTAGGGAAAATAAAACAATAGAAACCTTTTGGTTTGTCTCAATTTCCTTATGTATAATTCTTCCAGTGCAACAGTGTTAGGTTGTTCTTACCTTTCTATATCAATACAACATCTGAAAATGTCCTCAACTGCTCAGACGGTTCTTGGTCTCTGAGCACCTTGGCTTATGTCTAGCTTAATATCAGTGGAGAGATGAAGAGGAAAGGGAGCACAGGTGATTTATTGCTACCTGAGGGTCAGGGTGTTGCCCTGGCACTGGGTGAGCCCTGGTTCAAATCGGGCCCAAGAATACAGAAATCAGACCTGGATGATGATTCAGTTACTCAGAGTTCAATGCAAGGATTGTTCCTAGCTGAGAACACTCTGATGTGTCCCATGTCCATTGCTTGCATCAAGGTGATTTTTTTTGTTTATTATTTATTTCTATATTTTAGTATGTTAAAAGAACCAAAGTCCTTCCTGATCTCTGGAGTCTGTGTGTGTGTGTATAATTATATATATAATTATATATATTGGAATTTTCATGGGTTATTGCTGGTCAGAACTGAGACGTGTCACACAAAGCTTTGGGCAGAAGGCAGGAGGAGTGGGGAGGACAGGACTTGAAAAGCTGAAAATCAAATCCCTTTAAATTGGCTAAAATTACCAACCAAAAACAGAGGTGTTTTTGAGTCACTCCTCAAATTCTGAAGATCGTGGCCTGAGGGCTTTATAGACCAGGTTCTCCAGCTCAATGCAGCTGCTTTGAGATTCGTTGCCACCATAAATTAGTCCCTCCATTGAGATCACTCCCCTACACTAGTGTCGTCCTCCTCAGGCTAGTAACAGTGGTGTTGGGGCTAATTTATGGTGGCAACGAATCTCAAAGCAGCTGCATTGAGCTGGAGAACCTGGTCTATAAAGCCCTCAGGCCACGATCTTCAGAATTTGAGGAGTGACTCAAACACCTCTGTTTTTGGTTGGTAATTTTAGCCAATTTAAAGGGATTTGATTTTCAGCTTTTCAAGTCCTGTCCTCCCCACTCCTCCTGCCTTCTGCCCAAAGCTTTGTGTGACACTTCTCAGTTCTGGCCAGCAATAACCCATGAAAATTCCAAATCCTGGGTCTCTCTTGAAAAGAGGTTGTGCTACGGGTGCTAAATTTTCCTGGTGACTGTCATGTGGCAAATGTCTACTAAGGTATATCTGAAGACCACGGCATCTGTTTCCACATGTAACCCAACAAGGATTTGAATTCAGGTCTCTAGAGGTGACCGCCCTTCTGCCATCAACTGTCCCCAAATAGAAGTGGCTATGGCTTTTAACATCATGGTTTCTGGTGTCCCACAGGAGTATAGGGGAAAATTCACTTCTAGGAATAAAAAACCACAAATCCTGCTAAATCATTAAGGAGATGGATTCAATCTGTCTTAGACATCTTGCTTATCCAGTATCATTTAATTTCACATATATCAAGTTTCCCCACCCCATCATCAACACCTCCCCCTCCCCCTCCCCCCCCGGAGAGACAACTACCACAGAGCAATCTCACTCTGCTGAAGCCTCGTTAATGTCACCAGTTGTTCATTTTGACGTATGGGATTTAATTGCCAGAAAATGGGGCAAATGTAAATAAACTCGGGCAGCTCTTTAAAATTCCATAGCCCTTAAAGCCGCCTGCAGCAAACAGGAGTTTGGACGGGCGGAAGACAACAAACACCTGTTTCGGATGTCAGAAGGGTGCTGGGCTCTTGGGTCTGAAACGGAGCCTGTCCTCCAATCAGAAACAAGAAATCTTCCCTCTCTTATGTGGACAGAACTTAAGCAAATAGTCTGGCAGCAGCAGCAGCGATGATATAATAAGAACAGAAAAACCCGAACACACTTGGGTAATACGGTGATAAGCACCTGAGAAATGTTGGGTGGACAGATGATACTGTTTGATCCTCACTTAG